>NW_015150489.1:1871148-1925949 GCF_000732505.1 Cyprinodon variegatus
TATATATATATATATATATAATATACCATCAGGTTTAGGAAACTCCGAGCTCCAGAAGTGGAGCAGTTCTTTTCCCTGTGTGAAACATGTGGGTGTATGTCATGCATCCTATTTGGCAGTTGGAAAAGCTTCCTACTTGAGACGGGGGTGGTGGTTTTACGTTTGGTGTGTTAAAGCAAACGGACTCCAGAGCAGAAGCTGATCCTGGCCCCATAGTTACAGTTTTGTCCCATAAATATCATATTGGGGCTTTTAAAAACATGCCTTAACATATCTTCTAACATCTAACATCTTCAAAAGATTGTATTTAAGTGGATGTTAAACTCTGCCTGAATTACGTAGATAAGGCACCCAGTTGGCCAGCTGCTCTATTCTGCTTCCTACTATTGTCTTCAGCTTTCTCAGAATAAAACTTACAACTTCTGCCAGACCAACCGAAAGACATAAAACTTAGGTGAACGTGAGGCTGCAGTTCCTGCAAATGACCCCCTTTCAATGTGCATTATAGTAATCCCTGCTAAAAAAAAACAACAAAAAAAGTTTTCCAAAATTCTTTATGAAACACATAAAATGCTTTAGCTCAAAATTCTCCTGGACAATTTATTTTTTCCCTGGAATAACTCAAGGTGAAACTGAACTAATTTTGGAATGTGTGATCATGATTGCCGTAGGGATCAATGTACGTGTTTTATCATGAGTCACTATGAAACTAATGCATAACAAGACTGTCAAAGGCGTTTTGGTGGTTTGTTGGGCCCCAGGGTCATAACAAGTTGAGTCAGAACTGCTATGGTTTCTGGCATAAGAGCTCAGAAATCCAAAAGGAAACAAGATTCATCGAAAGTTTGTTTAACCACGAGACTTGTGAATCTCATTTGAAAAATGAAGTAAGGGATAAATACGTTTTAAGATTTGGAACTCTTGCCAAAACAAGAGGGTGACGCAGAATATGCTCCTCTCCATTATTTTGCAGACATCTGTTCAAAAATCCTGATTTCATGCAGCAGCTGCCATGTTCAAATCACCTACATAGTTATTATTGTACATGGAAAAGCAGCCGTTCTGTAGCTTGTCATGTCTTTTTTTTTTTTTTTATAATTTTTTTTTAATCCCATTTTCTACACAAATTCTGTACCATTAAAAGGGGAGTTTTAGTCTGCAATAAAATCTATAAATAATTGCGCTCAACTTGGTATGTTTATGTAACCAGAGGACCTTTCAATCAAGGATGGTCATGATGAATTCAAGCCTCCACAGCTGCAAAGAGCTTTGATATCATAAAGGCAACCCGAGTATCTTTGAAATTATGGACTTTAACTGCTCTCAGCTGTAGCCTATTGTGTAATCGGCTTTGGTTTGAGATATGCTGACAAAAGGTTTTCATTCATTTCTTTTTGTCTCTTTTGTGCTTTTAGGCAGCAGCTATTGATGGTACTTTTTTTTCTTTTGACAAAAACTGCTGCTCTTAAAGATGTTTAGCGATCTTATGCAAGAAAGTGTATTGCTGGTGAATATTTTAAGGTGAGGTTTATCCTAAAATATAGACATTGAATTGCAGTTATTTTTCATTTTTAAATCAATGCTTTCAACCCATCTATATGTATAGATGGGTGTCCCAAAATTATTATACCTGTAGTGCAGGAGTGGCCAATTAAAAATCAGCGGGGTCCGAATAAAGAAAATCATCAACCAGTAAAGGTCCGGAGACATTTTTTATTTATAATCTGATACTTTAAAAAGAATTTAACACTGAAATAAAAGGAGATTTTTATGCATTCGTGTTATACATTAATTTTTAAATAAAAAAAATATAGAAAAAGAAAATAGAAAATTTTTCCATTTTAAAATCTAAAGTGTTTTTTGAAGTAGAGAAGAACAATCTTTCAGTTTGGTATATAGACAATTTCCTGATTCACATATCGATATTTATTTTTGATTCTGTTCATGGTGGAGAATCCTGCTTCACAGCAGCAGGTTGAGCCAAATATACTCTAAATGTTCAGGCTCCGGTCCGGCCAGGTCAAGATCAGCAATTGCAATCGCACCAAACAGGAAAAAGAACGGCAAAAAGATCCGGTTCGTCGAATTAAAATATAGTAACATAAGATCCATAACTACAAATTAGAGCATAATTCTTATTCATTTAAAAAAAAACTAACACCATTTATTTAAAAGATTGGATGTAAACTATTGGTACGTGCCAACATACCAGGAAGTGGATATCTCAACTCTATCAGAAACCGCACATATGCTGATGGGGATTTTTCTAATGTCATATTAAATTAAATTAAACGTTCACTTCTGCATGTTTTGCTCGTACGAATTTAATGATAATATCGCGTATGCTCTCCTGGAGATTTCGGTTTCGGGGTAACAGCAGAAGCCGCGCAAGTGACGATTAGATACTGTCGTAAGACAACATGTGGTAATTTATAAATGTTTTAAATCAGGTTGGGTCCGGATTAGCCAGCCGTTGGGTCCGGATCGTGGTCCGCTAATCTTTGACCTCTGCTATAATCGTTTAAGATTTAACATTTCATCCAACCAAAACACTTCTTTCTGATATTCAACTCTCACTTTTTTTTGGATTAAACTTCTAAGATTTTTGGTGCTTTGCAGACTTTTATTTACAGTTATTACAATTTATTGTTTTGCCCTTTGGTCTCCTTATTTGTAGAATTGGCACTCTATTACGCTATAAAATAATAAATGAATAATGACATAACACAGGCACTTCTCAAGATGGTGCATTTCTCCAGCTTGTTTGGTGGAAGACAAACGGAGGTAAACACAAAGCCAATTATGTAGAAAACTTGTTTGGGTGCGTTGACACTGAAGGCGTTTTCAGGAAACGGCAACATATTTACATGTTATCCCTGTGTACAGGTGTGCAACGGCAAGGGTGCGACGCAAAGCGAGCAGACACGAAAGTGATCAGACGCGTTTCTAGCAGTACCACAGGCATCATTTTTGTGAATCCAGTGAAACAGGAGTGATGTCACACCTCTGAAAAAATGAGACCTGTCTTGTCATGTTGTGACGACGAATCAGGGACTGAGTGTGGTTGTTGCTTTGGCTGCGTGAGCATAAAGACTTAGCTTCTTTCAATCAAAATGGAAGATAGATAAAGGTGCATAGGATAAAGTAAAGGTTGCCCTAATCTAACCTTTGAAAGAGCTGAATCATTCTTCATTTGACCACCTCCTGTGGCTCCAGTGGGGCACGTTCTCCTGCCTCTGCCCTGTTTTGTGCAGCTCTGTCAGGGTTCTTGCTCTAAACTCCCGTTGCACCTGTTGAGGCTCCAGAATGCTGCTTCATCTTATTTCACCCAGAGTTGTGTATAAATATACGGGTCTTGGTCCGATGGAAGGACGTCAGACAGAGACTGTGATGCAGCTGCAGCTAGATCCTGGACTCTCTAAACTGGGAGCATACCTAGAGGGCCTGGTAAACCCAGAGACACCAGGCATGCTGGCCCCGCTCTTTGGCTTTCCATAATGAACGAAACTAACTCATTCAATAAAATCCAGGTGGATCTGAATCAATCAACTATTAGAAGCTCCTTCTATTTGACACTGTGAAGCAACAGGAGTGGAGCTTGTCCCCCATCGTGCTAATGGCTGCTGATGTTAGACGAGCACCGACACCCAAATGTAATGACTGTGTAGATCAGTGTGAATGCACATTTAGAGGACGCAAAAGATTACCCCAAAAATACAGGCCAGAACTAAAAGTCCTACAATTTTCATTGCATGTTAATCTAGACAACCTCCAATGAATTAAATATCACTAACCATAGCCATACCAAAAAAAACCAGGTGTTAATGTTATTAATTAACTAAGGAAAACTTGATATAGATTAAAGCACAGTTATCAGATTTTTATTCCAGAAAATTGCAAATGTTTTCCTTCACTTTGTTTATGCTTATATATTCAAACATACCTACATGGTGGTAGTAGTTAAAGGAGAAGAAGCAGTAAAAAAAAAAAAAAAGGATAACCGTTGAAGCTGTAAAATCAGTGTGCTGTGCTTCACATTTTAGACTGTTGAGATCTCGCCGCTTCAAATTCCTTCTGACGGTAAACTGTTTATTACATTGCAGAGCCAGTAATCAAGTAAACTCTTATAGTCCTGAATACATTCTTTGATTCTTTAACCTTGACATTTTAATAACACCCCTCATAACTGCTTTTGTGTTGCCAAGGGACCGTGGCACACAGCTGTTGGCCACCACCCATGCATATCTTTATTGTACCTTGAAAGTGTGGTATGTGTTGAGTAGCTTTCAATGCAGCCTCGGAACAGAAAATCCCCATTAAATCACACAAGCTGACATTTTAAACCCGATTATCAAACCTGAAAATCTACCTGCCATCCTTTGTTATTTTGTTTGGCTCATCTCACCTTAAGTTAACTTACCACTTAATCTGGACACACACTTGCTGTCTTTTTGGCATAGTTCTGAGAAGTATAATCCCATGTTTGGGAAAGCTTTCTATTTAATCTTTAACAAGAGTGATACACAAGTGTGGCTATAGTTTTATTCCATGGTCTACTACTGTAAATACCAGGAAATGAATCTGTAAATGAGACTTTCGTTAGATCAATGCTTAAGTCTTCATTTCTAAATATGACGGCTATACAACATCAAATAAACCTCTATTTACCTTGTATGTGTCAGTTCCCTGCTCAGTTCATTGCTGCATAAAACCTGAAGAGATTGCTGTCATTCTTTTTTCCTTTTTACATTCTAGAAAGTGAATGGTTCTGCAAACAGTTTAATGTAGGTGTTGTTTGACCAGGACAGAACCTGTTCGGCATATCCTCATTCAGCACAAACTCATTTTTATTGGAATTTTTTTCTGTTTTGTTTTTCCACCTAGTGAGCAATTTAAGAAGTATCTCTATTTTTTTTTCTCTTCAATCTCAATTAAACATTATTTCTAAAAAGTCTTAAACAATACTCAATGTGTGAATTAATTCAGTTATAACAGAAACCTTTGGTATCTAAACGCCTGACTGGATTACAGAAATGCTTGAATTTTGCATTTCATCTGTTTTCTGCAAAATCTTAAACTTTTGTTTAGTTAAATTGAATTAAATGAAAAGACTTGTAGAACTCAAAGCAAGCTTGATTGAAAATGTCCAGAAGAAGATCACGGAGATAATTATTCAGCAATAGACGCATAAAACGATGGGAATTAATATCGGAATGCAGATCAGTGACTAAAAACAAAAATATTTTCAAAGTCCAAAAGAATTACTAAATGCAAAACGGTAGCAGACACGGACAACAGTCTCATTATTTTCTGTTTATTTGTTTTAAATATTGTCACTGTATCATTTTAATTTGTTTAATTTGTTTCAAGGGCGTCTGTATTTTCTTTCAAACTGTATTTTCAGACCAGTAAAAATAGAAGTCTGATTTTGTTGAATTAAAAGTTAATATAAGAAAAACTGGAAGATGAATTATTTATATATATATATATATATCCTTTGAAATTCAAACTTAACAAAAGAGGTAAAAAAAAAAAAAGCCAATAAATATGTTATTTAGTTTGACTTTCAGAAATCCAAATGAAACTTTTTTTTGTTTTTGTTTTTTTACTCCAATGCATGCAACTTTGGCAGTTTGCTCCACTATCTACCCTCACACTCTGAAAACTTCACCTCGAAAATATAGAAATAAAGAGCCTGGATGCAAAAGAATAAAATTATTTAGAGGCTTTATAATAAGTTTTAATCAAATATATTTTTTAAAACAATGTTTTTTTATTACAATTATTTCACATCTCTGAAAATGAAGTCTCACTATGGCATTAGACTTTATTGTTTTTTCTTAAGCTTGTTTTTTAATCTATAGAGTTTAATAAAGATAAATTTGGCTGCAGGGAAGTTAAGGCTATTTCTGTACTATGTAGGCCAAAGTCTACAATTACACTGAAATTTGCCTGACTTATTTGGTTATAATTTCCACACATTTGCCTCTATTTACAAAATGACTTCACTTTCACTGCATCCTTTAAGAAGTGTACAACAAAGAAGTAGGTAGTAAAAAGGGAGACTGGTGAGGGAAAGAAGAATAGGCAAAAACCTAAAGTTGTTTTTAGCAGCTATACTTTTATAAAAATCAAATGCTTTAATCTACTAAGGCTACCGGACATTTTGCACATAAATATCTTAAACTTGAACAAAAGTACTCTGCTTGTAGTTTGTTTTCTTCAAATATTTATACTGTAAATTTCTGTATTAGAAAAAAAACCCTAAATTTTTGGTATTTTTATAACAAAAAGACTTTCAACTGACATCAACGGTGCGCTTTAGAGGATGAAAATATTAATACACGTTACATAGTACTGCACCTATTAAACTAATATTATATAGTCCACATGTCCTTTAACTGTATTGAACTCTCTAATTGATCCCCATATTATAGTTTTGAAATTTAAACAACCTGTTAAATTTTTAGTCGAAACGGCTTCTTTGCCACCCTTTTAATTGCAGTAGTTCAAGAGACAGTTTTGTTAAGTTGTTGTAGAGCAGAGTAATGAACGTATATGAAAATGGAGGCTCTTAACCATGTATTTAGTGCATAAAAATTAAAATACTTTTAAGAAGCCTGACATTCCTGTTAAACGTACCTGTAACATTTGTTGATAGTAGGTAAGGTTAAGGCAAATTGTAAGGTGGATTAAGAGAATTTTAGACCTTTGAAATGGTCTAAAAACATGACATCATAGTTTAATCCTATGTCATCACCGACTATTACAGTTTGTACGAAGATCAGGAATAGTTACAGCTGCAAATAAGTAAATGTTTTTATCATCGCGTAGCTTCCATATAAAATGGCTACAGTCTACTGCACCATGTTCTTATACTTTTTGTGTGTATGCATGTGTATATATGATACATAAAATGAGTCATGCTGTTGTTTTTTATTTTTAAATGCGTAAAAAAATCATCCTTTCCAGGAGAATTAACAATGTTTGTTAGTTCGACATTGGTGTGTCGTCGATATTAGTTTCATTACATTTTATTTCACTTAAAATATTTTTATTGATAATAGAAAGAGGCAGGGGAACTTTCTTTTATTTAATTTTTTTGTTTTAGGTTTAGTTTGGAGCATTGCTTCAAACCATTCATTTTTTCTGCTCTGGGAAAGTTTATTGTAGCTATCGTTTAGCTTGACTTTGGAATTTAGATTCTGAATAAAAAGCCTTCCGAAAATGTAAAGGTTGGTAAATGCATCCTTTGGATATACTATGGGTGTATCTTGCCAAGTTAAACAAGCTTGGGTTTGTTTCAAAAGATGACAGATGATAAATGGACATGCATCATGTGCAGTAAAAAGAACCTCCCTGACTAGCAAAACAGAAACGGCCAAATCTAAAGAGGAACTGCAGCATTTTAATGTAAGCGCATGTATTCTGTGTGATTCTGAGCACCACAAAAAGAGTCTTTATGGTTGGATTCCAAAAGACAAACATGACAAAGTGGCTTGACTTTTATTTATTTGGCTGGTTGCAACATGCTCGGTCCCAGTGTTTAGATCTAAAACTTGGTGAAAAAATTACTAATTATGAAATAGTGTAAAATACTATTAAACTTCCATGTTTACATTTTACAGCGTCCTACAGTCTAAAACACTGAGTACTACGTAAGAAAGAAAGAAACATTTTCAAAGTTACACCTTTTTTTTTTTTACATGTCTTTATCCATAATTTTAGAAATGTCAGAATAATTTCTGTTGAACCAACAACATTTTTTAGCTTTGTAAACAGATGTAGGCAGCAGGCATTCATGGAAACAAAAACATACTGACCAGTATTATAGATATAAACACTTAATGTGCCATAAACAGCACATTATCCTTCAGCTAATGTTGATAGATCTTACCCTCAAGTAAGGGGTAGCATTATTTTGACCCTGAGCTGCATCCCATTTTTTTTTTTCCATATTTATGTTTCTATGTTGGACAAAAACCTTAACCTGACTAAAAGGTTAAATCACGCATATTTGTTATTCTTTTTTTCATGCTGGCCGGGACTCTGCAAAATAGTCGGTTTAAGTTTTGATTTAAAACAAATGCATAAATATTCAAACCAGAAGCGGGTTTAAAATATACTTGATTCCTTTAAAAATGTAAAATATGATTTTATTTTATGGTTTGATTTTGTCTTATCTTTCCATGCAATCAAATTTAAAATCAAAATTAGAGTACCTATAATTTAAAAAATTAAGGCAAATATTAATAGGCTGACTTGTCCAGTAAGACTGTCTGATTGTAACGGCAGACATCTGCAGAATTCTGCCTTTCTTCTAAGTTTCTCGAAAGTTCAGTAGTTTTGAAAAATATCCTTTTATTGAGTTTTTTGGTGACTAGATACTATGGCTGCAACTAACGATTATTTTGCAAAATGATTAATCTGTCAGTTATTTTCACGACAAATCAGTTAATATTCAGAAGTTCAAGAATCAGAATCAAAAGATTTTTTACTAAATCAAACCAGGTGAAACTCAAAGTTTTCCACTTGTGGAGTTCTGGATAGAACATATTGACTGACGAAAACATTTTATTTTATCTCAAATGCAAAATGTTTATATATTATTTTACAATCTTGGTATAATTACAGCTCTGAGTGAGTTACTCTGTCAGCTAAGGGCATGTTTTAGAGTCTCTATACTCCAGGTAATGATTAATTGATTACTAAATTAGTTGAGAATTATTTCAATAATCGATTATTCACGATTAGTCTGATTTACTGTTTCAGCCCCACTAGATTCAATGCATTCATTACATCTACAACTGTATAGCTACTGATTCTAAATCTTAGAACCATAGTTTTTATAAATGTACTGCTCTCCAATTGTACGCACTTTATTCTTCTCTAAAGAGAACAAATACAGATCAAATATGTAAAGATGTGACTGGTAAAATACTTTATCTAATGAGACAGATATTTCTGTAGCCATGTTTACTTGCGTCATATTTAAGTTTTAGTGGGATATTATATATTATTCCATAGTTCACTAAATGTAAAAACTTGATCCAAATCTTTTTTTTTTTTTTTAGTAGGACAAATACTCAAATACTCTAAAAACAAGACATTTTCATATCTAATTATTGACAATAGGTGTATCATATTGACATTCTGCTATTTGAGCTGTCAGTTGAAAAGCTGACATGGTTGGTGAAACAATAGAGGTTGGTTGAGTCTTCCACCGCTCTGTTGGCAGGAAAAAAAATCTACTTAAAATGAAAACCCTAAGAAAGTTGCCTATTGTAGGTAAAACCTTAACTTCTCATAACAGCTCAGCTTGAGCCCAACTTTCAAAAATATGAAATATCTCTTGACCTAAATAGTAAATGTTGGCTGATACTGCTGAGTAATTTCAAGTCACTAGAGTAAAAAAACCTAGGGAAATACCAAACCGTGCTAATTTTACCCTGTTGGTTAATGGCTTTATGTGCATTTCTGTTGCTTAAGGGGAAATAACCTTGCATGTCCGTGGCTTTCACAACAAATAAAAAAAAAAGAACCTTGCTGTATGGTGTGCACTCTAAAGTAACAGAGAAATATTAACAATAGGAACGCGCGTTATAGGTTGTTTACATTTTTTTAGTAGTGGAAAGCACCAGAGATTTCTTCCTTTTTTTATTAATTTTTTTCTCAAATACATCACTAACACATTCTCTGTCACTCTAAAACACACTCACATCTAATGTTCTTCCATCCTAACAGGGAGATTACATTACATTCAATTCTATGGCCAAACTCAGACCCTAACCCAAACTGATAACTGCGTCTCTGTCCCTTTTAAAATTATGAGATAGCATCAACATGTTCAGAAAATGAGCTGTTGCAACATGTCCAGAGATTTAAATTATTTCCCCTCCACCTTTTATTTGGTAGATTGTGCTGCATTACAGATACTAAAACCTAATAAGAAAACCAAGATAAGCTTATTAATTACAATAAACATGTTGCTTAAGTAATCTACAATAAAATAATCTAATGGAATCTTTATTTATTTATGTATTTAACATGTTAATCCTAAACTCATAAAAAGCACTTTTCTCTTTGGGGATCAGGCAGTGATATTTATGTCTGGTGATTGGTTCTTACACGGTCCCCACCGGGGTAGCAAAGCACACACATACACATGCAGTGCCTCCATCTTCACAGAATAAAAAACCACAAGAAAGGCTGTTGAGTGAGAAGAGTGAAGGTTTTTTTTTTTTTTTGCTGCCACCTTATATAATTATTCCACTAAGGCTTTGCAGCCTTTCCTGTTTAATTCTCAAACCTAAACCTTTTTTTTTTTTTTGATAATTACTCAACAAGTGTAACTTTTTGGTTTTTCTTCTGTGAAAATTATGTAAAACTCAGCAACTTTACAATTAGCTTACATTTTATATACTTTTTAAACTTAACTAAATCAGTTTCATATTTAACATAGTTTTTAGTATAAAATAAGTTGTGGACATATTTTCCCAAGGCACTTGACAAGCAGATGAACCTCTACTGACGATCTTCCTCCCATTTGATAATCTGTTATTCAAAATCCAGATTGGAAGCCCCATTGTTGCACTAACGACTGGAATCACTTTTAGAATTATTCAGCATTAAATAATTGTTTCAATAGATTTCTAAATCTATTCATTTTAGTTACTTTTGGGGTTCCTTTTTAATTTTCTTTGTTCAAATAATTGTCCTGTTTTTAACACCACCAGCGTGGAGAGGCTAAAGCTGGCTGGGGATTGTTATAGAAGCAAACTTTGGTGGAACACAGCAGCAGGTCAGATCAGTTCTCAGTGAAGATGGAAATAGGTGGGTAGAGACTGGGTGTAGGGCAGTAGTACATCAGAGAAGCCAGCCAGGGAGGCAGAACACGAGAGGCTATGGCTGGCTAGAGCTAGGGAGACGAAAGGATTCTCTGTAGGTTTAGACAGACACTGGTTGAGTTGGAGGGAGAACGCATCTGTCTGCGCTTGAGGTAAGGGGAGGAAACAGTCCTTCTAGGAGGAGATTAAAAACAACTTTTTTAAAAGCCACATTGAATCCTCTTAAGAGTAATCTCACTTCATCCTTTGTCAACATTATTTTCTGTATCTTGGATTTTTTATTTAAAAAAAGCTTGTCCCCACTGCACTCCTTCTGTTGCTCACAGACTCATTTTTTCCCTGACTGGAGTTTGCAATGCAAATGGAACTTAAATTCAGATTTTTCAACTTAATTCGCAGAGAAGACGGCAATCAAATGTTGCCAACTTAGCCAAAACCGTGCCGTATACTTCCCTAAATTCACCACTGTTGCCCTCCTCTGCTTTGCTTCACTCCAGATCTACCTTCTACACAGAGATAACATGGGAATGCTTCGCTCCAGCTGCGAAATTCGCGTTCGGTGTGAACGTACCTATAGAATTTTTAAGGTGCTTTATTCAGATAAAAATTGCATTGTTTCCTATTTTACATATGATTGATGTTTACTACATCACTTGAGTTGAGCAAATTAAAAAGAAGGAATGCCTTATTATTTGTTGTGAAATTAATTTGAAATATTCAAGGCTCACTGGCGAGGCAAGCTTTAATGCATGGAAATTAAATATGCATCTTTAATCAGAGCTTTTTTTATCTTCTCTTTTGAAAGGACACCAGTATGCAAAGGATCAGACTGCGGAGTCCTTCCGACATCTATGGTTGACGAGGAAAAAAGAAGAAGAAGAAGAGACAGAAACAGATTGTGGGCATCATGTTTTTCTTGCATATTGCGATGTCAGCAAAAAAAACAACCAAAAAAAAAAAACCTGTTAGACGTATAGAAAGTTTCACATGTTTTCCTGTGGTTTTTTTTGTCCATTGTTGATTTCTGGTTCATATCAAGTGGATACTTATTTTCTGGCCTGAGTATTTTATTTTTTGATTAATATTAATATTATTATTATTGGCCAGAACAAACAATAACACATCATTGTGAAGTGGAAGGAAATATGTAGATGGTTTTTATTTTTTAACTATTTTTTTTATGAAAAAAAACAAAACACAGTGGTCACAGAAATCACTTGAATCTGACTAAAGTAATACCAAATAGAAATTCAAACATTACTTTTCAACAGAACTTTAAAAGAATAATTTTATTAAATAAACTTATGAAAAAGGCCTGGATAAACATGATGGTACCCTTAATCGTTTGAGTCAATCACTGCAATGAACGGTTCCTGTAACTGTCAGTGTGACTGCTCCTCTCAGCAAGTATTTTGGCCCACTCCTCATGAGCAAACTACTCCAGTTATCTCAGGTTTAAAGTGTGCATTTTCCAGATTGCAAGTTTCAGCTCCTTCCAAAGGATTTACCTCAGGGCTCATAGAGGACCACTTCACAAGAGTCCAATTTTTCCTCTCATCTGTTCTTGGGTGTTTTTAACTGTGTGTTTTGGGACATTATCCTGTTGAAGACCCATGACCTGCAACCGAGACCAAGCTTTGTGATATTGGGCAGCAGAATCCCTTTATAGTTTTGAGATTTAATTGTACTAATTATTGTACTGTATTAAAGACAGACTTTGCCAGATGAAGCAAAGTAGACCTAGAACATAAAAGTGTTTACAGCTTTGGAAGTATGGAAATATTTTGCTAGCTGTAATATTAAGCCAAATGGTCATTTTATTCTCTCAGTTCCATATCAAGGAATTGATTAACCACCTTTTTTCATGAGAAATAAATGGGAATCTACTTGTTTTAGACACAATGCTATCCAGTCTGAATTTAAAAAAAAGTAACCTGATTTTACTCAACAGGAAACGATTAGTGGAATTATCTTGGTGGCAGTAGTAAACAAGAATACGGACTTGTCTATTTAGCTAGTAGGCAGCTTCTGAAAGTAAATGGTTGCACTATGAGTATATAGACTTGGGGTAAAATGCAAGGCAAACTTTTATTTATTTATTTAGCTTATAACCAAAACTTTCCCTTTACGTTACAGTTATGCACTACTTTGCGTTGATCCATCAATACCACTGTCATTTATCCTACATGTCTTACATCAGTGCTGTTGACCTGATGTTTTCATAAAGGACTTTACCCTCACTGAGGCTGCTATAAACCAAATGTAACATGTTCCTCATACACAAGCTCAAGCCTTTTGATCATGTTTAATTGGTTAATAATTGTTGCACTGATTATTCATTTACTTTGCTACAAACAAAAAGGTTTTGACTTTTACAACAGTGCAAACTTCAAAGTGTGACCTATGCCACATATGGCCATGGATTTCACACACAATAGGGTTATTGAACTAGCTAATCAACATCTAAGTGCAATACTACTGCATAAAACTTTCTCCAATGAAATGTACCAGATGTACTGTGTGTTATCAAATGCATACTCTGTCAAATGAAAATTACTCCTGGAAAATGTATACTATGTTTTCATTTCATTTTTATGTTTAATCGAGCTTTTTTTAATAGGGGAGAGTGGGGAAAGGTGCAACAAGTCTTCTTTCCCAATAAGAAACCTGTTGCATTGATGACATTGATACTTCACACGTTAGTTTGGCCATCCGAGCAGGACAGACGATACATGAACCATGGAAGAAACATGTTGAGGTATCAAAAAGTCAAGTCTTGGCACAGTTGAAGTGATTTTACACATGTCAAAACTGAATCTTTTCTCTTTTTTTAGGAAATGTTTGATAAATATTTCCGGTTTCAGCTCATGAAAAATAAGTTTTTAAAAACATTTCTTCAGTTTCCAAAAATTGCTTCCGGTATGTCATGACTATCTTAAGGTTTTTTTTTTTATTTCGGATGCTTAATAAAAGTGGTCTTTTAAAAAGCTGAAAATTTTGTCTTGTTTTCCTTTTGGGATGTCTTTGCATGTGCACATTTCAGAGAGCTCAAAGTTACAGTTAATAGGTTTAAGTTTTATAAATGATATAAATTCTCATGTATCAAGACAAAAGTTGATTTAAGAAATTGAAAGGATGGGGATAGTTGCAGCAGTTTTATTTCTTTTTTGACTATAGGGGAAAAATCTGTCTGTAATTGCATTTAAATGGTATGGCCAATTAGACATGAAAGTTTAATACTTAAACCAATGGTTGCTGTATGCCCTAATCATGTTTGTGTAGTTAAAAGATAACTGTTGCAACAGTCCTCAGTCTTCCCTACTTAGTTTGAAAATGATGGTAACAATTAATACAATTATTAAAGAAAGGCCTGTGACTTAAGGAAAAAATATTTTAATACACGTAGACTGACATTTTTAAGCATTTCTGTCAGACATTAGAGATTAGAATATTACATCAGACCAATCAAAAAGATTAAAGTACAGCAATCCGGTCTTATTGAAAACTGATCAGATATAATAAGGTATTTATTGGTTAGTTGTTGTATGTGACTGTATTATTAGAGATACACAGTGGCACAGTTAGTAGTATTTATTTCAGTTTATTTATATGGTGCCAATTCAAACACCTGTCATTTCAAGGAACTTTGCAGAGACTATTCAATCAGATCATGCAGTCAGATTGGGTCAAAGTTGTCTAAAGAAAACCAACTACTGGTATCAAGTATTGTCTTGCAACAAGGAGGTTCAGTTCCTAGCCTTAAGTCTTTCTGCACTTAGGTTTAGTGTGTCTCAATTCAGTTTATTTCTATAGAACCAATACACAGAACATGTCATCTCAGGGCACATCACAAACACAATTCAATCCGATTTTTAAGTCAGATTTTTCTGAATGTATCTTCTGAGGAAACCCAGCTGATTACATTGACTTATAGACAACATCAATAACTCACACTAGGCAAGCATGTAGCAACAGTGGCAAGGAAAACACCCCTTAACAGGAACAAACCTCCAGCAGAACCAGACTCGGTGTGAGCGGCCATCTGCCGAGGCCAACTTGGGTTCAAGAAGACCGAAGCAGAGATACAAAAGGTACCTTTCAACCAGCTCCACAGGCGGCCACTGACAAGCTCCGAGCCAGCTCCCACGTCAGAGGATGAAAGAGAGCGCATACAGTCAGTCACAGTCAGCAGAACAGGACTACACTAAAAAACAGGCCAAGCTGCAACATGAATAATCAAAGGTGTTGACTCCCAGCCAAAGAGGAACAGACCAGAAAAAGCTACTATGAGGAAAAAGCAAAGGTATATAAAGTCAGAGATTGAACTAAAAAAATACTGTAGAGTGGGAGAATAGAGAAAGAAACAGGATTATGAAAGGGGGTCCCTGTGTCTTCCAGCAGTCTACGTCTATAGCTGCATAACTATAGAGATAGCTCAGGACAACCTGAGCCATTCTAACTATAAGTTCACTAATGCTAAACTAACTAATGTAATGAACTGGGTATGTGTTCAGGTTGTACCTCGACCTTTTGCCCATGGCCTGTTCTAGATGGGCACCAGCCCAACGCAAATCTGATGGATATGTGCTAGCAGAAAGAAGCATAGATGTCCATCAATAGAGATGGGAAAAGTTATAGTGGGAGCCACTACCACTTGTATTGTATATTTACCCTTAAAAAAAAAATCTATGTAAAAATTTGATTCTAAGATGGCTTATCCCACAATGCACAATTTATTACCGAGTAACTGCTTTAAGATCGTAACTTTTTTTTTTTTTTTTTTTTTTATCAACATCATTATAAATTTGTCAACTGTTTTAGGATCAGAATGCATTATAGATCATGTGGAAAAATAATTATATTCTGAGCTGTAATGAACATCTTCCATATGAGGGTTTTATTTAACCCATTTACTTGAACATCAATATTTTAATCTGTCTACAAACTTTTATTTACCTACTATTATCTTGCCACTGTGGCCATTTTAATGTGATTTATTCTTATTCATCAAGTATAGAACTATAGATGTGTTAAATTATTCTGGCTACTCTTTGTAATACTACACTTGAATTATTGATCTATTCCTGGGAAGATGTTGGCTCATGCCTCTGTATTACCTCAGAGATTATGCCAATCTGATTTCCAAGTTCCAAGGTAAAGAACAGCATTAATCCTCAGCTTCCTGAGAGTTCATCTGGAATTCCTTACATGTGTTGTCATGATTTATTAGTTTTGGATTATTTTCCATCCATCCATTCATTTTCTCCCACTTGTTTCATAAAGGTTGCAGTGGGGGTGGTGCCTTTCTCTGGCAGTCTATGGGTATGAGGCGGAATACACAATGGACAGGTTGCCTGCCTGTCGCAGGGATTATTTGCTAGTTCTTCTGATTTTTTTGCATTCACAAGACAGTTTCTGGATAGGGTAAGGGGTGGGTAACAGAGAATATGTGGAAAGTTGTTAAACAATGACTCTGATTCCTGGTCTGCGTTCTTGGCAGTCAGGGGTTTGAAGGAGCAAGACTTCAAGAAAGAAGAGCTGCACCATCCAAAGTTGGGTAGATGCTGTCTCTCCAAATCAGAACGAGTCTACGAATTTATAGGCACAATATGTTTAGCTTCTTTTAATCCACTGATGATTTTATTTTGATTTTAGACCGATTTTGTTGTACACTTTACTAGAGATTGAACAATACACTGGCCAGCAAATATTTAGGGTGGATATTAGCTTTTTTTTTTTATTAATATCTGCTGATATGTGCATGCATTTGCCTATTTATAAGTGCATTCAGCAGACAAGCCATGAGATCATGAGGAGTGAATTAATTTCTGCTATCATACATCTATCTATAAGTAGGTGAGGAAAAGATTAGTTTTGTTTCAGAAAAAAAAACAGCAAAAACCTTCTTTAATCAAGGTCTCGCCATTAGGAGATTGAGCCATGCTGGGTCCCGGAGGGTTCTGTACTTGGTCCATTTTCCTTTATTTGTATACAGATGTTACATGCTTGCCCAGAGGCATATTTTATTTGCTAAGGATAGAAACTTTTTCTGTGATAGGGAACACCTGAAATGGAATGAATGACAGCGTAAAGTAGTCATTCCCACAAATTATCTAATTATCTTGAAAAATGTTGAGTACAGCAAGGCACCATTGCCTTGCAGCAAGAGAGTCCTGGGTTTGATTCCTGGCTTAGAGTATTTCTGCATTTTCTTCCCATACATTTGTGGGTTCACTCTGGGTGCTTCCTTAATTGGTATCTTTAAAAGTATGAGAATGAGGTGGCATGGTTATAAGTCTCTGTTTTGCCCTTTGATAGACTGGCGGCCTGTCCAGTGTGTACCCCACCTTTGGCCCATAGACTGCTGCACATTGGCACCATTCCCACCTTTACCCAGACGGTTAAGTAAAAGACGGAGTTCTGGTCAGTCTACATTCCTACCCTGACATATGGTAATGAAATCTGGATCATGACGGAAAGAAGAAGATACCGGATACGAGAGGCTAGATTATGCTTTCTCCCCAGGGTGGCTGGGCACTCCATTATGGATGCAGAGAGGAGCTTTGTCATACGGGAGAGGTTTGGAGTAGAACTGCCTCGCTACCACATTGAGAAGAGTCCCTTGAGGTGGCTCAGACATCTTTTTCAGATGCGTTCCGAAGGCCTCCCTTGGGAGGTGTTGCAGGCATGTCCCACCAAGAGGACCAGGGCATGACCTAGGACACGGTGTGGAGATTATTTCTCTCTGTTTCCCAAGAAAGCCCCACCTAGGGCTTCCTCAGGCTGAGATGGAGGAGGTGCCTGCAGAGATGGAGGTTTGTGGAGTCTCTGCTGAGACTACTACCACTATGACCTGGTCTCAATACAAGTACAACGAGTAAAAATTTAGTAGTTTAGCATTGTTTCAACTTATGGGGGGGGAAAAAAACCATCCATTTGGTAATTGGTTTAAAATATCTATCAGTACTTTGTGTCGTTTTTTTTTTTTTTACTTGTAGGAGTACTATACGCATATTGTCTTTGTATCATCTGAAATACTTCAATTGACATTTAGGTTCTTTCATTTCGTCAACATTGCATTTATATTAGCATTTTTTGTTGCCTAGAATACTTTTCTCATTTTAGATAAGAGATATGCTTAGGACATGAAATTACTCCAACTCCATGTTTCATTATCTTTTTGCATTCAGACTAGTTGCTATATGTGTCAATGATTACAGTCCTCCAGTTTCATCATGGCTTCACACCTTGGGTAAGAGCTGCAGCACAGATTTAAGATGCATGACAACTGCAGCTTTACTGTTTGCTAGTAGGATTGGTAATTGATAGCGTCACAGTTATTTCTGCATAATTTGCAGCATGATGACTCTGGAGACTTTGCAACAGAGCCAATTTAAAAGCAGAATGTAACTAGACAATTTAAAGTGAAGTTACTGGTAAAGAACATATGACATCATGAAACTATATATCTTTATAGATGGTTAGGAGGTCACTGGCAGTTGGAGATAAGTGTGCAATTTTTCAGTTGTTTTGCAGACAGCCAAGCACAAATATGTCAATATAAAGCATTTAGAAAAAATAAAGCTTTAAAATGGGAAACCGAGCAAACTAAGCATCAAATCTTATGGCAAGACCTGAAATCTCTAAGAGTAACCTATGTGAAGTTCAAAAACAAAAATCATGAGGTTAGCAGAACTTTCTGTTAAAAGAAAAATCAAAAACATCTTCAAATTAAATGTATGTATGAATGCAGTACCAATAGTTTTTGTGATTGATGCTTATGTAATGGAAGAATATCAATAAATTCTGTTTAAAAAATGCATCTATTTGCATTATGCATCTTCTTAAATATTTAAAGGCTGTCACGAAGTTATGATTTTTACCACATTGTGTACTATTTCTGTTATACGTCTAATGCAAAAAAACAAATGCCAGTGTTTCTAACTTTAATCAGACAATTCGCTGTAAATGCCCCTTTTTCCCCATTCAGCCTCAGTGCAATGAAGACATACGGTCTACAGTAATAGAATTTGCCCAGGAAGCAGTTAAAGTTATGAAAATGTTTTTTTTATATATATATTTAAAGGTTTTTGTTACTCAAGTGGAATAAAAATGTTCTTGTTCTGGTTAAAAAGTGAACTAGTTTCCTACTTTTCAGGCGTTCAGGTTTCTTAAATTAAATGGCTGAAAAGCTGCACAGACAAGTAAATTAGCAGTCCATCAAATGTAGGTGACAGCCATCCAAAAACATCCAGACAAACTTGAATAGGTTAGTAAGATGAACAAAGAAAACACATTCTCTTCCACGGAAGGAGATCTAATTTTTTTAGGCATTATTACCAAGCAGAAATATATCACATTTAACATATTCATTTATGCTGTTCTTTTTTCCTTGAATGTTGTCAGAATGAAAACCAGAGTATTATGCAACATGTGCTGTTTCTTCAAAAACCCTGGCATTTACTGGGGAACCCCAGATGAGGAAGAGGAAGAATCAGGAAACTGTTTAGTATACCAATATAGTCTTCTGCAAATTAGTTAAGGAATACCCACTTAATGGTAACATGTTAAAATTAGCCAGTGGAGTTCTACTTGGTATTTTCTTAAATAAACAAAAAACAAATAGAAGTGTTATTTCGGCTGTTATTTTACACCATTTTACAATATAACAGCCATGAAATTGTACCATAATACATTTTTTGGAATCATTGCAACCATAGTTTATATGAGGATGTATTTCTTTAAATATAAAAAAGTTATTTTGAGTGTAATGTACAGTATAAACCAAGATTATTTAAGATTTTTGCAGGTCTCTGAAAATTGCATCAAGTTCTATTTTTTTTTTTTCAGGAACTTTGCATCACTTTTTTGTATAAAAACTTTAGCAGTCATTCGTATTTCAAAGAATTTTTATTTTGTAAAAAGACAAACAAACAGAAATATATTTACACTTTTTACAAATGCCTTACGCATAGTTTAAGATGTGCTCTCACATGAAGTCCAGATGCTATCTAAGAGTTGAGATCTAAAAATGCATTTACCCCATAAGCAAAAGTTAACTTATAAGTCTAACGGAGAAACAAGTGTATGTGATAGTTATGTAGCACCTTAACTCAACTATTTGCCATATTTGTAGAGCAGGTTTTTTACTGTCCATTTATCTTTGTTTTGTTTTTTTTTTCTTTTTAAATAGGTGTACCTCAAAATGAATTAGTTCGGAGCTGGCAGGCTCTGAACAGAATCTGTACAGTAAAACAATCACACACAACAAAGGACACCAAAATTGCTTGGAACCAGCCAAAACCATAAGAGCACAGCAAGTGTGCTTCTGTAACACAAAAGTGTTCTTCATAATTTCACATCGGTGGATGAGGGAGATGAGGGTTACTGTCTCAAATGCTACCAGAACAAGCAGACACATGACAAATATGGCTGGCATTTTAGCTTAATGTAGGGGTTTTGCTCTTCGGTAGAGAGTGGAGGTGAGGGTAGAGGGGTGGAGCTTGTGAGCAGGAAGAGCTTTTTAAAAACAGTCCAAAACTTTAAAGAGTCCTCCTGTCCGATCCTGACGATCTCAAATCAGTCTAGCATCAAACATCTCTGGATGAAAGATGTTCCAGAATTCAGACATGGTGTTTCGGCTTTCTGTACCCAGTGTTGTATACCGTGGAGTTTCGTCTAACTCTCCGACTGCAAAACAAGCAAAACATTCGAACATGAGTGAAGGTGAAAACAGGTGATCATCAACAAAATTGAAAGCAAATGTTCATATGCTCTGGTTCTGCACAGCTACATGCAAAACCTCAGAACAGTGCATAAATAAAGTTTCCTTTGAAGGTTTGCAATTGCTGTAGAGTAAATTTCCTCAAAGTTTAGCAGTATTTACCTGAGGAAGATTCACTCCACTCGCTCTCTGGACTGGTGCATGCTTCATTGTGAAGGAATCCCTCAGTGCCTGTACTGTACGTCCAGTGTGTGTCTTTATCCAATGACTTCAGTAACTGTAAGAACAACACCAGACTGAGTACGGCCTACACTTTGTCCAACTGGAAATTTCTCACACCAAATACTTTTTTTTATTAAGTTAACCTTTTTTATCGTTATTAATGCCAAACCGGCAGAACAAGACTAAGTGTGGGTATTCCTGCCAATGAAAAAATGCATGCAATTAAGAGTGAGAGCTTTAAGTCATGCTTACCTCGACAAGTTCTGGAGTGTAGCTGTGTCCTGAAAGAGCGCAGCGGAAACCAGGGAGAGGAGAAAAAAGTACTTTCAGTATGGTTTGACAGATATTATTACTTCTAATTATTTTTGCTTTTTTTTTTTTTTTTCAATTTTCAGTTAAAATGTGATCTTGCTCTCTTACCAGGGCTATGTTCAGGAGAAACCTCAAATCTGTGGGGAAAGTTGAACTGCAAAGGATCTGTCTCAATCTCAACTAAGTGAGACAACTCTGGAACTTCACCGCTCAGGTCAAACCCTGCAAAAAGAAAACAGTATTAATTCCCCTTGTTTATTTTAACATATATTTAAAACATATTTTGTTTTCATATCTCAGTTTTACATAAATATTTCAGAGTTTCTCACTTACCTAAACTGTCCATGTTTACTGTGCTGTCTACTGTGTTTTCCTGGGTGGACATGGCTTCCTCTGGCGGACACGTGTTCATGGGAGATTGAGTTTCACTGTAGTCTGACTCCTCCTCTTCCTTGACTGGTTGTCTCTACGGAGACAAAAAGACAAATTCAGTAAGGGTGTTTTTTTTTCTCTAAACAAAACACAAGAAAATGCATGCTCTGTGATAGTATTTACATAGCCTAATCTAGGTCAGGATGAGAGTGGCATCATTTGAATAAAACTCTAGCTGAACAGGAATAATTTTATCTATCGCTGGAGCAGATGAATAATATTTACCTTCCTCCGCAGCTTGGCACTGCTCGACTTGCTTCTTTTGTCTGTAGAGAGGAAAGAAAAACATTTTAATTACTTTCCATTATTACCATCTTCTACTAGCATGAAAGCAGAAACAAATCTACAATGAAAAGTCTTTTATTATGTCGGGTAATGTTTCTCACCTCTACTTTTTGAAACAGCAGGCAGCATTCTGAAGACCCGCATGGCTTGGTGGCCTTTGTTAATGCTCTTGTCTTTAACCTCCTCAATGTCAGGCAGGGAGTTCATTGCACATCTGAAGTTGGCTTTCCATGTTTTAGGATCGCAAACCTGGCCAGTCGTGTATTTTCCTGTAGAAAGCGTTTAAAATGATTATTAATGATTAATATCAGGTTTTGCAGCAGAAAGATCACCTCGGTTTGTCAGCAATAAGGCTGAGGTTTATTTACTTGCTTCCTCACCTGTGTGGATGGCCCATTCTTTGAACAGACATGCATCTTTGTCGAGCTCCCAACCATGCCGAGCAGCATGCTTCCAGGGGATTGAGAACATTGTCTTCTCCTGCAACATACATTTTAGAAATTGTAGTTTTTTAAATTTTTTTCTTTACATATTTGTTTTAAAATAAGTTTTCTGCACACACAAAAAAAGTGATCGAAGCTAAAAAAAAAAATTGGTTTCATGTATTATTAGATTTTTACCTTATCCACCCAAGCCAGACCATTGATGCTGTTTGAATCGATCATCTTCTCCAGCCATGGCCTCATCCTCATTCTGGACACAGGCATGTTTGTGCCTAAAACACCAAACGACACAAGCAGAACAGGAGCGTTTTAGATAAAGAATCAGATGCCCCTACACATACTGGTGAGAGCAACTTTCTCCCCACATCCGCCTGAGCTTAGATTTAAGGCTGCCAGTTGGCCGCGCGCATAAAAAAAGGGTGAAAATGAGTTCAAGATTGCGGGGGAGGTTTAGGAGGGGGGCGTTTACGCATGAGTCAAAGATATTTGTAAGTTTGCTGTGCTAAAAAAAAAATCAATAAAAAACATGCAGCTATTCTAAAATATATTTGTTAATTCGCCCTGTCTCATTTTTCAGCCTAAAGTGTTAAATAATAATCATAATAACATCTGAACTTGACATGCTGCTGGAGGCGCACAACACGCGTTTATTCCCGTCAATAAATTAGAGCCACAATGTTTACAATATAAGCGACATATGCGCAAAGCGTTGAAAAAACAAGTATAAAAAACAGAAAAATACAATAAAATAATCCAATGCATGCGCCTAAAACCATTCACATTAAATTCATAAAAAGTGATCAAGCATAAGCTTAAGGAGCAACTTACAGTGTCTAGTCTTTGTATGATCCAAGGGAAAATAAGGAAGATGCGTAAAAGGCAATAGTGCCAAAAGTCCGAGTTAGTAGCAATCCGCTTCTTCTCGTTCCGGAATTATCCTTTTGGATAGCTGTATTGAACTATACTGAGTAGTGGCGGGTGTTGTTCTTTTATACAGTTAAGGCTGGTATTCCCCCGGTCAGCTCAGAGGGGCGGGATCGCACTGTAAAAAAAATACCCATGTCAAAAAAAAAAAAAAAAGACGCACTTTATGTTTTGGCACTGAAAACCTTTTTAAAAAGGATTAAAAATCCATGTAGCAATTTTTATGTTGTAGTTTTAGTTTGTTTCAAAAGATTGTTTATTATATTTTTTTTTCATTTATTATGATTTTCCTTAAAAATGTTTATTGCATCACTTTGTAACAAAGCATTACATTAAATAATTACAGAATGAGGTAATGAGTTATAAATTATTAACAGGTTGCTTGACATTAATACATTTGTATACATGCAGTGTATGCACGTGTTTTTAAAAAAAAACTCTTATAAAAAAAATGCATTAAAAAGATTATTATTTTTTTTTTTTTTTTTGGATGATCAGCGACACTTTTTGCAGTGTGCTGCGCATGCGTTTGTGAAAAAGCAGTGGACCTGTTTCCGAGAAATCACGTTGTTGAGAGCAAGAGGGAAGTTAATAACAACAAGGCTTGATTACAGTAGCAAGCTGCACGTAGACGTGTGGCATAAAACTCTAATGACCTGACCTGAATGACGTTTTGTAATCGAGCATGCAGAAGTGTGCTGGTGACCTTGCAGAGGTCTGAGCCGGAAGTTTTGCATCTTGCAGATGTATTTTATTTTTTTTAATAAATTCAAATGAATATCAGACAAAAATGCATGAGCTTTTTGCAATGTTACTGTTAATGTAATAGAGATTTAACATAGACTGAATTTATTTAAAGTCACACTACATTCCCACCAACAGAAAGGCAAGTATAGGGGTTTATTATTGCCCACTGGCATGTGACAGGAGGAAGAATTGAACCCACAACTTTCGGATGTGTGTGAATCTGTGCAATAGTTTAAAATATTTTTTATATTACTGTTATAATATGAATGCATGAAGTGACTTCCTTTGTGCATTCCTTCCCCCGGACTCCCACTCTGGAATTAAAAATGTCCTCATGATACCAGACAAGCCCTTTAGAATAAACAGACGCCGCTGTGAGAAGTGGGGCATTTACAAGAAATGCTGTAGTAATTTTCTCCTGCCGCTAGAGACAGACTGTTACATGCGCTCTCATAGGAAACCAGTTCAGAGGAGGTGTGGGTGTATTCATGCTGTCACACATTGGCACAGTGACAGAAACATACCACGTGCTCATGAAACGCTTGGGAAACAAAGAAAATGTACGGGAGATGCAATGGCGTGTAAAAATGCTCACACTGATAAAAGATTTTTTGTTTTTTTAGTGTGCAAATCTTATCACCAGGTCAGATATGTGTGGGTGTGTGTGTGTGCGTTTGTGTGTGGGGAGGAGTAAAGACACTCTTGCTATTTAAAACTGTGTTTGCACCATTAAAACATTTGGGAAGCCCCATAAATGCCTCGTTACATCTCCCCCTGCTGTCCTGACTCCTGGGGCTTCCCGAACGGTAGCTGCCTGTTGGCCGCGCGCGGCCCCGCGCTCAGCCCCGCCTGGCGCGCCTGGCAGGGAAGGACAGGGATTTTTCCTGCGGAGTTTTTCCACCGGCTTTCAATGAGTGGGATTTCCCGCCAATAATTAAAGTCCATATAGGGTATGGTTGGATCCTCCCAGGTTTCTGCGCTCCTGTTGTTTGTCAGCTGATACTCCAGCCAGCTCAGTGGAGAGAAATAGGTGAATTATAGGAATCGCTGCAGCTGATGTAACACATGCCAACTTCTAGTTTTTTTCCTTTAGTTTATCCATCTTTGCTTGATAACACCAGTGAAGAAAAGCATCAGGAACAAATAAAGTATGAATAACTCAGCGAATAATATTTTAATCTCTAGTTTGATGGTGGAAAATGTAAAGCATATCTGCACAGGGGCTGTATTAAAAATCCTTTGTTTAATGAAAAGCACCCTTAATATACAGTCCTCATCAAAAACAGGGTATTGGCAGCATCATGCTGTGGGGATGCTTTACTTCAGTAGGGTCAGGGAAGCTAGTCAGAAAATAGTAAAATAAGGCACAAAGTTGGTTAGAGACACAAAAAAAAACAAGATAGGGTGATGATCAACTTTCTGTAAAACAAAGTGGAAACACTGGAAGATTGAGGATGTTTCTGTGTTAGAATAGTCTAGTTTAAATCCAAACCTGAATCACACAGACCTTTTATGTAAAGAAAAATGAAAGAAATAAACTTTTGCAAGATACATCTTGTTTAAAATCATATTTCTTCCACATTAACCACTAATTAGCTTCTTATTTCTGAGTTTCCGAACTCTAATTTCAAGTTCGGTTAAATCTAGACTTAGACTAAACTTTATTTATCCCTTGGGATTACTCTTTTAGGGAAATTCTGGTTCCAGTAGCTTATAAAGAGTACAAAGAGTTAAAGCAAAATGCCATTAAAGATAAAAATACTACAGACAATATAACAAAAGTGTATACAGTAACAAAAAAGCATTTAAAAAAAAAGAAAAAAGCTGTAATCTAAATGGCAGTTAGCAGATTAATTCACAGAAATATTTTATTCTGGTGAATTAGGCCACCTGAAATAATAAAATAGCAATTTGAAGCTTTGGCAGAAGCCAAGCTGCTTGAGCATTCAATCACTATCCCCACCGGACCACGTGCTTTGACAGCTCAGTGACACTGGATCAAGCCAAAGCCCTCACACGTCAGCTACACAATTACAGCATAGCCACAGGTGAGAGAAGGAAAGCAAGACTTACCAGAGGAAACCCTTTAATTTTAGCATAGATATTATGTAATATTTTGTAAGAGGTTTTTTTTGCAAAACAACTCAAGTCATCCTGTATGAAGATTGCAGAGCAGCAGTTCAGCTTGTCATGCTTCCTGTTATTGGACAGCAGTGCAGTCATTTCTAATGATAAACTCTTTAGCTTTTCGTTTTGAGAGGAAACAATAAAGAGAGAATGCATATTCAAGGTATTTGATTTAGAAAATAAAAGCGTGAGTGAGTTGAAGAGTGAAAGGAGTGAGGAAAGGGAAAGGAAAATAGAATCAGCTCCCTTGCTTCTTCCTATGTTGTGGTGTGTCACTGAAAAGTGTATTTATGTTTAGCACCCTCATCAGGCCACTAATTGTATTGTTTTTGAGAGTCAAGATAAAACAGGTTTCTCTGCTTCTGTGAGAAAAAAAAAAAGAACTTTTCTCAGCTTCTAAAAGTTAACATTCGTTTTTAATTATTTATTTCGTCATATTTCCTGGAAGAAATATTAACTTTGGGCTATAATTTGTTGACATTCACATGCCCAGTTGAAGTATCCCACCCTGAAATGAAATCAAGAAATGGTTGCTCAGATGAACAAATTGCACAGTAATGAAAAGGGAATGTAAAAATAATAAATCCCCCTGGTTGTATCAGATGACTCGCCTCTGGTTGTTAAATGTTGCACTTTTACCTTTTGAAAGCCACATGCGCAAGACAGAGGTTTGGTTTTCTCTCTCTGAACTTGCCCCTGAGGCTAGCTGTTAGATAAAAGCATTTAACCTGTAAATAACCAAACATCCTTAGTTGGCAAATGTCACATCTAGGTTCCCTATTTCCTACGTCCCTCTATGCACAGAACATTTCATTTTATTGGGGCATTAGCATGAATTGTGTGTACCTCAGATGGCCCTCTAACTGAAACTGCATGGTTAATGATTAAAGAGGAGGTGATGAACCATAATGGTTTCATGGAGAGGGTCATAATCTTAAAGTGATATGGTTGGAAGGATGATTTTATCTTTTCTGCTGTTGAGAAAAAAAGGCTGGGAAATTGCATAAGTGAGGACAGATAGACTATTCTTCTGCAAACGTGGAGATATTTATTTTCTCTAGTCTTTGATAAATAATTCCTCTCTCTGTTTCTGTAAAGGGCTTCTAAATTAGAAATATACATACGAAATAGTCAGGTTTTTGGATGAAAAAAAGTAAAACAAATATTGATTTTGGAGAGATATAAACCTTTGAAGCATTAGTCTCAATGTTTTCTATTATTTATGTCATTAGTCAGCAGTTTATATTCAATAGAATAATCCCAAAATATTTTGCTCCATCAGAACAGGGGGAATAATGAAGAGGTTGAAATGTTGCAATTTATTTTGGAATAATATTTTATTTCAAATTAAACCACACCAGCTACAGTAAATTAATTGACCCTTTTTTCAATATGTCAATAGTCTGTAATGCCTTTCATCATTATAAGTAGCCATATATAAAATAATTATAATAAAGGATAGCTGTTTGGGCAGAAAGATAATATTTCCAAAACAAAAACTCTCAATATTAGAAGCAAAAACATAATTTTTCAATTTGGCAATTTAATTTGATTCAATTCCTTTTTTTTATTTTTTAATCAAATCAATTTTTTTTTTTTATCTAATGAAACTAATTAGATTACATCTAGTCATTGACCTGCAGAACTCACTTCACCTGAAAGAGCATGTACTGACGGTAGAAAGTCGCTTGCCTTTTGTTGTTTACTTTGCAACTTTATGTTGAGCATACATGTAGCGACAGCGGCGAGCAAAACTCCCTTTAAGAGGGAGGAATGCTCCCGCAGAACCGGGCTCAGTGTGAGCCGTCTTCTGCAACGATTGACAAAACTGACAAGAAGACAGAGCATGCACACACAAAAAGAACCTAGAAGTACTTATTCAGGACTACTTTCTATGATGGAGAGGATAATGGCACACCTGGTTCATAGCTGGCTATGATCAGGGAATAAGCACAGAGAAGCAGTTAATTATTAGTAAGTTTTCAGGTCATAATTCTCAATTATAAGCTAATAGCTTTTGACTGCATTATGTGGAATTTCTAATAGGAATTAATGACTAATTCGTTTTTCAGCATCACTCCTGAGGAGGATATTTCTAATGTTAGAAAAACTCTAGAAATGAAAGAAAAAACATTGAAAGCTGTTTATTATTAGATTTGAATGACACGTCCTACTCTCTTTACTTTATTATCTGAGGTTAAATCTAATACCATTTAGATGGAGTGACTGACTAAACAGTGTTTCTAAGACTATGTTCCAAAGATGATAACTTGTGTCTTGTCGGAAGTTCATAGCAGAAAGTTTTAAGTTATCCACGTTTTTATGTTTAATAAGACTATTAGAAGTATGCATCAGGATGTATGGACAAATATAGATAAGTGAAGCATAACCATGAAAGTTAATCAGATGTGGTCTGATAATCTGACCTGTTGGAAGCATAGATTGAATGAATAGAATTGGCCTGAGCATTGAACCCTGTGTTACCCCACAAGTCTCCCTGTAGTTTTCAATATTTTATTAAATGAGAAAACAGAAATCTGTTGGACAAATAAGATGTTAGCGATCCTGGTGCTGTTCCATGGTTCCTTTAGCTTTTCTAGGAATGTTGTGATCAACTAAATCAAATGCATCTCCAGGATCTATCAGGCTAAGAAGAGACACAACTCCGTTTAGGATCATATGATGGAATGTAGGAATGTTCATAGGAGGAAAGAAAAAACCCAGCAGCAGGGCCCCTGCCTCTGCCTTTGTGCAAGGAAGAACAGGAGGAGCACTGCCAGAGCCCTAAAAATGACCTCCAGCAGGCCACAAGTGTGCATGTATCTGCACAAACGGTTAGAAACTGTCTCCATGAGGAAGCTATAAGGGCCCGATGTCCACAGATGGGGGTTATGCTCACAGCCCAACACCATGCAGGATGCTTGGAATTTGCCAGAAAACACCAGGATTCACAAATTTTCCACAGATAAAAGCAGGTTGACACTGAGCACATGTCACAGACATGACAGAGTCTGCAGGAACCATGGAGAATGACCTTCTGCCTGCAACATCCTTCAGGATGACTGGTTTGGCTGTGGGTCAGTAAAGGTGTGGGTAGGCCTTTCTTTGGAGGTCCACACAGCCCTTCATATTCTCGCCATAAGTAGCATAGCTGCTATCAGGTACCGAGATGAGATCCTCAGACCCCTTGTGAGACCATATGCTTGTGCTGTTGGGCCTGGGTTCCTACTAATGCAGGACAATGCTAGACCTCATATGGCTAGAGTGTATCAGCAGTTATTGCAACAGGAAAGCATTGAAGCAATGGACTAGCCCGCACATTCTCCAGACCTAAATCCATCTTTGCACATCTGGGACATCATGTCTTGATCCATCCACCAACGTCACGTTGCTACACAGACTGTTCAGCAGTTGCTTTAGTCCAGATCTAGGAGGAGATCCTTCAGGAGTTCATCTGCCACCTCATCAGGAGCATGTCCAGGCGATGTACCAAGGTCATACAGGCAGGTGGAGGCCACACACAATACTGAGCCTCATTTTTACCAGTTTTAAGGACATAGTATCAAAATTGGATCAGTCTGGACTGTGTTTTTCTACTTTGATTATTGTGTGTCAAATCCACGCCTCCATTCATTAATAAATTAGATTTCCACTGATGATTTTTGTGTTATTTCGTTGTTAGCACATTCAACCTTGCACAGAACAAAGTATTAAATGAGAATATTTAATTTATACAGCTCTAGGATGGATTATTTCAGTGTTTCCTTTATTTTTTTAGCAGCGTATATTGAATATATTTTAATATTAGGGCTTTAGTAGTTATTATGAAAGGAATTATGTGCTCACAACGTCAGAACTAATCATGCCCTTTAACTAAATACATTCATCCTTTAACTATTTGCAGGTTTTCACCTAAAGCTCTTTCAAATCTACTGTAGGTACATTTTCAATATTTTCTGTTTTTTATCACACAATAAAACACAAAACTTTTAAAGTTTTTTTATTTTGTGATGGGGAAATACAAAGGTTTTATTATTTTTTTCTTGTTGAATGCTATTTTTGCCTATGTTTAAGCTGTTTTGTTTTTATCTGCACTGTTCTGTTTTTTATCGTTTTGTTTTATTTTCTGTACAGCACTTTGATCAGCTGTGCTTTTTTTAAAATTGCAAATAAAACTGGATTGGATTGGACTGAATACCTTATTTTTGCAGAAACTGTGATGAGACAACAGAAACACTTCTGGACTTTTCTAAGAGAAGTAGAAATCAGTAGGACAGCTAAACAACATCTTGCAAAAAAAAAAAAAAAAAATGGGTACATACAGTAAGATTGTAATAGTAAGGTTTAGTGGCAAAAACTGTAGTCAAGAGAGAAGTGGAGGACATGATGTCCAAAGGTTTATAGCCGAGACTCAAACCAGGGATGGCATATTTATAGAGTTTATAGAGTTCAGAGAAGGTAAAGGAAATACCCATATATTAAGAGTGGCTGTATCTACCCAACCATGTTTTCCACCATAGCTCCTCATTACCCCTTCAGCTTTTATCGAGGGGTCAATCTGACCCTGTGCGTGTTTCTCCCAGTGCCTCATGCCTCTTTTGAATTTATTCTTCCCACTAGAGGGGACACAATGAAGCTGGAAGCTGTGTAACTGTAAAGTTTACAGCACTTCTATGTGGATGTTTTACTCTTTTTTTCATTTAATCCATCCTCACCCTTTACTTTATTATATGTTATGTCTCCAATTTGTTACATCTCAAAAATAGACTGCATGGCATCGTCAGGGTGTGTAGTAATATTGCAGGTATTACCCTGAATGAACACTTTAATTTTTCAATGAGCATGCTCCATCCTTTGGGATCAGAGCCTCACCTGACAAAATACAAGATTAACAGCCTAAATTTCTTGATTATTTTCTTTATCTCTGTGTCTATTGCTCTCCTGAGCATTTGATTCATCTTTTTCATGTGATGTATCTCATTGTTCATTGTTGACAAAGTGATTGTAGTTTAATAGTTTCTTTATTACTCCTAGCTGTAAAAAACTGCTCTACAGGAACAATAAAGACTCCTTGAACCTTTCCAGTCTTTCATAGGGGTCATATACACCACTAGGGCTGCTCTGCTTCCTCAGACCCTGGATAAACCTGCAGAGATGATGGAAATATGGAACCTGCTTTGGAACAGAAAGGAGAACAACGAAGCAAATCCCCCTCTGAATAGGTTATAAAAAAATAAAAAAAAAGACTGATTTAAAGCGAATATTTAAAACTAGTCAAGGTGTTTTGGCACTGCCTTAAACAGACAAGTCATATGGTGAATTAGTTAAAATAATTCTGCAAAGGAGATTAGATCCTTCCACAGTGGTTCAATAGACATATAAACATTTTCTACAAATACTCCAGATGTCACCTAGCAGAGAATAATAGTTTTACTGTACAATAAGTGTCTCAATGGATTTGTTTAATGCACATCTTTGTTGATGTGTTTTGGCTAATGAATATTATAAACAATGTTTTAGGTTTTTTTGTTTACATTCATTAAGGATGAACAATTGTTTTCATCAATGTATTCTAAATAATTTCTCAGAATGTATGTGAAATATGTCTAAAATACAGATTTATTTTGTTGTTTTTTGTTTTGTTTTTTTTTGGGAGGGAGGGAATAAAACTTACTGCCCAGAGATTAGTGGACTTTGATCCCATGTGCAAAATAAATAAACTAAGCAGTCAAATTTTTGCCATCAGCTCATCCTCTGTCATTCTCTCTGGGTTCTTCAGTCAAATTACAGGTAACCCAATTAACATTTACAAACCTAATTAAATTGAAAGAATTGCTTAACAAGCTGTAACCTGATTGGCTGCCCTGCTTGTTTGGTTACTTGACTGATTCCTCTCATTGTGTATGAAGGGGAGCATTGGCTCTTTTTTCCAATGTGCTTTGAGTTTTTTTCTGCTTATGGATCAAAAACAGCATGTCCTTTCCAGTGACCGATTTAATAAGGTGAGTCAGCAGAAGAATAAGACCGAAGCATCAAATAAAAGAAGACACTGGATTACATTTAGGCGGGGTAAACTGTCAAATAAACGTCTGCATTAGTAAGGTGTTTATATGTGTAGGGCTGTAGTCTGTGGTCGCAGATATTTTTGATGCAATTCTTATTTCCTCTCCTCCATCTGCCCACCCTCCTTGTCTCTGTGTCAGCCTTCCTCAAGGTTACTTTAGTTCAGTGGGCGTGTCTTGATGAACCACGTGACTCTGATGCAAAGTTACCCTGTGTCACAGCGTGCTCAGCTGCAGGGATGGCGTGATGTTCTGCGCATCCCCTTTAAAAAATCAATCAATTTAAAAAGTAAAAAAAAATATATATATAAATACCATGCGTTGTGATGTATTTCATTAATAGGTATATAGAAATTTTATTGGAATACATTTTTTAAGGAATCTGTTATGAACCCTGGGTGTCTTTATGAGCATGAATTTATAGAAATGATTCATGCACATGGCAGATAATAAACATAAACGACTTAAAAGGCGTTTAAATGTCATAATCGTGGGGTGTCTGTCGTGCATCTGCAACATCCAAAAAGGTGAAGGTTGAAAATACGCGATGATGCCCCCAGAAGGCTTCCTGCTTCTTCTTCTTCTTCTTCTTTTTTTTTTAATTCACACATGCAGCTTATGTTAAAGCCCACTCTACAGCCTGGACCAAACGAACCCCATCAGTTTTTGCTCTCTTATACCCCCCCTCCTCCCTCTCTTTCAGCCACCCTCCCCCTCTCCCCACCGTCTCTCCTTAATCTCCCAGATTGTCGGCGACTTGCTGCAGTCGATGCTGCAGCTCTGAGCCGCTCCCGACCGGCCCCGGGACACCTGAACCCATGAGAGAGACATGCTCGCATTCGTCCTGGTCTCTGGTTCACTCTGGATTATATTAGGTGAGTTTTGCGCATCTCTTGATTTTTCTGTAATAATCGTTTTTATTATTATTATTATCCTTATTCCGTTAACCGGGTAATGCACCTGCTTCTCTCTCTCTCTCAGGGGCAGAGCCTCATTGTGTGCGATTCATCGCCGGCTTTTTTTTTGTTGTTGTACAAAAGCAGCTGTTTTAAACGTGTAAACCGGACACGTTTGTTTCTGTTGGCGCTTTGCCCGCGTTTTAAAAACGTCGTTATAGTTATATTTTTATTTATCTTAAGGCTACACATGTGGCCCCTTTAAGCAGCACCAAAGCGCTCCTTGAATTATATCCTAGGGGCCAGATATAGGCTATATCTGAAAACGTGCTTTATAATCCGAGAAATAGCAGATTGGCTACCTATAATCAGGTAGGGCTGGATGGGTTGGATGTTCTCCCACGCGCTTTACAAGTAAACGCGGACATCCTTGTTTAATTTGATCAGACCACACCAGTTAAACCCAGAAATATTAAATTATCGCTCCTTTTATGAGCGAAATGTGATAAACGTGTCATTTAATGGCCTGCCAGCTGCTTTAATATCCTGTGACATTGTGCGTGGAAACCGGACACACGTCATTTTCAAGCCTCCCCTCCATGTATAGCTCACATCTCGTGTCTTTTTGAGACCGATTTGCCGCAGTGTGCTTGCACCGAAACGAGGAAGCGTTAGAAGCGGATCCACCACAACTTCCTCTGTTTACGGTAATGGTTGTCAGTGCGCCTTTTTTTAAATTTTTTCTTTTTTTTACAAATAAACCGGCGGTTGAAAGTCAGCATTTTGTCTGAAATGTCCTCCGCCATGCATGCTCCGATGATGGAGAGAGGGAGGGGGATGGATGAGGAGGATGAGGGAGGGTGACGCGCTGCAGAAGAGCGCAGCTGATTGGACGGAGCTGTCCAGGAGCGATGGGGTGCTGAACTCCTGCGGCCTACCGGCAAAAACTGGAGAGCATAGCGAGCTTCTGCTGAAAAACCGACACACCTATTCCCACCACAATTTGGAGGCAACCCAAGCATTACTATGAGGTGCATCGAGGCTCAGGAAAGACTCCCAAAATCTAAAATACCTTTTTTTTCTACATCATTTCTTTTACTTTAGTGTAGTGGATTAATATCAGTTTATGTTTAGATAAGCTTCAATCAAGGGGGTCACAAAGGCTTAAAGACAAGGGGACATTATCCTCAAGTGACAGGACAAAACTGGAGAATATATAATGAAAAACATCAAACCTATGAAAGACCTATTTAAGTTTTTACTTGCACTGCATACAGCAAGACTATCTGGGGCAGGGATCACCAAATCCTACATATTTTAAAAGTTTGAGCACACCTGATTTCAATAATTGGCTCGTTACCTGAGTTCTATAAAACATGTTGAGGAGGTTAATCAGTTATTTGACAAACTTCTATATCAAAGATGCAACATATAGCTTTTTTATGTAGGAAAGCAAAGGGAATTTACCACAAATGAAGATTTGACAATATTTGCTTACTTTTATTTAGAATCTTTCTTTCTTTGTTTAGTGAATTATTGAATACCTTGCCTGATTACTACATTTATATCCCTATTTTATAAAATAGAGTGTACACATCGAACCCATGGCCTTTGCAATGAGTCAGAATTTTTTTGTGTGTTTAATTTGATTTGTTTTCTGTATCTAATACTAGAACTGAAATTGACCTGAAAAAAAAACTCTCTTTAACTTTTAATATATAGTCAAATGGGACTAAACATAATAAGGAAATAAGTCAATCAGCAATTGCATAATAACCCTGACAAAACACTTTCCATCCTCGTATTCATTTCCTTTTTTAGCAGCAGAACTGCCAAATCTAAAGATTTGGGTAAAAAAAACAAAAAAAAAACAGCTTTCAATGCTATAGCTGTAGCAGTGCTTAAAATGTTGCATAAATAGGATCTGAAGAGTTTCACCTTCTAGCTGCAAAAGGAGTTGGTATCAGTGACATTTAAGAAGCCTTTATTTCCGCCAAGCATTGTTCATATGCAAGGTTACCCATTGTGAGTTAGAGAGACAGAGTCTCCCCCAGAATCGTTAATGGAACAAGAAATTACTTTTTTACCGAAACAAATTCCTGATACAGCCTATATCTAATGCCTTCAAAGTTTCATCAAGCTCTTAACCCTCCCAAATCCTTCTATCCTCCATGAATAAAGTAAGGTCCTGATGCTGCTGAAGCTCCATGTTGCTCCTAAGGAGAAGTGTATTTATACAAAAGGCATTATAAAGAAGTCTTTTGATTCTTCTTTTCTTCTTGCCTGTTTTTCTGCTTTCTAACACCAACATTTCCAGAAGGAGGGGATGGTCAATATTAAAGTACCTACATTTCAGCCTTTCATTAAAAACTCTACCCTTATACTATAATTTTATTATTTGCAGTAAGCTTAAACTCCCAGAGGGAAACCAATAAGAACATGACCCCCAGGAAAACAAGTATTTGCCATCTGGAGCCAAAGTAATGGCGTCCGAGTCAGAGAGTATTACTGCACCAAAGTAAAGTCAATCTGTAGATGTTTTTACTGTAAGATTAAATTTAAAATTATTCTTTTTCCAGATTTAGATTCAAAATAATCTGAACTTTTAGCATCATGTTTCTTGACATGAAATAATATTGTTGGAGTAGGCAAGCAACACTCTAAAAATGACCTCAACTTAGAATCTATGGAGGGAGCAAAAGATTAGGGTTATGGCCAGGAGGTCATCCTCGGCTTTATCAACAGAAATAAACCTAAAAAAAGCTGATCACTCATCAAAAGAAGGGTTTTATTGCTGTAACCCATCATCCTTTTGATTATAAATGTTACAATTATTTCGAAATTTATTTTTTTTATTGAATGTAATTTAGGAACAGATCATTTAAGTTTGTTAGACATCATTTAATATCTAAATCTAGTGGGCATGAGTAATTCGAGGCTGTTTGTGACACTCGTCCCATATTGATTGAGACATATATGATTGGGGTGTATCAACAGATTCACCCAATTAGACAACAAGGACTTAGAATTTGGATCCAGATAGGAGTGTTTTGGGGTTAATTAGTTAGTCCATTTTAAATGCCTACATGCATAATACAAGACCACTCTGGCTAAAATCCTGACATCCAGTTGGATTTATCCCCAAGCTCAGTCCTCCATACACTGAAAAACACTGTTTTGCTGTTTTGTCCCATAGAATTGGTAGGGTAGTGGCCTTAGGGATAGGCTCTTATGACAGCTTCCCACCTGCCTGACACCCTGCTGCGCATCATTTTAAATAATTTAATGTAATCCTTATCCAGGGTAGCCCTGTGCGGCATGTAATTCAAGTCCTTTGCTTGTTAATATTTAATTAAAGCAGTAAAGGTAGCTTCTCCACACCCAATAGGCAGGAAGCAATACGTTCTTGTTAAAATCGGTGTTTGAAACTTTGTGACTCCTCTTAGGATGCTTGTGGGGTTTTTATGGAAGGAATACTTTGATAGCTCCCTGGCAAAGCATTCCTAATGAAACAAAAGGGATATAATTTTCAGTTCACTTCTCCTAACTGTTTAAAAAGAATAATCCCAAGCAAATTCCTTTACATTTACATCTCTGGACCTGGAAAACTTTACCTCTGAAACCTGTTATCGGTAGTCATCAATTACTGTGGTCAGACAGGATGCTCTCAGGCCATATGGCAGCTCTACGTCTGAGAGCCTTAATGCTGTTTCAGCATTCTGTTCCCAGTCTCTCTCCTTGTGTGGGACGATAGGCAACCGCTCAGCCTAAAGTGCTGAAGCAGGTCTGCCTTTCTCCCTTGGTGAACATTGTACCAGCTAGTCCAAAGCTACTCCTGGGAAACATAAAGCAATAAGTAATAAAAAAGGTAAAATTTTGACTAATCATTTTCCCCTCACTTTGCTTGTTGTTGCTCGCTTGTTGCTCTAAAATTTGCTTCAACAACTGCTAAAACTAAGATTAAACTGTTTCTGTTGAAAATCACACTAATCAGTAGATATATGTTGATGTTGAATCGGAACTCCCAGGCTTAAGATTCCTAAGGTGTGTTTTGTTCTGATTTGATAGTCAAATCAACAAGAGCGACGCCCCAATTGATATGAGACTCTACAGCTTGTTTAAACATGGAGGCTATAGTTTAGACAGGGTTTCATTTGCATGGTTGTGCCTGCACAAGCACGCCTGTTCGTTGTCACTGTATGCTACCTAGCCTATGGCTCTGTATAATTTGCAGTGCATTGAAAGAGAAGGTGAGCCTGTGTATTCAGTGTCAGAGATGGAGAGAGTGGAGAGGGGAGGGAGACAGAAGGGAGGGGTGCGCCAAGAGAGCGCAGCGTCTGTTGAGCTCAGAGTGGTGTGATACGGAAGCCAGCGAGGCCCAAGCTGATCTGAAGCGATCCTTCTCTGCTCTCTTCTTGCTTGCCTCAGCTTAATCTAGCTTGTGCCAATTGGTAGGTAATTACCAGTTTGCAGAGCTGGATGCAAATTGGCCTAATGCCCCTCGAGACACCACACACCTTTACACACTTGCACGTATATACACACAACTACACAGGCACCTGACCGGCTCCTGGACACCTCTGTAAGTGCTGCTGCTTTGCCCACAGCCTCTTTATTTTACTGCAGTTTCCAGAGGTCCTCTTTGCTTGTCCTCCTTTATTACTTGGCTTCCATCTTTATTTAGCAATGCCTCCTGCTGAGGATCATTATCTAATTTTCTGTTGCTTTTTGGTTTTTCTAATCGAATTTTATGATTGATGTCTGCAGACGCCAGCTGTGGTGCATCCTAAAAGCAGACAATGTGGTTTTTTTTTATTGTTGTTTTTTATTAGTGAGCATGGTCCTGTGTCAGGGTGTTACAGTGTCTATGTGTTCCACCTTGAGAGAGGAAGACTGGAACACGCTGACTTCTATATATCAGCAAGATACAATGCTGAGGAGCAGGTACTGAGCGTTTAAAAAAAAGGATAGAGCAAAATGATTGGTGCAATACAAGTAAAAATTAAAATCTGGGTTGAATTGTATTTAAAATAGTGTTTTCTTTTTAGATGAATAATGTATACATGAAGCGCAGTAGTGAGGTTACTTCTGGTCATCCGCCTTTGTGCTAATAGGCTGTAATCTCCCCACGCTGGACTGTAATCATTGGTGATGGCCCTCGGATGAGGTGATGGGGCGGGACTTAAGGACGAGAGGTTGACTTTTCTCCCCTCTAAGCCTGAGAGGGCACAGGAAGTATGAGTGACCCATTCACCAGCACTGAATGTTCTTCTATGGTCAAGGTGCTCTGAGTTTCTGCTCAATCAGATCTATGTGAAGTAGGAATAGAATTGACATGCAAAAACTTTTGATGGACTTTTGATGGATATTTTCAAGTTTACTGATGTATGAATTTGTAAATTTCCAGTTTTAAAGCCCATCCCTATAGTCCCATGCATATATGTAAAGGCTAAATATTTGTTATTGTTTAGTCAGCTGTTGGTTAACAGCATGAGTCCTGAATATTTCGCCATAGATATGAAGCACCCCCCCAGGATTCTGTTTAACTAGCCACATCTGTCTGGTTTTTTTCCTCCAAACACACAGCATCTCTGACTGTAAAGGTTAATGAAATCAAACTCCTTACATCTGCACTCAAATTTTAAAGGTTGTTCTTTTAAATAACCTGGATTCTTGCTAAGTTAGCCAGTGTCAGTCATAGTAAGATAGAACCCTTTATTTTTGGCCTCTTGGCTGCATATCTTAAGGGTATTTTCTTGTTTGTTGCTCAGCAAAAAATCAAACCATTTTGCATGAATTAACCAACCTAAACCGAGACACATGTCTGAGTCACTTTCTGCATTTTAACATTTGGTAGTGTCTTGCTAAAGATGCAAAATAAACAAATAATCTGCCAAACTACATTATTCTCCATGTTTGAGCTTTCTTGCAGCCTAAGTTCTTTTCCATCTTCCAATTCAACATTGCCCAGCTTCCTTATGTTGCAGAAATGCACAATGCTTTTATCTCCATGATGTTATGAGTCAAGAGGACGTTTTCTGCATCATATAGAGTTTTGCATGTAGGTCATAAACATACATTTTGGTCTTGTCTGACTAGACTGGGTCCTTCACATGGTTTGATTGCAATCAGGACTTCTTCTCGCTTTAGAAGCAATAGCCTTTTTTCCAAAAAAGTTAATGGAATTTGTTTTCCAGGTTTGAAGACGTTCCCTTCCCATCCAGGAAGCTTTCTCAATTCAAAATGTCTGGAGTAACGTTTGAGTTCTAGCCTTATAGGCTGGCCCAAACAAAAGCCTTGTTGTGGCTTAGAAATCATGCAAATTGAAAAAAACAGGTCGACCTTATAGTAATGGGGAGTCATTGAGGGGATTCTTGGCAACGAAATTTGCAAAACCTAATATTGCCCCATGCCTCTGAAAAGGGAGTTGTTAGGGTCGTTGTTGGCCTGGCTAACCAGGCAAGATGTTTTGGTTCCCTGCATGGCAATGAGGTTTGACATGATAGCAGGAAGGAATCAACTCTAGTCTGAGATACCAACTCTCAGAAACCTACAACGCAGCGATAGAGTTGATTACTTCCTGCTAACATCTCAATTTGTTTTTTTTGGTTCAATTTGCATGTTTTCTAAGCCATAACTAAGCCTTTGTTTGGGCTACCCTATAAGCCGGAAACTCTAAAACTAATCCAGACATTTTGAATTGAAAAGGCTTCCTGGATGGGAAGCAAAGCGTCTTCAAACTTGGAAAACAAAGTCCAGTGGTTTGTTTTTTTTACTTTTTTTGGAATGACTATGACCTAGATGCCTGAGAATCTTCACCAGAAACAATGCCAACAGTACAACTAGGAGTTGTCCTATTGACAGATTCTCCACCTGTGCCATGGCTTGCTGCAACTCCTCATAAGCATCTGAACAGTGTTCTGTAGGAAATCCAAATCTAAGATGTTTTTTGTAATCTTGGCCCAGTTTAAACTTCTCAATAGCTTTATCTTACCTGTCTTCTATGGGGCATCAATACAACATTAAAACAATATAAGTGTTTTTTTTCCTTTCTGTGCATTTTCTTTCACCAAATCTTTATTACAGCGTTAAGAAGGAAAGTGGACGTTGTTGCAGCCAATGGTTGAGACACGGGTGCTGAATCTCTCTTATATCTTCTCTGAGCGTGACACTTTCACGCACTATTTAGGCTGCCTTGCTTCTTCCCCAATGCTGGCACAAAATCCCAGCTAAAGTGAAGAATGAAGCCTGTCAGTCTTCACTTCAATAGCTGCAACTATCCCCTCACAGCTTACTGGTACTGGGCTTTTTGAAGCTGACCTATTATGTCACCAAATCAGAAGAATTGATAAACAATTTAGCTCCAGGCAATGTTGATCTGTGAATTGGACAGCTTTAACATGGTAAGAGAAAGAGCTGGTGTAATTTGACACGCAGATGTTTCAGTGTAAGGGTCTCCCTCTTAAATTTAACTTAAAAAAACAACTTTACTCAGTCTAATCTGTTTAAGGGTATCTTCACTCATTTTTTTCAAGTCAAACTAACACTGTTATATCATGTAAAGATGCTCTAACAATCCTTCATTTCTGTCAGGTTAATTTAATATAGGACAGTGTACGTTTACCCTAAGTTCATTTCCAGCCAATGGCAACATGTGTTCTTGACTCTCATTGGCCAAAGTCAACAAAGAAAGCGTGTTTCCAGGCGTATGATAACATGAGTGCAGGAAGTGAAGGAGCCATAAATAAATTGCACTATTGGAGATATGGTTTATTTAGCTTATGAATGGAGCACCTCTTACAGCCCCAGAGATATGATGTTCCTAGTCTGACTCTGCAGTGCTACTCAGCCTGATTTCAAGTTCTTCATAGTGAAACAATTAACGCTTCTGTACAAGACTGGAGAATTACCTCTTACCGCTGAATGCAGAATAGGCAGGAAAGATGGCGTCTAAAAATGATTTAAAGAAGGTCTTTAAAGGTTCCTTTTTTATTGGAGGTCATTGGTGTCATGGATGAGAGTCTGTAGGCCTGCTGTCAGCTTGTCGCTCCAGCTGAAGCAACAGTCCTTGTAAAAGGCAGTGGGGATGCTATTGACCCTGTGTGTGATGTGTTTGTTTGGATGCGTGTGAGTCCCTGGGGTGCATTATGGAGGTTACTGTGGGACAGAAAGGGATTTTGGATGTTTGAGGAAACCACTTTGTTTATCCAAATGAACCATCTCTCCCAGTTAAAGGTATGCCGTTCTTTTGGGACAATGTTTTTTTGTTTGGTTGTTTTTTATTTGCCCTGTTTTTTAGCAGGAAATGGTACGTTTAGCCGTCTGTTATTATTTCATCCTTTTACTTCTATGATTTACATCACTGCTTGGTTTTATTCCCTCATTCTTAAAGGGTTCAGTTTCCCTTCGAAATTTCAGAGTCCTAGCTTGCATTGTGTGAAATGCTCAGCCTGTCATGCCTTTCTTTTTTATTCCAGATTCATTTCTTTTTGTAAAATCACTTTCTCTATTTTCTGTTTTTTTCATTATCCCATAATTCACCCTAATTAACTGTTACCTGCATTTGAGTCCTCTATAGATCTAGTAGACACTGTCTTCCTTAATGACCGTAAGAACCATTTTCAAAAGAAAGATATTTCTAGATTCAAGCAACACTGACATGCAAATACTTTGGTAGTGCAGTAATAGATGTGACCTTCAGACTATTGAGGGAAATTAAACTTTAATATTTTATTTCAAATGTAAAGTGCATCATAAATAAAATGTATTATTATTATTGTTGTTATTATTATTATTATGAAATATTCAGAAATCTTGAGCCAAGAACTAATACTAAGCTACACACATGTTGTGTTTCCCTGTTATATGGGGACTTTTCATTGACTTCCATTCATTTGTATAGCATAACTCAGACCCCTACCCTAACCAATAACACTACCAACATGCACCTTAACCAAACCCTAAACTAAACTCAGACTTTGGACCTAAACCGTACCCCAAACCCAAGAAGTGAACTTGCTGACCAGTTGAGTCCCCACAATGTAGCAAATTCCTAGAAAAGCAATATGCCTTACACTGTCCCCACAAGGTAACAAAAACAAGTCCAAACACACTCTCTCTGTATCTCTCTGTCTGTTTTTTTTCTCTCTGCACATTTCCTGTCTGACATACTGTGCATGAAGGTCACCTTTGCCTTGAAATTTTGAAAAGGAAGTTAGGGTCATTTCTTCAAAAGTTAGACCTATTGTTTCTAACATTATAAGAAAGGCTAGAAAATAAAACCTGTTCTTGAACTATTAATGTCAGTGTGTTAGTGTGACTGCAGGATGCCTTATTTTATCATTGTCAACATGTAATGCATAGAATTATTTAAATCATATAATGATGCTTCCTTTCAGCAGAAGTAAGAAAATGTGTTACTTTTTGTGCTAAGTTAAACTAACCAGGCTCATACTAGATGCTTTAGACTAATTTTAAAAATATTTTTTTTTTTATCTATGCATCAGTGCAGCTAAAGGGTGGAGGGAGAACAGAAATAACGAGGAGCTATTCTTTGTGTTTCTATCTTTCTTGGGGGCCAATTAGATGTCTGGGTTGACCGTGTGTCTCCTGCTGCTGTCAGGCTTTTCAAGGCAACAATATGAGGTGTACTGACATGTCTGTGGTGCATTATTTGCATTTTTACTTTAACTTCCTGTGCTACATCTGCAGATTTAACAGTTAGAGGTATTTACTGTCCAGAAAATGATCAGGAACTGTAAGGCTGTTAAAATATCGATGTTAAATCGATGAGATTTAAAAGGCCTTACGGGTGCATTTTTTAAAACCTTACCTTTTTATTCTCTATGATCTGCAGTGGTTACTAGTTACTGAAAAACAGAAAGACATTAAAACAGCGGTGAAGGTCAGAGCGAATCTCAATGGAAGGGAAAGGCTAATACATTTTCATTTGCTACAAACTTGTATTTTTTTCAGCTGCTACACAAGTAGACAAGGAAACCTCCTCATTTAATACATGGAAATCTGATTATGCTTAACAGTTGTTCTTAGCCTTTTTGAATCCATTTTTTCTGTCCCTTTGTTAAGTGTCTGATCACCTTTATTGTGTCCATTTTAACAAATGCCTTTTTGTATCAGTCTATATTTGTGCATAAGGATGCTTTTGTAACCGTTGCTCTGTATTTTTTTTTAAGCAGTCTACACAGTGGTGTCACTGGGTTTTAGAGGCTGTCTATATTCAGAGCTGCTCTGTTTCTCTGTCAGCTTTTTTTTTCAGACACAACAGCTCATTGTACAGTCGTAAAAGAGAGAAACCGTCATAAAAAAAAAATTATTATTCATTTTTACCCCCATATAAAAAATAAATTCAACAGTAAATATGGGAGACTTTGTATATTCTGGAAAAGATAACGTTTGTTTTACCAGAAATTAACTCTGGCAGATATATTCTTCTAAATTTTTTGCAAATTTCCGCAAACTATGTTAAAAATATATTATTCTTAACCCTTTATAGGGCAAGTTACCATTTGTGATCACTTGAATAACCCTTACAAAAGAAGTCCCCCCCCATCCCTCATATGCAGCCAGTCAGCAAAGATACTTCTGCGTGACGGTACATGTTATTTTGGCATTTCACCAATTAGATGAGCCCTTGAATCATAATTATATATTTTCGACTATATATTATCTACTATAATTTAAGTTGAAAAAAAAGTTGACAAGTCAAGAAAAAAAGGTAGAAAAATAAATGAAAAAGTTAAAAGCTAATTGAAGTCTTAAAAAGTGATGCTAAACTAAGTCGAAAAGCAAATTTGTAAGTTCCTCTATCAGCATGAAACTCTAAGGTTATGTTGTAACAAAAAAAAGTTTCTTTCACTCTGTGTTTTTCATAAATTTCTTTAAAAAGTGCTTTTATTTTTGTTAATATATTAGAGCAAGTGGCAATTTCTTGTTATCACGTTGACCTTCATTTTTGCCATCAAATATACACACAGTGGAAAAACGATCTAGAAATAAGTAAATATTTCTTAAATTAAATGCATTTACCCTTAATTTGATTAGGTAAATGAGATGATTTGCCAATGGAATGAGTATTTTCCCTCTTAAAATAAGATATTTAGATAAAATGCTCTTGAAATAAGACAATGCAATTGTTTTTTCTTATTTTAAATGTAAATTGTTTTGTTCCATTGGCAAATGTCTCCTTTACCTTCTCAATTCAAGAACAAATGCACTTAATTTAAGAAATAATGACTTATCTAGATTTTGATTTTTTTCCAGTGTATTTTTGAATGTTATAATAGTAATAAGGATTTGTTTTGTCCTCTGATCACACTCTTGGCTTGAAATTTCGATTTTCAAAGTATTTCAATGAGTGTCCAATAAAGGTTTAAGAAGCTCTTCATTCCAATCTTTTCTACCATAACTGCATAGGTAAAGGCATAGAAAGGATTGGTTCACCAGTGTTATTTCTTTTTTTCAGGTAAAGAGGGAGTCCTGAGGTCTCACCTCTGTTTTTATATTCATTAAAGAACTGCTATTGTTTTCCAGGCACATGTTTCTGTCACAACAGAAACTCAACTGAATTAAACGGATGAATGAACGGATTGTGTTTGGTAATTAGACCTGAGGAATCTGCAGCTGAACACCTGCAAATATTAAAGCAGTAAATGCAATGACTAATGGCAACACTACAGTGCAGAATGGTGGTCTGATAACACGGTAAGATAAAAGACAGTTCCATCTTAGCAGTATTTTTGAATATCAACAATAATCGCATAGTGGCGCCATGTACAGTGCACAACCCATTTACAGAGGCCTCAATCCTGAACTCCCCAGACTTCTACAGAAACATCTCAGCGACAGCCTTTGAAATTCTTTTAATAATAGGATTAGTACTAACACCTACATCGGGCTTCCTATTGTTACTCTAGTGTAAATTTAAATGCTTCTGCTTCCCCTGAATGGAGTAGTGGGGAAAAAAAGAAGAGAACATGAGTAGCTTTTTGCCAAACAGATGAAAGAGGAAGTTAACATTAACATAGACTTGGATATTTTTACTGATCTGCAAAGCTATGTCTGAACGTTGTAATTGGTTGCTGTCTTCGGTGTGTGTGGCTGAAAGAGGAAGTGACTCTGATTGACTTGAAAAATTCTCAGCACTGCATGTGCAATCAGGTGATAATATCTCTGACTCATCTTGAGGGGAGGGAAGGAAGCCCGTAGTCATAGTTGGAAACTGATTCCTCTTTGAATACATAATACATGTGGCAGTCTAAGTGTTTGTGTGCGTGGGTGTGTGAATGTGTGGGGGTCTGTGTGTCTGCATGTGAAAGAAACTGAGCCGTCATAACGGTGATGTATACTATGATCTGTCTAACGGTAAACTGTAATGCAACGCATATCTTCTGTTCTATGGAGTCAAAAGAGAAAATCTGGGGGAAGACCCCACATTTTAGATTTTACAAATGTGAACCTCTGTGGGAGTTATAGGCTAAGATTTAATGATAAAAATGTGGCTTCAGTGGAACAATGTGTTTTAGGCAAACTGGTTAAGAAGTGTATTTAATTCTTCCTGCTTAACATTAAGTTTTCAAAGCTTTAATTTTTTTGTCATTTTGAGTCCCAGCTTAAAATATATGTCAAGATGTTGGGTTTTTACCCATTTTAGGCTTTGAAAATTAATTAAAAAAAAATTCTCTTTTGCTCATGATCATATTAATCTTCTGTCCAAATTTTATAAATATTTCATGAATGTTGAATGAAGTGATTAGATTTCACCTCTTCTAAAATATCACATTTTCAATAACTTTGAAAAGTTTTGTGGGGGTTTTGTGACACTGAGTGGCATTGATGATTCATTCTTCAGCATCTTGGTTTTCAACAGCTTTCCTTATGTCTCAATAGGGGAATCTTTTCAGTTGACATACATTTCTTTCTTTAAACTGCAGTTTAAATTCTAAATGCTCTGACTTTGATATTTTTTGAACACCCCATCATATCCTACAGCTGTGAAAATACAGTTAAAACTAATACCCCATTTACACTACACTTTTGAAACCGTGCTGAGAGCGGTCTGGGCACGGGTACCGAGATAACTGTTGAGTGTAAATGGCACGCAAAAATGAAGCGAACCGCGCCAGACACAACCGAACTGCACTAAACTTGTACTAGTTCATCATTAGGGCTCGGCGCGGTTCAGTTGTGGCTCAGTTCTCAGATAAGAGCGCATGAGCAGACCGCGTCATCTCCTTACAGTCAGCCTCCATAACAATGAAATTTCAGACATTCAAAAAAATACTAGCTTCCCTACCGTGCCACACGATTTCCAGTGATGATTCTGCTTAGCAGTGTGATGAACCTCAGCGTCTGTCATTGTTTCCTGCATCTGAAAGCCCTGATTAGACTATCATTTGTCGTATCCACTTCCCAAAAGCTGACTCTGTCAAGTAAATTCACTAAAGGCTGTTACTTTGCCAGACTCTCTGCGAAAATCACAATTATAACCAAACATAACTCCCTAAATGTTATATGCACCGCCATTTCTATTTGCTTGATCCGCTACGGCAGTAGCGCCTTAGATTGTCAGTAGGAGGTGACGAACCATGCCAGCCTGATAAGTAAATGGTCGTAAGGAACTGAGCGCAGCATGGTTAACTGATCCAAGCTCGGATCGAACCGGATCTGTTTCAGAGGCTAGTGTAAATGGGGCTATATTGTGCTGGGAAATGGCAGTCCCTCCAGCTGTAAGACTTGAAGCTCTTCACCAAAGTTCAATCCTTAAAATAACATTGCAGACACTCAAAAAGCTGGTTAGCAGTTATAAGAATTCAGCAGGAGACTAAATCTTGGCATTAGTACATGACTTAAAGCTCAACCGCACTTGGGTTTGTAGCAGAACAATGGCTTAAGTCAACCCAAAAACTCTACCTCTGAACAAAAAAAAAATATATGGTTTATTTCATGGTTTCATATAAAGTACCTAATTATTTGCTCCTTATTTTGTCAAAAAGTCAAAAGAAGAAATAGCTTTAAGTGCTGTTTAAGTCATGTTCTTTTAAAAAGAGCCAATAATTATTGGATCTAAGGTTAAATGTTGATTATAAATGAAGTTCTTAAAGTTGAATGATGATGGACCATTTTTCTTTAGGAAAGTACTGATAATATAGGAAACAAAAAAAAATAATAATCCTGTTCCAATACAGCAAGACTTGAATAAACCTTAAGCTAGTCAAACACTTGCTTCTTTCTACTGTCACCGCATGCTTGTTTAATATGAGAGATTGCTGCAAAGTTGTTCAGGGACCCAGAGTGAACCCAGTACCAGGTACTTGCAACCTTCTTCAAAAAGCAGGCGCCCTGACCTAACCTCCAGGACACCATTCTCCTTCACTTTTAAATAAATAAGCTTAACAAACTGATGCCAGCATTTTATCGACTTATATTATCCAGATAGTTGAAATAAGAACTTGAAGAATTGTCATAGATTTATTATATTTTAAAGAGCAGCAGTCTTTTGCAGAGATAGGCTTCGAAAGAGTAAAGATTTATCTTTCAGGAAATTTGGAGACAATACAACACTTTTTTTATGCACATGAATAATTTCTTGCTTATGCCAGCAGTCAAGGTGTCAGTGGTTTGGGGGTTTCTACTTCTTCTTGTCCTTTTTTTAACCTTAAAGAAGTAGACACTCCCTTTGTGTAGAGGTTGTATGTTTTTGTTTCTTGCTGCCCAAGCAAAAGGGATCACATTAACACAAAATAAATTGTACGTAGCATTAAAGATGTTGAGGTTTTTACCACAGCATCACTGGATTTCAAGCTAACAGGTTTAAAATCTTTGCTCCATCTGCAGAATTGAGTTCCACTCTAATGGAGAAGATGCAGGCCCAGGAAATGATGAGTGGCCTGAGGATACCAGAGATGGACGAGCTCGGCCAGTTCTTCCGCTCGCTGCCGACCTCCACCTTGGTGGGCATTGGGGCCTTGACAGCCGTGTTGGCGTACTGGTTTGCCACCAGGCCTCGACCCGTCAAGCCTCCCTGTAGTCTCCTTCACCAGTCTGAGGAAGTACCGGTGAGAGTTCCACTTATAGAAGATTGCTAAGCGGTCGTTTTGAAGATGCAACCTTTACGTGAACACAATCATAAGCAAGAGCTGTAAAACATTCACCGACACAATATGAGATCTCCTTTGTAAGTCCTGGAATGAAATAAGAAATGGAGGTTTAAACATTTCCTGGTTTTCGTATATTTTTCTTTTATCACTTTATCACTTTCCAGGTTAGTAATGATGATGCCTTTCTTAACAAACCCACATACCTCGGCTGGCTCAACTTTGGTTGAAATAATTTCACCTACGGTTAGTTAAACCAAAACCAGCCCATCCACACCCAACTTATTTTTTTACACCTTTAACCACAGAGATCTCACTGACGGTTGGGGTTGGCAGTTCTTGTTGTCAGTGTAAACCTCCCAGTGGCTTCCAGTTTCTTTGCCAACATTTAAACACTGGAAAAACAAAAGAAAATCTTAAATTAAGTGTATTTACCACAAATTTGAGTAGGTAAATGAGATAGTTTGCCAATGGAATTAGTATATTTGCTCTTAAAATAAGATAATTAGATAATATGCACTTGAAATAAGACAATGCAATTGTCTTTTCTTATTTTAGGTGTAAATTGTCTTGTTCCATTGGCAAGATGTCTCTTTTACCTCCTCAATCCAAGAACAAATGCACTTATTTTAAGAAAAAATGTTTAATCTAGATTTCGATATTTTCTAGTGAAGGTGTTTGAATCAGTGGAGCCACAGTGTAACAGGCCTACGGGACTTTGAATGACACCAGGCTACATTTTTTACCCGATGAGGGTAACAACAGATTTATAACCTGCCATTCTCTACAGTCTCATCAACCAGAATACTTTCGTAAAAAATTTTCATGAGAATAAACTCAAAATAAAAATAAAAACAATCTGCACGACTTCACAAACTATTAAACATAACTCTGTTAGCTCAGAAAATCTTTACAAATTAAGAATGGATTGCAAGGAAATGTATAGAAATCCTTCTCCACTCATTCAGCCATTATCTAAAGAAGCAGAGATATGAGTTTAATGTATTTTCTCGCTTCTGTTCCAGCATGAAGGTGGAGGTCGAAGATCCATGATGGGAGACCCGTCTAGGTTGCTGACTCATTACCATGACGATGCCAGGACCATGTATGAGGTCTTCCAGAGGGGTCTTCATATATCTGGTGGGTGAGACCAAGCTCATAGAAATTAGGTTTTTCACACTTTTTGCATATGGAAAGCTTCCATCAGAGCATTGTATTTGATGAACAACACAGCAAAGCATTTTTTAATAACATTTTCTTTTTTTGTCTCTTTTAATTAGACTTAGACAAACTTTATTGTCATTTTGTAAACACAGTGGGTATACAAACCAAAATTTGGTTTATACAGCTGTCTGACAGTGAATGAGCAGCAGTTAAGCAGTGAAAAGGAACATTTCCATTCATAAAGTGCATCAGTGATCAAAATGTAAACAGAGTTGGAGAGAGGTGGTGCAAAAAGGCATTGATGTGGAAGTTCAGAACAGTTTAAAAATAAATAAATAGATATGGTGCAAAACGCAGTAAAAAAACATTTCAGTTGAAAAAAATTAGAAGATTCACCATGTGGTGGAAGTATGATGTTATCAGTGTGGTGAAGAGTCTCGATTTGTGACTTGATTTAGAGTTTTTTTCCAGCATTTTAGCAGAATGCATGCCCATATAATTAAGCTGCTGTCACTTTGTAAATTCAAAGAAAAAAGAAACATGACAAAACATTTAACATTTTCTTTAACAGGAAAGAGATCACCCTTTTAACAATTTTTTTTTTTACTTTAAAGTTTAGTTCCCCCACATATTTACAAATCCAGACATGGATGTTGCAGCCATAATATAATTATAATACGTCAGTGGTAGCACATATAGAAATATAATATCTTATGGACAGAAATCTGGAAACTCTTCAGGTTATTAATTAACAAAGTAAAGTGATTTCGAATAGTTTAAGCTTTCCCACAAGCAAAAATATTTACTTGAGAGTTCAGAACCAGAAAAAAGATTAGTAGATAAATTTACTTATTATTCAAATTATTAGGATTGGACCAAGCATGGCTGGCTAAAAAAAAAAAAAAACTTGATAAATGATAAAAGCATGTTACAGTATGTAAATATTATTTTTATTGTGTTAACCTTGTTATGTCTTATAGTACCCAGCTGTTTTCAGCGCCTATATTTGAAATATTTATACGTGAATTTAAAAGAATATTGATTTGATTTGTTTTTTTTTCTTTATTCCAAAGGTGACGGACCCTGCCTGGGCTCTCGACTCCCAAACCAGCCCTACAAATGGTTGTCCTATAAAGAGGTTAGGTCCAACAGTTAACAGGAAAATAACAAACCTTTTCCAAGTCTGCACTACTGTCCCTCTTTTCTGCTTTCTTATTTTAGTTTATACTTATTTCATTTGCTTAATCCATTGGTTCTTTTAGTGCTTTCTGCAGCTTCCATCTTTCAGTCTTTTTTTTTCTTATCTATTTTCCTCAAGACTTTCCTTTTCTGCCATTTCTTTCCCTACAATCATTAAATCAATCCATCAGAAAAGAGTTTTAAAATGATTAAGTAAAACCAATAGAACTGCTCATTGATGGGAAAAAAATAAATACACTTAAGTGTCTATAAACTATGAGCCATGATGATTGAACAGATTTCCCATGTCATCTTATGATCTACAAATTAGCAGACTTGATTTTTATGTTTCAGGTGGTTGTGAAAGTAATGTGTAGAATAATTATAGCACTCATTTCAAGCAATAAAACCTGCAAATTCAGAGCAACTATCTAGTCTTTCAGGTACGCTCACTTTTGGCCACGCCCATCAGGTCGTATTTTTACAGCGTGGCTAAGCCAATTTAGAATATGATGCACACATTGTCATTTCACTTGATTTACTTACTGATGGTTGCTGTAAATCTATCAGTCATGTTTTGAAATGCTTGTGATGAGGGAAGTGTTCAGTCAACAGTTTACTGCTTGGCTTTGTTACAGATGCTGTGGATTCATCAACTAAAGATATTTCTGTTCTGTTAAAAAATGTGTGCAACACTCTGACTTTAGTTTAAGGAAGAAGAATCAGCCAACACATATTTTTGCCTCCTTATTTCAACAAAAATATGCTGTCATGCAGCTCCCTTTAAATGTATTGGTTAAATGGATTGTTAAAGAGGGGTTAAAGGAATTCTGTATTATTTGCTGTAGCAGATTTGGAACGATGGTTGTTTTAACTTTGTTCTGAGTTGGAATATGGACATGTGTAGTTAGGCGTTTTTTTCTTTTTTCTAATAGCTATTTTTGACCTTTGAAGGTCTAGTTTACATGACACATTGTCCTGTCTTTCCTAAATCACAGCTATTAAGGAAAATGGTCTCAATTTCACATTATAATTTCACCTCAGGGATAAAGGGCATCATGGGAATAGTTAGACTTTCCCCAATTATGGTTAAAAAAAAATAACTAAATAAAAAAAAAATCTTGTTGTGGGAAATTTGTTCCCTTACTGAAAAAAATAATCAAATAAATGTTATCTTTATAACATAAAAACATATGGATTATCCTACCACAGTTACTTCATTTCAAATTAAGTTTTTAGATATCACATGAGGCCTGTCAATAAATGTCAAAGGTGCTACATATTTCATTTTGTCCTTTTGCTTTGAGACCTGTGCGCTAATTTCCACGACATAAAATAAAAGAATTTCTTTACATAACACTGAATACTAGAAAAAAAAAATAAAGCCTAGGTTTAATATCACCAACCAGGGCTGCCACTAACAATTATTTTGCAAATTGATTAATCTGTCGATTATTTCTTCAATTAATCAATTAATTATCAGATAGCAAACGGTTCCTTTAAGATTCTTTTACTATATTAAACCAGGTGAAACAAAAAATTTTCACCTTGATTATTTCTGGATAGAGCATATTGGCAGACAAATGCTTTATTTTTTTATCTTAACTGCAAAATCTTTATATATTTTTGGTATAATTACTGTTCTATGTCAGTGGCTCTGTCAGCTAAAGGCATGTTTTAGAGGCTCTATACTCCAGTTAACGATGAATCGTTTACTAAATTAGTTGACGTTTATTTAAATAATCGATTAATCCCGATTAATCTGATTAATTTTTCTTTAGCCCTAGTACCAACAAACAGCTATTTCTCATGTAGGATTGCCAACATGACTTTTGTTTATAGGAATGGATCATGTTTAATAGACTCGAAATATTTGTTATTACCCCATCATTGGGGCATTCGGGTGTGTCATTGGCAAAGCGAAGTGGTAAATGAAAGCCTGCAGTTCCACACAAGACTTAAAATAATCAAGTGAAAAAAAGTCAAAAGTAGAGTAAAATGCATTTTAGAAAACAAAACACCATGCAGTTATTAAACAGCGTACAAACCAGCAGTCGGTTAACGTGGAAAAGCTGTGCAAATGACATCACTGATGGAAAACACAGCTAAAAGTAGGACTTTATGAAGACTTTAGATAAGAGTCAATCATTGCTGTTGAAATAGATTCATAAATTTTTTTTTCTTCAGTTTATTTTTAGATTCTGTCTGTAGTTTATAGTCCCTGGCATCATTTCAAAAAAATTTGATATCACGACAGGTACACATGATGATCCTTTGTTTCCTGTCGGCATTTCCAGAAACTGGGCTCAAATTTAGAGTTTTTTTCTTTAGCTCAGACATGATTTGTTTTTTTTCCCATCATGAAATATCAAAGAGATTTCAACATCCCAGCAAGTATGATCTAATTTTTTTTTTTTCTTAAGTTGACACAACGTCGACATTTTTCTGTGATATCCTGTCTCTCTGGAAAATGATGACTGGAAGAATATTTACCTTGTGTCTCGCTTTTCCCAGAGCAACAGCACAAATCCAGACCTGCCTGTTTTTACATTTAGAAAGAGGCCTTTCTGTAAGGGAATCAGTGTGAAATGAATCAAATGGGGAAAATAGAAAATAGATTTAATGTTCACCTTCAAATTATCTCCTTGTTTTGGTTTCACAATTACAGTGAGTTATAGGGCAGTCTATCAGTTTACAGATTGACTTCCATATTAGTTTATTTCATTACAGAAATGTTTCAATCCCTGGTACCAAATTTATTTAAAATATCTTTACCATAACAGCAATCCTAATTGATCATTATGAAAACATGTCATTTGCATTAGTATTTTCTTCATTTTTTTTCAATCTTTTTCTAACCAAATATCCTCTCCTCATTTGACAGGTTAGTGCCCGGGCAGAGCATCTGGGATCGGGCCTTCTGCACCAGGGCTGCCAACCCAACCCCAGCCAGTTCATTGGAGTGTTTGCACAGAACAGGCCTGAGGTGACTGCTCCTCTGTCCTCTCCTATCGTCATACATCTCTTGTGATTTGCCTGATTATTCTTATAAGAACTTTAAACTTATGAAAGAATTTTGCCTTGTCTGATTTCAGTGGATCATCTCAGAGTTGGCTTGTTACACCTACTCCATGGTGGTGGTTCCGCTTTATGACACGCTTGGTGCAGACGCTATACGGTTTATCATTAACACTGGTAAGAACACACACAATCAAGCCATATAGAAACTTAAACTCTAATCATTGCAGTTTGAAATACACCTACGTAGCTTCATTTCTAATTTCACCTCAACTTTAATAAATAATATAATGTCTTACATTTTTTTTTATTTTGTGCATATATTTAAATCAATTTAGAAACAGATTTTGCCTGCATTAAAGCCCTAACATTAGCCCAAATTTTCCTTAAATAAAAGAGACTATATACTAACGTAACAATGTCATAGACCAAGAAAATCCTATTGCTGCAGCTGCAAATAGCCTTTAGAAAGTGAAGTGCTTGGGTTTTATAGAAAGCAACCCTTCTAGATACCTGAGGTGGTTGTTGCACATGGATACTATTTGTAAAGCGGCCTAGCAATGTTCTTCCTGCAGCCACTTATGAGGTTCAGCCTTCTCCAAGTAAGCTGCTCTGCTTATAAACCACCATTATTTAGTATATTTTGTGCACATCCTTTTTGTTGGCTCAACAACAAAACAGGAAAAGTCCAGATAGCAAAAAACAATAAGTTGGACAGAGAGATTCATCAGACTGAGCTTCCTTCCATCCACCAACCTGAACAGATCTGGTTCCAAAAGAAGAGCGGCTAACATCGCTCACTGACTTCCCTCTTTTGTTCAGTAGGAATAAGATAGGCAGCACATATGCATTCGTACATCACACCATAGTCCTTGTTTAACCATGTCTTTACATCCCTTCAAGCGAATATTTACATAGTTTACAATGTGAGCGATGAAAAAACTGGAGTCAAATCCCTCATTTGCGCACAAATTTCACCATTATAGTTTATTGTGATTATGAAGGTGTTATGAAATGTTTAAAAGCCTTATACCCTTTAAAGGAAAAAAAGAGATTAGATATATGGAAAAGGAACCTAGCTTAAAGGGCCTAAAACATATTGCATTGATATTTTCATCATGCTATCTAGGGCTGAAACAATTCATCTGATTAATTGGATTAATCGATTATTTTAAATACTGCGATGGACTGGCGACCTGTCCGCCTTTTGCCCGTAGACAGCTGGAAATAGGCAACAGCACACCTTGTTTGGGATAAGCGTGACGGAAAATGGATGGATGGACGGATGGATGGATGGATGGATGGA
>NW_015150489.1:1926335-1928532 GCF_000732505.1 Cyprinodon variegatus
CTGATAACACAGTGCTAATTTACCACCATTTTCCCTTCATGCATTTTGCCCCCACAACTGTCTAGGCTGCTAAAGATACGCTTCACGGCACGAAGGCCACTTGAAGTCCATGGAAATGCTGAAATATATTATCAGTATGCATGGTGCATGGTAAATATATAAAAAAAAATGTTAGAACTGTAAATTTACAGTCATATTTATATCACTGTTTTCATATATTAATTAATTGTTTTACTATTTTTCAAGGCTGCAGAAAGCTGTTCCAAACTAAATGTATTTTTGTTTTACACTTGTGTAAACAAAATGACAAATAAAATCTAAGTCATATAACATCCGACCAAATATTGCACATAAGCACTCCATTGCACTTTATTGTCGTAGTTGCAAAGGACTGCAATGAAAATATTAAAGACAGAAAAGTGTAGTGATCATCATTCAGTCAGCTGATCCACGAAAGAGAAACAGATTAGTATTTATTGATCAACCTCGATCCCAGTAACAGCTCCTGAAATGAGTTAGAACTCCCAGCAATGAAAATGGTGTCAAAGGATGATTGTGTGCCTCAGAAATGAATATAAATATATACTATAAGTATGTTGTCTTGACTTGAAAGCAAATAAGGTAGCAGTGAGATAAAAAAATAAAAAAACATTTGAGATGTTGCTTAAATGTTTCTTTCTGCTACATCCTAAAAGTTTCTTAGGTTCAGTTTCTGACCATTTTCCAACTTTGCATGTATTCTGTTCCTTTTTTGTTTCTTATTTTGTTCAAATTCACACAAGGGTGTGTTTGCACTTGTGTGCTTGTTTAATTTCAGCTGACATCTGCACCGTAATCTGCGACAAAGTGGAAAAAGCTCAGGTTCTTTTGGAAAATGTGGAGCGGAAGGAGACACCAAAGCTGCAGAGAATCATTCTGATGGATGCCTTTGGCTCGGAGCTCGAGGAACGTGGCAAGGGTTGTGGTGTCCATGTGCAGGCACTTCTGGAAGTTGAGGTATGACATGCAGGAAGTGTTTCAGTTATACCCCACTGGGAGGAGGCCCAGGGGGCATTTAGTCCTAAATGAAATTATCTTATAGTATCTGGACTTCAAAACCCTTAAATATCCTCAGATAATCTAGATATGTTCTTAAAACGGATTTAGCTTTTATTTAGATTAGTGTCTTCATTTATTCAGGGTTCTGGAGTGAACCTTTTTAATTGTGCTTGTAGCATTACTTTGTTCTTTCTTTTATAATTTCTGGCTGAGATATTTGCATGTTGAAAACCTCCTGGTTATGTCATCCACCACCATAAATTTTAGCATACAACATGATCTAATGCACATGAGAAGAGGTTAGATTTGGAAACATGGTTTTTAAGGAGCTAAAACACATGGCTAAAAAGCCTAACCTATAATGAAAATTGCAATTTACTATAGGAGGGCATTTATCCTGCATGATGACAGGCAATATATATATACATATATATATGTCTCAGTTCGGTTTGCGTGTGTTGCGTTCGGTTCATGCGCAGCTCCTTTTTCTCATAGGCGAAGCGTGTACACTCCAGAGCAGAAGGTGGCAGTACTGCCCAACCACCAGTAATAAACAAGAAGAAGAAGAAGCGAAGCAGCGTAGCCGGGTGTAGCAGAAAAAAATCAGTTGTTGTGGAGAATTGTGTGGGTATGGTGAGTGGAAAAGAACGGGAGTTGGAAGATGCGCCAGCAGCACTTTATAGGTCTGCTGTATGGGACCGCTTTGCATTTAGAGCGACCTACGATGACTGCGGAAAGAAAGTTGTGGATAAAAGTGCAACAGTGTGCAAGCATTGTGCAACACGTTTTGTTTATGCTAACAGCAACATGACCAACATGTCAGGCTAACCCTGAAATCCCACATACTCTGTCAGCGCTCCACTCCGCTGCGCTCCAGACCGCCTGCACAGAGCAAAGCCTACAGCCTCCACTGTGGCTCCCGTCCGCTCCCCTCTGAGTTCCTTGTAGATCGTAGAGGGCATGCGCGAGATTATTAAATTCAAAGCAGAAATGATCCAGGGTTTCCGCGGATCAATAAAAATAATTACAATTCATTAATTTTTATTTATTTTTTTTTCATTAATTTTTAGTGGATTTCGGTGTAACAATCAACATATACCGAACCGAACCGAACCGAAAACTGTGACCACGAAACCGTGAACCGAACCGAACCGTGGAT
>NW_015150489.1:1928553-1941019 GCF_000732505.1 Cyprinodon variegatus
GCTTTGCATTTAGAGTGACCTACGATGACGGCGGAAAGAAAGTTGTGGATAAAAGTGCAACAGTGTGCAAGCATTGTGCAACACGTTTTGTTTATGCTAACCGCAATCAATAAAAATAATTACAATTCATAAATTTTTTTTTTTTTTTCATATACCGAACCGAACCGAACCGTGGATTTTGTGAACCGTTCCACCCCTAATATATATATATATATATATATATATGAGGTTTAAAATGACTTAAAATGGCTTACAGAGTTGTAAACTGAACTGCCCCTTTATTTATTATTGATATTTTACACAACATATGATTTAGTATAAAATAAGACAAGGTCCTGGGGCATTCTAACCTGCATTTGAATAGTCATTGTAGTGTGTAGGAGTTATAATAATATTTCAGTAATGGTCACTTTATTAGCCAATTATTTTAATTTTTTTTTTTTTTTTTTTTTTTGTTGATTCACATTCTGGAAATTCTAAGAGGCAACGTTCCACTGATCTTTCTGTGTAAACGATCCTGGGCTTCTCTTTGAATAACCACAGAGTGTAAATGGGACAATGGTTTAAAGCATTAAAATCTAAAATGTGCAAGCGGTTTACTGTACGACAGGGTATTGACTGTTTATAGTTGTTGTTTTTATTTTGCTCTTTTTAAAAGAACATCACTTAAAACTATTCCTTTGTTTTATTTTTGACAACGAGTCTAACTGACACAGAATTAACCCAAAAGCTATTCACAAAGGAAGATAAATCTACCCAATAGAACAACTCCTGATATAGCGGTTCTTATTAAATTAGTGTCTGCTTATTTTTTTTATTTACAGACATATTTTCCCATGTGGGATAAGAAACAGTTCAGTTTGATACAAAACAGCCACTATTATCATGGAGGACATTGTTTTTTAGCACTAAGCTGGTTTTCTCCTGTTTTTAATTAAGCACTCTTTTCGGATAACCCCAGGCTAATCCTTTGTTTATGTTCCCTATTAAAATTTTTAATTTCATTCAGCTTTAATTCATGTTAGTTTATTTTACGTTCTGCTCTTTTCCCATCAGTAAGAACGGCCTAATGTAGATCTGGTGAAACAAACAGCATTGTTCTTGAGGGCCAAACACCGAAATGCACCAAACTGTGTAAATTTTGAAAGGAATAGTAACTATAACCTGTTAAAAGTTACAGGCAAAGAGTCAAAGCATTTGTAGTTTTAAGGAATGGTCTCAATGCCTTGATGTTCTTAGCGTGTCAAAAATGTGGGCCGTGGAAAAGCAGCATTTGGGTTACTTCCTGCAACTGTGCCTGCAGGCTAGATCATACCTTTTATAGTCTAGTTACAGTGAAAAATCTCTCAAACAAAGAGACAAAGAAGCATGCTGAGAAAGACAGTCAAAACAATCAGATGTTAAGATTTCATCAAGTCAGACATGAGTAAACAGGATGAGCTTATGCTTTAATGGTGTTTATCAGATCCCTTGCATTACAGAATCCAACACATGCAAGGACTTTAAAAGTTAACAAAACTGAACTAACACATACATTTGTTTCCAAGGTTACATGTTTAGAAGAATGTGTCAGTTCTGTTCATTCCTTAGAATTAAAACAAGCCAACATGTCAGACAGTGCAGTCAGTGGGTGTAGAGATTTATACGGTGATATTCGGAGGAAAAAAAAACACTGACATTAAAGATATACAGTATGTTAAGAGCTAAGACCAAATGAAACAGAATCTCTCAAATCTGAAAAAAAAAATTTGTTTAACTATCAACATTTCTGTGTAAGATCAGGTGCATCATAGTCGCACAAAAATAGAGGCCCACATGTTTCTACAAATGCTTGGATTTCACCCACTGAGGAAAACATAAGAAAATTCTAAGCATGTCAAATGTTACAGTTTTACGTTTGTTTGCTCTTTCAGGCTCTGGGCAGAGAGCACTACAGAAAACCTACCGTAAGTTAAAGAAAAAACTTCTGTACACATTGTTGGTTTTCTTACATGTGAGGGATTCTTAGAACAACAACAAAATCATCTTGTTTGAGCTATTTATATAATTATTTTATTTTTACCTTGTCCTGTATGTTCTCCTGTAGATAATACTTATTGAAAGTTGTTAAAAGAGTTTATTTTGACAGCTGTTACACCTGTTTAAGCGGTCTGTTGACAGGATAAACATGGAACAATGAGAGGTTAAAACTCATTAACAACAACATTAACCCCTTGTGCACCTACAGTATAGCATGCATGCCCAAAGTCGGTCGAGGGCCGCTTCCCTGCAGATTTTAGAGGTTTATGTGCTTAAGGACAGCTGATTCAGATGATTGCAGATTAGTAAAAAGCCTTGTTAACCAGCTAGCAATGAGAATCAGCTGTGCTGGAGCAGGTAAACCTCTAAAACCTGCAGGACAGCGGCCCTCAAGGACCGACTTTGGGCATGCATGCTATAGGTGCACAATAAGAGAGACATAGAAATGACAGCTGTATACTTTATTTGATGAGTTTTATGAATATTAAATGTGACACTGAATGAACTTCTAATAAAATCATTTGCATGAAAAAGCAACTTATGTTTCCTACTTCTAGCATTGTTTTGCTGCAGCTGAAAAGCGTACTATCTTGTAAAGGTGTAGTTCCATATTTTCTGACAAAGCATGTTTGTTTTGTTTGCTTCTACAGCCACCAGCGCCTGACGACCTGTCTATTGTGTGTTTCACCAGTGGGACGACAGGTAATATCTGATGCAGCATATGTCGCATGTTATGCAGAGTAATAGTTTGATTATAAAAGAACAAAAGACAGGGGTTTTTTCACACTACAGCCTCACTCTATTTTATTAGGATTTATGTTTAGACTAACACACAGTAGTGCATAATAGTGAAGTCAAAATAAAAAAATGGGTTTTCTTTCTTTACATGTACAAATCTAAAAAGTGTGGAGTACTTTAGACATTTGTATTCAGCTTCCAGTTAATGAATTCCTTGTAGAACCAAATTTTGCAAAAATTAAGGCACTATGTTTTTTTTCAGGTATGCATATTTTAGACTTGCCCCTTTTTTGTTTTGGTTTTGTTTTGTTTTGTTTTTTTGGTCTTAAAAAAATGGTAAAAACTCAGTCATGCTGTACAAGAAAATGACTTTTGAGTATGAATGGTGAAGCCTTGATGCAGATTTTAAGATTTAAGATCTAGACTTTGACTGAAGCAGACAAAATATAATTTGTTGAAAACATTTAAAGGTATAGTGGAGGATGTTCTTTTTCCGGGTGGATCATCTAAATAAGTGGTCCTCCTAAATGTCAATCGTTCTGGTGATATGTTTACATAAGGCCATCCTACGTGCTTGTCCCCGTTTTCACTTACCGGTGGTGAGTCTGACATAGTGGAAAAATTGCAAATCTTCTTTTGAAAAAATAAGCTTGTATGAGCGATGCAAACAGCAACTTTTAAACAGAGCGTGCATGAGGAGAAATGGGCTCATGCATGCTCTTTCACGCGTTTAATAAGCCTCCCCTCTCGGGAACAGGTACAGGGTTGTGCATGTACTTTTTTTTTAATTGGAGAGGGCGGAACTTTTCAAAAATTCGCAAAAATCCTCCACTATACCTTTAATAACTACTACTTCCACATCACATTTTGACCCTAATTTGTGTGTTAGTCTGTGATGTAAATCCCAATAAAATGGACTGTAGCTTGAGATTGCAATGTGACTACATTTAAGGCATAAGATATATGATCCAGCTATTTCTCTTAAGCATGCACGGTAATATTAGTTTGCACCTGGAAGCTGGGGTGCTTATTGCTTATGTGGTAGATGGAGGAGGAAGTAGCCTGATACACAGCTGCCCTTTGTTTTCTTCATGTTGACACTTTTTCTCATATTGAAAAGTGCGTGTCACCAACCCTGCTGAATAACAGTCAGTATCCATAAATGAATGGCTGGAGCATTTGCTGGATCGCACGCAGTTCTTTTTTTAACAAGGTTTATGTCGCTCATATCTAATATCTTACATGGGAGTGTCCTGTTCCCTCAGAAGACTTGAGAAACCATAAGATTGGTTTAATAATTTGTGTTTACTTTACAGCAGAACAAGTCACAGAAATATGCTATAGTGACTAAATAAAATGATGATTTAAAGAGCAATAAGAGATAATCTCCTACTTTAAAGGGTAAAGTTAAAACGAGATGTGTTCAATGCAGCAGAATGATCTGGTAGTGAGAGAAATGTTTGCCCCTCCTTAAATAAAACGTTGAGTCTGAATTTATCTGCCTGCATGTTGTATCATGTCAGACAGCAGGCCGTTCATGTCAGAGATAAAGCGCTGCTGCTTTTTAGGGACGGCAGCCCACAGCAGCGCCAACCGCTCAAACTAACAAAGAGGTCATCTGAGGACCCGTCTGGTGTCAGTTTACAGCAGAAGGTTCCTCCGTTGTAAACATCGCCTTCTTCTGACATTAAAGGGGAACTGCAGGTGCTCCAGCTTTAGGTTTTGTTTTCCAGACATCATCCAGTGTTTCCGGCAAACTGCTTTCCGTTTTTGTTGCGACATCGACTCCCTTGTTTGTCGGATATTGCAATTGCTGGCAGCTGCAGGGCATAACTTTACTAAAGGGGAATCCTTAAAGTCACTTGTTTGAGCTGTTGGATTCCAACTCAAACAATTAAGAGCAACAGGGTTCTGCTCTATCATATTTTGCAAAGCAAATGAATGAGGAAAATGTTTGCAGCTTTACATTTTGGTAGAATTAGTTGCATTCTAAAGCCCTATAGGTCATGAGGGATGTTGCTATTGATAAAAAGAGTTGAAGAAAACAGTGGAGTGCACACTCATCACCTTTTAACCTGTATGAATATGTTAAATTTAAATTCTGTAGATTAAACATTTTTAAAATGGAATAAATAAAAGAATACCGGCTCATGCTTATTCTTCTATTACTCTATTAGTCAATTTCAACTTTTGATACCGTGTTTACTATTCAACTATTGGATTTTGCTCTGAATTAATTCCTCTGGGTTTCAATCGTGAATATAATGGTGATACTGCAGGTCCGTTCCTAATGTGAGCAACTAATAGGGCTGGACTCATCTTTTTTTTTTACTTTACTGTAACTAAGTCTCTTGTCCAGTTGGAGGATATGTATTTAAATCATGTGCATAAAGTGGAAAAAGCAAGTCAAAAACACAACTAAATGTATTTAAGAGATCTTTAATCAGCTGACCTCAGCCAAATGTGATGTTAGAAGAAGCTTGTTTTTAAGAGGTTCTTAGGTTAGTTAGGGGAGTAGAGCTTTGAATCCTGAGGTTCTGAGTTCAAGTCCCACTCCCACAGTCTGCCACTCTGGGTCTCTGAGCAAGACCTTTAACCCCACACTGCTCCCTGGGCGCCCTACGACGGCAGCCCAATGCTCCCAAAGAGGAGGAGTTAAATGCAGAGGTAGATTTCTCCAGTGTGAGATCAATAAAGTTCAATTATTTATTATTACAACACAATATTAAAACAAATGGTAAAACTGGAAATTTGTTCTTATGGTTACAAAACTGATCCAAAGTGAGTTTGATTAATATCAGAAAGATTGGATGGTAGCTGTAGTATTTTATGTTTTGGTGTCCTCTTGTTTATGTTATTTATATGGCATCTATTTTAGTGCAATTTTCATCTTGTATAATTGACCCATGTTTTTTACCTGTTGCAATAATTATGGGTTTCAGTGTAATTTAATGGCCACACCTTAAAGATCAGTCTTATTAAAATATGACACGTGATCCTGAGCTAAAAAGAACTCCCTGCACCTGAAATGTTGGTAGAGTTCTGTTGAAATGTCATCTGCTTGGATCGTCATGCTTTTACCGCACTTCTTAGGGCGTTACCCATCACACAATTAAGCTGTCAGTCAAATCTAATTAATGCAGTTTAAAGTAAAGTGTCTGCTGGAAATGATACATGGAAAAAAAAACCTAACATAAATGACATTTAGATCCTCTTTGTCATCACATGTCTGTCTTCCTTCCCAGGAAACCCCAAAGGGGTCATGCTCACTCATGGAAACGTAGTGGCAGATTTTGCAGGATTCCTTAAAGTCACAGATGTGAGTGAAAAATCCTTTTTTTACTAAGCACTGTTTGATATTATCTTGTGAAGATAACCTAACCGCTTCCTTCCTTGTGTGTCTTGCAGAAAGTAATTTTTCCAAATCAGGATGATTGCCTCATCTCCTTCCTGCCGCTGGCCCACATGTTTGAGAGACTAATTGAGGTAAAGAGGCTTGGAGCTGTGTGAGAACAGGAACATTTCATGAGTTTAGAGAAGTCGGATGTTGCCATGGGTGTAGAAGGAATGTTTCCATGGAAAGTGGGTGTTAGAAGCTGCATTTGGAGGAGGAACAAAAAAGCCTGACACTCCTATTTTTCCTTTTCTCTGTCTTAAGTTTCGCTCTCCAGTTTTCCGGTGAATGCCACACCTGTCGTTTATCCCTATTGATAGCGGGGTGCATCATATTGATATCAACCACCATTCAATGAATCCATGTAGAAGTCACTTTTTTTCATGCATATAAATCCCTGCTTGGTTATTAATAGAACCAGCTGGTTTTTAGTTTCAGCAGGGACTGTTTTAAATAGCCTAATTACTGTGATCTGTTTCATCCATTGATCTGACTGAAGGTTAGTCATGCTTACGCTACCAGGCACGTGTGATGACACATCCCTCACATTCCCACTCAAAAAATAATTTTATATTGCACCTCTGCAGTCACATTGACGACTGAAAGTGTTTCAAAGAAGGGTCACATTTACTCTCGGTCCTCGACAACTTTGACACCTTTGTAGACCAATACGGATTCATGGGGTTAGGTGCCTTGCCCAGGGGCACGCTGAAGTGTGACGGAGGAAGCAGCATCGAGCCTAAAAGAAAGTCAAAAGAAATCTTTACCGACGAAGCCATAGCTAATGTTTCCAAGCTTTTCAGCGGTATTTGTGCACCTGTGTCATCCATCATCTTTTTTTCCTTAAGTAGATTTTCAGAGCTGGAGCAAAAACTGGAAATGTCTTTAAACCAAAAATATTAGGGCTGAAGGTTTGAAGTAATCTGAAGCTTCTTCTTCCACATTTACTTCGTATAAAATTATCTGGGTTCTAAAAGGTAGAAATGACTAACATGTTCTAAAAAGTCCAACGGAACAATAACTTTTAGAAATTAAACAACATCAAGGCATTAGCTAAACATCATGGTTGTGTTTTTTCTTCTATCAGGCCCAATTTTGACCAGCTTAATGCTACTGCATTCCAGCTTTGCTCTGGTTTATGTTTTATCCAATGCAGTGTCTTGTTTTGCTAAATGCACAAAAAGATAAATATGTACTGACCAACCTAGGGTTTTATATCTTTATTAGAATCAGGAATATGGAACAAAACATTTGCTGGGATAGGTTGTTCCTGTTTTGTTGTTATTTTTAAAAAACTTATTGTGGTGGATTTTCGCGACTTTTTTGAAATGGCTTACGCTCTCCACTTTAAAAAAAATGCACATGCACAACCCTGTACCTGCTGCCAAGAGAGAAGACCTATTAAACGCGTCCGAGAGCACACAGAAGGCAAAATAAATAACCTCGTCTTCCCGGGAAAGTTAAAATATAGAGGTCGATTTACTAGCCCTGATGCCAAAATGGATTTCTCCAAAAATGCTAAAGTTTGCCTGTCGAGAAGAAACTTTGCAACTGAAGCATCAGTGGGAAGCCCAACCTGTGCTTTCAGTGTACACCATGGCGTTTCTCTCTTCTGAGGCCTTTCTCTTCTTCTCAAACAATTCGTAAAACCTTTTTTGATTTTCAAAGAACCTCTGTGAGAAAGGCAAGCTTCAGTGACTGGCTGAAACCGTAGCTCACCACATATATACGTCTGAAAGTGCGCATGCGCGCAAAAAGAAGCTATTTAGGGATGACCACGTGGGATGGCCTTATTTAAACAGAGCACCAGAATGATTGACAGTTAGGAGGACCACTTATTTAGATGATCCACCCGGCAAAAAAAATATCATCCACTATACCTTTAAAAAAATTCAGGTCATAAGTAAAAAAAACAGAAAACATATACGGTAGGTTTTATTTTTTTCTAATATGTGAATGCCATAGAGCTGTTTCTCTGTAAAAGCACCTTAGAATTTTGCCTTCACAAAATGACCCTCCCATACATTACACATTCTGCTGCTTTGTTTTGCTCTGCCATCATTCTCAATACCTCCTCATTAACAGTTAGGAACCGTAATCTGGTTTAATAGGGTCTTTTTTAAAAGCTGAGTTGATTAAGTTAACATTTCTATTTGACACAGAAAACGCCTCTTTTGGCTGCAGAGAATTAGATTTTTTTTTTTTAATCTGAGATGTTGACATTACTGTTGACAGCAAATGAGTCACGACCCCAAAAAGAGACAAACAGGCCGCCAGTGACATCTGAAACTGCCTGCTGGTCCACATTTCTGAGTTTGTATTCAAACCACATTGCATCACTTATCAGTAACCAGTTCCACACACCCAGAAGTAAAGCGCCTCACATTATTCTTTTTTTTTTTTTGCTTCTCCCTTTACCTGTTTTTAGTTTTCGCCTCAAGAGTGTTTATTTTTACTCCTGTTATTCCAAGCCGCCAAGTTTTAGATGTATAAAGGACCGTATGTGAACATGTAGATGTGTGAATATATGTTATTCAGGGTTGTGACCAATTGGTGCAGCATTTAGCTGCATGCTGCACAAGAGTGGTGCTAGAGGCGTGAGACCCAGACACAGGAAACCACCTAACTTCCCCAGAGAGCTGTGCCCCGAACCATACGACAAAAGCAAGTTCAGCAACATAAATCGCACAAACCAAACATGCTGTCTTGTGCAATGCCTTCCCCTCAACTGCATACGTTTTTTTTTTGTGTTAGTTTTTTGACAACCTGAACTTAACCTGATAACATGACGATTAATGATAAACTACAGGGAAATGCACAAAAAAACGAACCGATATATTTGTATGTTTGCTGCTTGTGCTTAAATCAGCAGTTTAATATGTGCTCCACAGCTAGTGACCGACTTCCTGTGCTGCTAATTTGAGTTCTAACCTGTCGGTCTTTTTCACATGCTGTTTTAAAGTTACAGTATGCAACAAGCTACAGTATAGTTTGGTTTCATGTTATAAGTTCATGTTTGATGAAACAGAGAAGTTTGTCGATTTTCAAACGTGGAAATAATAATTAAAGCTTTTGGAAAATACTGATACTGTCTATATAACATTTGGTTGACTGAAGTAAATCCTGGAAAGCAATGCAGCAACTAGGAGAGATTGGGAACCAGTACTTTACAAAGGATGTTATAATGTTTGGTGTTATGTGATGCAATCCACACCTCTACTGGGTTTTCTTACTTCGGTGGGATTGCTAAGATGTACGGTTGTCCTCTGGGTACGCCTGAGGTTATGCAGAGAGCCTCAGGAGTTACTACCACCCAGCTTTATGCCCACTTTTCAGTATTGGGAGACTTTTACTCATTTTCATCACTGACTACTTTCAGTCAAAAGAAGCTTGATCAAAAGAACATAAACCTGTCAATGATATAAATAACATAGACTTAACCTTTAAGTCTAAATTATGTCAAAAAAATATATAAACTATAATCAAATTAAAGATAATTTCAAATATTTTGCATTTAGTGTAAAACATTTTTAAATTAATTATTTTTAAGCTCTACTCTTGTGGACTTAACTTTTAAGAGATACTTAAAGGTATAGTGGAGGATGTTCTCTTCCCGGGTGGATCATCTTAATAACTGGTCCTCCTAATTGTCAATCATTCTGGGGATATGCTTACATAAGGCCGTCCTACGTGCTCATCCCCATTTTCACTTACTGGTGGTGACTCTGATTTAGTGGAAAAATTGCAAATCTTCTTTTGGAAAGTAAGCTTGTTTGAGCGATTCAAACAGCAACTGTCAAACAGCGCATGTACAAGTAGACATGGGCTTGTGCACGCTCTCGCACGCGTTTAATAGGCGTTCCCTCTCGGGAGCGGGTACAGGGTTGTGCATGTGCATTTTTTTTTTTTAAGGTGAGAGGGCTGGTCATTTCAAAAATTCACCAAACTCCTCCACAACACCTTTAATAGAAAATATAGTTGCACAAGTTCTGTTACTCACTAATAAAATGCTATTCAAACAATTATATGGTTCACTCATTATTAGCAGTTTCCATTCTTGTGCATTTTAGATGGGGATTTTCTTGGGTTTTAACACATCTGTAGAGTATGGATATATTCAAAACCCAGAGTGAGCCCAAAAGACTTGGGTTCATTGTTTTAGGTTCAAGTTATTTGTAATAATTAAATGCAAACAGATCGTTTTACATTACATATAGGGCTGAAACAATTAATCGGATCAATCGTAATTAATCGATTATTGAAATAATCATCAACTAATTTAGTTGTTGATTAACTGTTAACTGGAGTATAGAGACTCTAAAACATGCCTTTAGCTGAGAGAGTGAACCCTAGAGCACTAATTATACCAAAATTGTAAAAAAAAAAATAATGATATATATATATATATATATATATATTAACCTTTTGCATTTAAGATGAAAAAACATTTTGTGTGTCAAAATGCTCGATCCAGAACTCCTCATGTAGAAAAGTTTTGGTTTCACCTACTATAATTTTGTAAAAAATCTTCTTTAAAGAACCTTTTTCTATCAGATTAATTGATTCATCGAAAAAAATAATTGACAGATTAATCGATTTGCAAAATAATCATTAGTTGCAGCCCTAATTAAATTCCCATTGTGCAGATGGTCACTCACATGTTTAAGTCATAATGCTACTGAACAAGTATGGTAAGGTTCCTCTTTGGTAAAATGCCAAAACATGTGAGTGTGGCACTGAAAGCCATGACATTTGCGACCGTAGTGATGACCTAAGCATAAACCAGCATCCATGTGAATAACCAAGTAAGGTTATAGGAAGTAGTGGTTATCTCTGCTTCTTCTAATATATTTATGCATTTTCACACTAAAAACAAAAGCAAACATTGTTTAAAAAGAAAAGACTACAGATAAAAGAATCTGTAATGTTGCATATGTGTTTAGTCCTGTTAAGTAGCGTAACGTCTAAAAGAGTCCAGCAATGTCTGGTTTAATCTCGGCATAAAGGGTGATAACAAAGATAATTATGTATCGCTCTCCTTAAATATTCCTCATCTGCACTACTTTATCTTTTTCAAACGGATTAAACCACATAAAAAACAAATTTCATACTGGTACTGAAACAAATTTTTATCTGAATAAGTATTTTTTTCTTAAAATAAGTGCATTTTTTCTTGAATTGAGGAGGTAAGTAAAACACTTTGCCAATGAAACAGGACAATTTACACCTAAAATAAGAAAAACATACTTTTCTTATTACTTATTAACATATTATCTAATTTTAAGAGTAAAAATAATGAATCCATTGGCAAATCATCTAATTTACCTACTCAAATTAAAGGTAAATACACTTAATTTAAGACATTTTTACAAATTTCTCGATGGTTTTTGTAGTGCATGTTCAGTGTTGTTGTGACATGAAGAAACACGGAAAAGCTCAAAAGGTGTGAATACTTCAACGAGGCACTGTACCAGATTATCCTTTTTGACGCATACTGAAACATCACCTTACTATGCCAGCATGTAGTTGAAATAGCTTAAGGGTAACTGTTTATGTCTGCCTCTGCAGAATGTGGTCTACTGTCACGGAGGGCGGATCGGGTTTTATCAGGGCGACATCCGGCTCCTGCCGGACGACATGAAGGCCCTCCGGCCGACCATTTTCCCCGTGGTGCCTCGGCTGCTCAACCGCATGTATGACAAGGTGAGGTGGACGGAAAAGCCAGGGATACGCGTGTAGGATTACACAGGTCACTGCAGGTGAAAAAATCAAAACACAAAATCACGTTTTTTGTTACATCTACTATCATGCAGCATCTTTAAAATCTATTAAGGTTGGGCATGTTATAAGTAGGTGAAACCCAAAATATGTAACTGAAAGGTGGAAAAATGGACTGAGGTGTTGGATCTGTCATTGTTCACCCTGTTAGTGCTGTTTTAACAAGTGGAAAAATGTACCGTGATGCTGGAAAATATCTGTCTGTATTCCCAGATTTTTAGCCAGGCAAACACCCCTTTGAAACGCTGGTTGCTCAACTTCGCTGCCAAGAGAAAAGGGGCCGAGGTCAGCAGAGGGATAATTCGCAGTGACAGCATCTGGGACAAGATCTTCTTCAGTAAGATTCAGGTAAATACTGCTTGACTTCCCCGTCAAAAGAGCAGGAATTAAACTAGAATTTAAAGGTCTTAACTTTTAGAGCTTTTCTGAAATATCCACCCTTAAATCATTCCAGTTTCAGAGCATAAGCGTGCTGAAACTAAAGCCTCCTATTATTATGACGCCCCTGGTAATTATCTGGTAAAGACAAGTAAATAT
>NW_015150489.1:1941899-2008719 GCF_000732505.1 Cyprinodon variegatus
ATGCAGTTAAACCAGATTGGCAATAGGTGTAAACGCTGTTGAAGAAGTATGAAGCTTAATTATAAAAAATTGTCCCAGTGATGTTAAATATTAAAAGGGTTAACTGAAAAATGGTCTTGTTTTGTTGCTATTATCTAAGTTTTCTGTCTAAAATCTTGTATACAACATCACTAAGCTTCCTCTGTCTAATCGATATGCTTGGTCTTGGTACAGGCCAGCCTGGGAGGAAGGCTGAGGATGATTATAACAGGAGCAGCTCCTACCTCACCCAGCGTCCTGAGTTTTCTCAGAGCAGCTCTTGGTTGCCAGGTCAGACACACACTCACTAACTCACGCATACCGCACTCAATTCACATTTACTGATGCAGCCGAACATCAGTTGGGATGAACTGATGAGTGGGATGCAGAAGGGCTGCAGCACAAACTGCCTTTTCACCACAACAATGCACCTCAGGCACTCATGTCTTATTCATTTAAATCTGATCTTCACAGTTTATCAAAACAGTAAACGGCAGGAGGGTTGCTGACATGTGCCTTCCTGATGTTCCTCTGTAGGTATATGAAGCGTACGGACAAACAGAGTGCACGGCTGGATGTACCTACACCACACCTGGAGACTGGACCTCAGGTAAACAGCAGGCCTTGATAAGAGAAACAGATCTTAATCTCTGCTGAAACTGCTGAGCTTGTTTGCTAGATTCAAGTCACCGGTCAGAGATCAAAAAGTGATGACAGTGAGCTGTAAGTTTGGGGAATAATCAACCCCGGTGTTTGAAAAGCAGACTGATTAATGTCATTATGGTTATAAGCGTCCTAAAGGGAATCTGTTGTTTATGTCCTGCATGAAACTTTGGATATACAACTGAATTCCTCTCTGTGTGGGTGTCATGGTGATGTAACAGCTCAGACAGTCTTGCAGTTTTTCCCCTTTTTTCCAGTGTATGATTAAAGGATCGGGAGGGGGGAGTAAGGAAGTTCCTATCCGCTTTGTAAAGAAGGAAAAATAGCAGCAGCCTTATGAATCAAAGCACCTACAAAACATCTAAAAACCAGGACCAAAAGCTGTAGGAGTGAAGTTTAGTTTAATTGTGTTTTGTTTGTTTTTTTGTTTCTTTTTAATGGCCTAGCCTTCCTGTGATGTAATATTCTAAATAATCTCCCTCTGGGTTTCTTTTAAAGCTGTTAAAATTCAGCCAGTGCATGCATTTCTTTCATCCCGCCACCCATGCGTTGTCGATTCTCAGTAGTGAAATGTTTCTGGGAGAAGACTTTTTAAATGAAAAGATCTTCAAAAGATGTTTGGAATTCTCCAGTTATCATTCTTCAAATTCCCCAAAAGGGTTTAGTAAATGGAGAATGCTGTATTGTTTTACATACAGCAGGACTGTAAACCTGCACGATCACACTTTACCTTGTAGGAAAAAAATAATAATAATTAGGATTTGTCAGAATGTATATTTACCTTCTAAAACGTTTTCAGTTAAAGAGAAATATAAATATTTTAAATCCATATTTTGATAAAACGCCATGAAAACCCAAATCTACCTGTCTTGAAACTAAGATGAGGTTTTTGGTGGTGAAGTGACAAAATATACAGCACTGTATTTTGTCTTCCCCAAACTTTATGCTATTACTGTTATTATGATTCCAACAGTTAAAACACTATGGTTACCTATTATCCTAATAAAATAATTTCTCAGTTCAGTTGATGCCTTCACATGATCTACAAAGTGGGCAACCTAAAGAAAATGGATTAACTGTATCTAAGGACGGTGTAGGTACCTACAGGGGCATACAAAGCAAGCCAATTCTGTTAATTATTCACTATAGTAACTTTTAAGCCAAGATTTTTGCCGAGTCATGTTTCCAAAAGTTATTCAGTACTTTTATAAACACGTGTGCTTCAATACTCTTTGAAAAGCAAAGAGAGATCCCTTCGCTGTACAACTAGTAATGAAGAAGGTACAACACCACCCTCTGCTGTTTATCTATTTTTTTTTTTTTTATGAATATCTGCATTACATAATCAGATCTTGGTTTATTTTCATTTATAGAAAATAAGTAGCTGGTACTCAGTAAAAGTGAAATTGTTTCTGTTTTATTTAATCTGATTAATAGGACATGTTGGGGCTCCACTGCCGTGTAACCTCATTAAACTGGTGGATGTTCCTGAGAAGAACTACTTTGCATCTAAGGGTGAGGGAGAGGTAAGGAAATATAAATGTTAAGAGGTAATTGCTGTATGTTTCATGCATGGCCTTAATCCCATGGGCCTTTTTTCATCCAGGTCTGTGTGAAGGGACCAAATGTGTTTAAAGGCTACCTCAAAGACCCAGAGAGAACTGCCGAGACGTTGGACACAGACGGTTGGCTACACACCGGAGATATCGGCAAATGGTTACCTGTACGTACATAAAGTTTACCACATTCCACCGTATCATAGAGAAGTTCAAAATGCTGTTGTGATTACATGAAGATCATTTTTTTCATGTTTTCTTTACCTTGCCTGCTGAAGAATGGCACGCTGAAGATCATCGACAGGAAAAAGCACATCTTTAAGCTGGCGCAGGGCGAGTACATCTCCCCTGAGAAGATTGAAAACATCTACATCAGGAGTGAACCGGTGGCACAGCTGTATGTTCATGGAGATAGTCTGCAGGTAGGACTTCATCATACTACGGCCCACGATAATTCATTCTTAGCTTTAGGTAAAGGATTTTTTATTTAAGTAATTTCTTTTTGGATTAAAAGTGGGATTGTTTTTTTTTAGTCCTGTTTGGTGGGAATTGTGGTCCCTGATCCTGAAGTGATGCCTGAGTGGGCCAAGAAGAAAGGCATCCTGGGAACCTACAAGGACCTCTGTAAAAACACGGTAAGTAAAACAAGTTAAAAGATTTTGTAGCTGATTTAAATCCAGCACTGATGCATATATATCCTTTCTGTTTACAGGAACTAAAGAAGGCCATCCTTGAAGATCTGGTGCGTCTGGGTAAAGTCAATGGCCTCCTGTCTTTTGAGCAGGTAAGAGACATGTCTTTTTTTAACTGTATTTCCAGGAACTAAGAAGCAAAGATGGCATGAAATCCATTGGTCTTTGAAAACCTGCAGAGGTTCCTCCCTGCATCTAAGTCACAAAACAATACGCCTGATTGCAGTTTGTAAATGCAAAAAGGCGCAAAGACCTCCATTTTTGGTAGCATGTGGTCAGCTTAAACTGCAGTCACAGCGTTTTGCCATGTTGGTCTTTTTTAATGGTAAGCTTACAAGCCTGAGAACATTTTGGTTTTGGAGTACATAACATACAACCAAAAAAGTAAAATGGTTTGAAGAAAACCAAGTCTAAGAAAATGTGCTAACAAGGGTTTCCCCTTTACAATTCTGCCACTCTGGTGCTCTGCAGTTGGTGCTGCGTTCTCAAAACTTTGATTGCTTCAAATGGGCTTTTTTCACATCTTGAAAATACAGTTTTGATCTCATCTGACCTTTAACCTTTTCAGGAATCCATTTGACTTGTCATAGGGAGAAAAAAAAGTAGATTTAGTATGTGAGATGTTGATCAGTCCATGTTAATGTGAAACTGGCTAATGTGGACAGTGTGACCAGAGCTCCACTCTATAGAAGGCTTGTATTTTTAAACAGCTATTCTTAAATATCCAAACAAATAAGACATCTTCCTTCTATAGGAAAAGGTTTGAGTAAGATGTTAAACATTTAGAAACTATTCCATGAGAAAAGACCCCAAAGTTTCACCTCTCTGGGTTTGAAAGTGTTAAAACAAGCTAATGGGGCTTCCTCAGGCCTATTAAGAATTTGTGATGCAACAACAAAAGCTGTATCCTTTCAACTAAGCCAACAAATTTAAGTGAATACCTCTGATTCTCCCAATAAGAGTGGTTAAAATCTTCCCAGGAGCTTGTTGATGGTTGCAAAACGAATGTGGCAGAGGTGGAACCTGCTAGGGGAACAAACCGGTCCCTAACTCTGTTTTTATGTCTCTTTAAAGGTAAAGAATATCTACATCCACAATGAGATGTTTTCCATCGAGAACGGGCTCTTGACGCCAACGCTGAAGGCCAAACGACCTGAGCTGAAGGAGTTCTTCAAGAAGAGGATCGACGATCTCTACAGCAGCATCTCCATGTGAAGGCCGCCATGAGCATCCTGACGCTAAAGATCTGCTTAGACCTGCAGAGGGACAATTCTACATCCCAGAACCATGCTTTGGGAAAGTAAACCAAAACTGTCCTAAATGTGGAGGATTTAAACTGGCTGTTCAGAACAACTTAAACTAGGAATTTAAAAAAAAAAAAACCTGACACTTCACATCGTCATATTTATTTCTTCATTTTTTTATTTTTATTTTTTGCATTTGCTGCATAAATATACAGAGCTATATGCTTGAGAAAATAAGTTTTCTTTGTGTCATTAATTTGCCACATATAACAATTCAAAACACAAGAAACAAATCAGTGTTAAACACTGAACTGTCCAGCAGATGAAAGCATAGAACTGCATGTACCGCATATGCAAAGCAGTGCTTTCTTTTATTTATTTTTTTTGTTTCGTTTTTATCAGAATGAAACAGTAAATTCCTAAGAAATACATATGACCATGTGCATCGTGTTCCATTATGTCTTTTTTTTATATTGGTTTTAAATTAGGCATTTTAAATCTTACCAACACTGCTACCTGCTATTTATCTAAACAAATCAGCTCAGATCCTCGTAGCAGGGGGAAAAAAACCCAGCACTGAGCAGAACGTCCCTCCCCTTTTTCTCTCCCTCTCTTCCCCTCGCCATCAGTTTAAACAGCTACACAACCAACAAAGTGTCTGATCACGAGTTTGATGTAATTGTGTGTAGAGTAGCTACAAGTGGAAAGAAAAACCTGCAATTCAATCAGAGGCTCTCCTACAGCCTACAGTCCTACAGCGCGGACCGAACAATGTGAACCTGGAGCTTCTGCAAAAATCCTTCAAATCACTCCCCTGTTTTGTGGATGGGGGGGGCATTTCCTCCACTTAAACTCTGTTTTTAACCCATTCATTGTAGGAAGGGTCATCATGAGGGGACTGTGGCCAGACATTCAACATGCATGCACTTTTTTCACTGTAAAGATCTGGCCCAGATTAAGCTGTCATCTCAGCTGGTGCAATCACTGCTTGATTTTTCCATTCATTTCTGCAAAAAGAAGAGGTCTGGTAATGAGCAACAACAACAAAAAAAGACTGAATAAAATGAATGCAAAACCAGGGATTAGGGCAAAGCATGCAGTTTGCCATGCAATACTGAGACCCTCTGACTTTCAATGAAAACGGTTTAAATATGTTAAACCATTTCAGGTTACTGGGTTATGTACCCCTGATCAAGTACCGTAAATGGAAGTTAATAGAACAAACAACTATTTTAAAACATAGGGTACATCTGTTTTGTTTGAAGGGTTTACATATAGTAGTAATGCAAATGCTTTTAAAGTTGATTACCGTCCCAAAGCATAAACAATGTGGATGTAAATAAACGAGGACAGGTTAGATGTAAGCATATTTATTAAAATCAGCCGTATGATTGATTTTGTTTTTCTTTTTTGTTCCTCTCTCTCTTTTTTTGCGTGTTGTAGGAAGAATTGTCCCTTATTTATTTATGTATTCTGATGTACAATGGAATCAGCACCATATCCTTGTAATGATTGATCGATGCAAAAGGGATGAGGGAGGTCGGGGGAACGGGTGCAGGGCAGTGAAATAAAAGATATTCTGGAATGGTTTTAAATGAGTCTGGTGTCTCTTTTTGTTTTCGATCGGTTGTTCTAAATAAAATATTTGGAAAGATAACCTAAGACCACTTTCCAAAGGAGTGAGTTAACACCATCAAGGTGTATGAAAGTTTGGAAAACATTTCCTGTCATATAGTCACAAAGGTTGCATTCCCTATCACCCTTATGAATTATATAATCTGGGTCATATAATCTAGCTCTAAACATAGATGACCAGAATTAACCGTTTATTCTATTCATGCTGAAAGATAACCAAAATATTTCATATGATTTAAACATAAAAATCTATATTTTAACAGAGGTGGGAATAGCTGTTTTTATTGCAGTCAGTTGGATTTCCTTGGATAATAAACTTTATCAACCTCCATGTTGTCCTCATTTTCTGTATACATCCTGTGTCCTCCAGCTCAAAATAACCCGTCTTCACTAAACCCCCAATATAAGCAGCTTAATTGAATTTTAAACACCAAACCTCATCTTGAATTTGTCATTCACCACATTTGTCAGTACTTGAATATACCCTCTTCACTTGAATTTATATAGCTTAAAAAATTGCTAAAAGGAGTTTTGAATGCATTTTATCATCCCAATGAATAAAATGCAGCAATTTAAGCCCATATAGGAAACAAAAATATCAAAAAATAACATAACCCATTCAACTTCCTGTTGCATTTATTGGATTTTGTGGGGGGGTTAACACAGTGGCGGGTTATTTTGACACAAGAAAAACAGGAAGGTGATCTGAGCAATTTCCCTCTCTTCCAAAATGTATACAGTTCACTTGAGTTCCTCTTGTCAATTTAAATTTGTGTCATTCATGTTGGTTTAGTCAACTTTAATAGGACCCCTGCGACATCATCGTCTACTTTTCACCAATATATTTTATATTTGGTTCATTGTTTTGATTAACACTCCCAGCTAAGATTTAGCTGCAGGATGTATGGTCTCCCAATTGACCACAGATTAATGTGTTACACAGAAAGGTTAATAATTAGTCCATTACTACAAGTTGCCCAAGTCCCATATCTGTGGCACAATCCCCCTTTTATCTTTAAGTTGCTTTAGCAATATATAACACTTTGTATATGAATGGTGCTCTGACTATAAACTTACCTCCCCTCCTCCACACATGATCGTTGGGGAGATGCTTTCACTGATATGCAGTAAGTTTCGTTCCGCATAAAAATCCTGTATCTTTTATTATGCATCTGTTCTAAGAATATGTGTTTTTCTTTATATGTTCTATTTTGTTAATATGTGTTTGGTGATAATGAATTACATTGGAAAACATCTATGTAATTACCTGGATGACTGAGAGTCTTCATCAGCATAAAACATCTATGGGATTTTAGAAATTAGCATGCGCTTCAGTTACACTAAATTATGGTCAAAGAACTGGGTCCCTGTGTAGGAGTATTTAAAAACAGAAATCTCTTATTTTCATTTCTCCCTGTTTTTTTATTGCTTTGTTTCCTTTTATTATTTTAAGAAAGAAAGCTTATGCTTAAGCCTGTAGGATACTGCCACCCTGTGGTAAACAATGGTACTCTCTAATTTGGTCTGACTAGTAGTTTTCCTCCAGTTTTCTTCAGGCATGTTGATAAAAAAAAACAAATTATAGTGTTTATAGACAGGATGCTCACTTTATGATATAAGATAGAAATAGAACCCAAAATAAATTATGTTAGGATCTATTTTAACCTTAAAACGGAAAGCATACAAACCAAACCTTTACTTACTAATCAATCAGAACAGGTAATTCTGCAAGAAATCAGTCAATTAGATTTAAAAAAAAAAACACTGGATTATTTAATCGTATTTAAATAAAGAATATAAGTGTGTGCATGCATGTAAATATACACACATATTAATTTATATGTAAGTTTGTATAGATATTGATAATATTCGCATTCGTTCATACCATTGAGGTATGAATTCCCTCTGACGTCATTGATAACCACACTCCAGTCTGGTAGGTGGCGGTAAATGCGCCTTAAACTGGTTGCCATCCGCCAATAAAAAAAAAAATAATGATAATAAGAAGAAGAAGAATCAGAACAGGTGTGCGTTGTTGCCTAGCAACGCCCAGATTGGCGCTGTACGAAAGCTATTTTAAGCTTTTAGCTGATTCCTTTCTTCAAATTAATTTAAATAAGGGAGTTATATCTGAATGAAAATGGACTAAAAGGAGATGAGTCAGCCCAAACGCCAGGTCAAAGTTCGTCATGGTTATGTGTTTGCTTGCAGACGAGATACACCCGTAAAGAGGAGAGCGAGTAAGAAACTGTCACACAAAAAACAACAGATATGAGAAAAACTTTCTTTCTTTTTTATGTGTTTTATAATTTTGTACTTGCAGAAGCGAATTTTTTCTTAGGTCAAATGTTTCCTTTTATTAACTGTAAATAAAAGGTCTTTTTAGAAGGCTCCACAAAGGCCAATTGAATTTGCCATTTAATGTTTAAACGTTTTAACAACGTTAAACATTAATTGGTTGTAATATAATTAACTTAATAAAGAATAGGATACTTGAATTACAGTTAGTCACATCTGAATGTTTATTAAACAAAACATATATATATATATATACGTGTATATATGGTTAATGTGATTTTGTCTGACAGAAAACAAAAAAAAAAGAGGTGACAAAAAAAAGACTGAATGAATGAGAAGTTCACATGCTATGAACCATGTTTCAAATATATTATAAACTGTATTTGGGTACTACTTTTAATCAGATTTCACACTATTATGCTGGTTTTAAAATTTCTTAAATTAAGGTGATCCAGATGCCAACATACTAAAGATTTTCAAACTCTGTTAAACTGAATAAAAGCTTTTAAAATCACAATCTCTGCTTTACAGAATATATAGAGTGATCCAGATCTAATTCCTCTATTTTAGGTATGCTTTTATTACTACACTGGGAAATCATTATAAGTGTTTTCTATAGTAGTATAAGTGTTCATGCAATGTTTATTTTGTGTTGCAGCCAAGGTTTAGAGGTATTTCCAAACTGTAGGAACATACAAATCTCATTTAAGTTCTGAACCATTCATTGGCTCTCAGACTTTTGTTTTATTTCCTTTTAGTAGACTATTTAGTCTGTTTTCAAAGCTACCTAAAATGCATTTACTTAAATCTGCCCTTTATTTAGTTTTATTTGTTTTTGTTTTTTTTTGCATTGTTGGCTATTGAGCTGTGTTTGGTTTTAAACGCTGCCATATAAACAATGTCTAACTTTGTTAAATTTGGAAGGTCAAAGCCAAGATGTATCCAATTTTGATTTCCAGATTATTGCGATTTTTATCTGCTGCTATGAATTCAACATAATGTATATTTAAAAACCCTTCTTTATATGATTAGCCATAAAAGATAAGCTGAATGGCCCTTCTTTTAATGTTTATACATCAAAGAAGGCCTCATGCTTGACTGCTCTAAGAGTGATTTTGAGTTAGAGTTGATCCAAAGGTAACTCGCAGTCAGATTAGTCAAAAATCCTTTGAAAGCAGACTTGAATGTGGTAAATTTAATTATTGTTTTATGTGACTCTCCTAGGACATAAAAGGCTTCTGATTAGAAAATACTTTGACACATTACCAGAAGAGCCTGAGGAAGAAGAAATAAACAAAGCCACTGTCAAACCAGTGATTCAAATGAGGGTAAGTGAGAAACACATTTTTAGCTAAACTTTCAAATCTAGCTATGACCTGTAGTTCCTAGCTTGTAGAAGTTTGGGTGCTACTGAATTGCTGAGTGCTTCTTAACCTTGATTTGTTCTACTTCTGCATTCTAAGTTTGGCGCTCCTGTGCCATGCTTAAGGCGCTCTGGGTTGACCAGAAACAGAGGAACTTCATCTGGGAAATCAGTTGTTAAAGAATCTGTGCACCAAAACTTCTCAGGAGAAGCTCCCCCAGCAGTTCAGGCCCAACTCATTCCAGAGGCCCTTAAAGGTGATGGCACTCCAGAAAGTGGGCCATCTTGCATCACCGAGGCAGACTCTACTTTAGAATCAGAGACTGAGGAGGAGGAGGATGATGATGATGATGAAGATGATTGCATTAACTCTTCTGCTTCAACATCCCTTAGCAGCTTTTCTTCCCCAGAGATCTTTAGAAAAGAAGTGAGTGGTAAGTGAATGGTTTTATAAATTGGCTTTGGAAATGAAAACCATGGACATTTTAACATTCTAGACGTGCTGCACATCAAACATCAGTGTATTCCACGAGACACACAACAAAAAGTCTGCTATAATTAGTTTCCCATTATCGTGTTGTTGTTTTAGAAACTAGGGAAGCCAGGTAGAGAAACCTCTTAAAGAGGGATTTTAGAGTCAAAATCTTTGTCAATAGGCAATGGTTGACAGGAACATTGTTGCTGATCCCTTGCACCCCAGCCACAAACTATTTCAGTCAATTCCATCTGGCAGGGGGCTGCAGTCCAACAGGCCACAAGAACAGTTTATTCCCATCCGCTACCAGCCTTATAAACAAGACCCAGAGACCCCCGTGACACTGACACTCCCTCTTTCCCTCCCCCATTCAGGACATACGAGCTACACAACATAATATGTCCAGACCTCCTCCTTTACATTAACGCACAGTTCTACTGTGTATGTAGTATATGGCTATATACTATATGTATTGTATGTTTTATATTGTATTTAGCTATAGATTCTGTATTCTGAATGTATATCTAATTAGTCTGCACCATCAACACCAAGTCAAATTCTTTGTAACCACAAACCTACTTGGCAATAAATCAAATTCTGATTTTAGCTGGACAAAAAAGTGCTGAACAGACAGGAATGGTTTAGGTCCAACTTAGATTATGTGGTACTCTGGCCCAGTCAAAGTCCAGTACTGTATGCAGAACAGAATATATACTAAAGGACAAACTGATTTATTTTCAGATTTATATATCAAAAAATATAAACACTCTACCATTTTGCTATCATTTCACATATTTATGGAATGCTTTGCTAATCAATAAAAGAAAAATCCATAAAGAACACCTTAAAGATGATGACTGTAACATTGTGGAAAAGTAGTTGAAATTTTTTTGAAGGCAATGTAAAGCATTTAGCATGATTAAATGATGTATTCCCACCCAAATTGTTGTTTTCATTGTTTGTCTTATCATCTAACAGTGGACACAATGACTTTTCCCAGTGAGGATGACTTGCTGGGTCTTCATCTTCATGTGAAAAATTCCACCCTGTTAGAAGACAGCCATGCGGAAAACATTAACACGCATCATCCACCCAACCTTTCTACCATCATAGGTGATACTGTAGTATTTGTGAAAGCATGAAAACCTAAGGTTATTTCATTAAGCATGTGGAAACAGGCAACTTGTGATTTACAGCTACCCTCGTTTTTGCAGATCTTTCTTCCATTGTTGAAAATAAGTCTGAGATCAGGTGAGTGTTTCATTAATGCTGCCCACACTTATTGACAACTCTCCTACCTACCTTTAAATAGCCTATGCTGTGCTGATAAAGATTTTTATTTTTTTGGTTTAACATTATTATTGATTATTTGGAATCTAATAGAAAATGGCAAGAGTACAAGATTATTCCAGTTTATGCATTATCTGAATTTAGATTCAACTAACTCAGTGCTGTAGGTCTTGGCTGGAGGGACCCAGCAGTACCATATCTTCCAAAAAGAGCAGAGACCAAATCTGGTGATCTCCTGATCAGGCCCCCTCTGACCCTTGGCTGCACCTACAAATCCTGTCCATAAAAGTTATAAACAGAACCCATTGCAGAGGGAACCCCTGCTGGAGTCCAACATGTACTGGGAACAGGTCCGACTTAATGCCTGCAATACTGCCTAGACTCCTGCCCCTTTTCTACAGAGACGGGATTGCCCGTAATAAAGGGCCCCCAACTACGTTCTCCTGGAGTGCCCCCCCACAGGGCACCAACAGGGACATGGTTGAATGTCTTCTGTAGGTCCACAAAGCACATGAAAAGCAGTTGTACAAACTTCCGTGAATCCTGTGGAGGGTGTAGAGCTGATCCAGTGTTCCCTGGCTGGAACAAAAAGTGCACTGCTTCCTGAAGCCGAGGATCAAAGATCAGCCAGACTCTACTCTCACTCTGCATGCATAGGCCATGTGAAGTGGGATCCCCTTTTGCTAGAACACACCCTCCAACTCCTCTTCTTGTAAAGGGGAGCCTTGGTCTACCAGGCCAGGGGCATCATCCCTGGACTGGTACAACCAAAAGCTATGTTCATGTGATGTTGAAGAGGCGTGTCGAGCACAGCAGGCGCACTGAATTCAGAGACCTGAGGTACTCTAGGTGGATCTCATCAAGCCCCCTAAGCTTTGCCACCATGACATCTTTTGACCACCTCAGTAACTGCTTCCTTAGTGATGAACAGGTCCGACCTTAGGCATTCATTTTCTGCTTCCAGGTAAGCTGTCAAATCTGGGTTGAGATCCTCAAAGTATTCCTTCCACTGCCTGACGATGTCCACAGTTGGAGTTAACAGCTTCCCCTTCTCACTGTAGACACTGTTACCCCCAGATTGCACTTCCTAGGTGATTATTCTGCTCTGCTCATGTCCACCCTACAGACCAACTCTGTTGCTATGTTAATTCACAAGAACTGTTCCATATTGACCCTTTCTATTCGGAGTGCACCATCTATTGGTCCATCGTTTATCAAATAATGGAAAAACGCCAATTTTCTACTCTGCTCTGGTCCGCCTGGCTCTTGCGCTTGTTCTCTTTGGGCTTCAAAGAACTTGGTGCAGAGCTTGGTGGTGTTACCTCGGATATAATATGCGTTGCTTTTCACAGAATTGTAAAGGTGGTCTGCAGTGGAACATATGCCTAGAGGAACAGAAGATGTGGAATATGGGCTTTAGCGGAGCACTGCGTCCACGTCAGGAGGCACCACAAAATCTGGCAGAATCGCTTTGAGGCTTACCATTAGTTTTTCTCCATGGTCTGTCCGAACTCCTTCCAGAAGAATGGAATATCCAGATAAAATTTAGTTTGGTTAAATCAGCAACCCCCCTCCCCTACAATATATCTCTGGCCTGCTTGAGAAAAAGGAAAAACTGACCATTTGCAGATACAAAGAAAGAACTTTGCCAATATCATCATTGTTTTTTGTCACCCATTGAGGTATCTGGAGTTCTTTGCATGAAGGCATTTAGTGATTTTATAAAATCAGATTTATTAGCAATTAATCCGTCAGAGACTAATAATACTTAAACCGATGAATCAAATTAAATTAAAATTAAATCAAATTAGAATCTGATGGGATTCATCTCAATATTTTTCAATTGTACATCTATAAAAGAAACTTGACTGAGAACTAAGACTATAACGTGAATGACTAACACTTTTATTTTTATCTTTTTTTCTGTCTAGCTGCCACAAAAATCCTGAAGATGAAAGTAAAACAAACAAAAGCTCATGTAAATCAGGTAACATGCCAAGTTAATTTATTAGGAACCGTATTTAGGAACCGTATTTTCTATAATACTGCATTATTTAATTTTTTTATGTGCAGATGAGAAGAAAACTCTAAACATAACAAAAGTAAGTTTTAAACATTTTTTTCCACTTATTGAAATTTATAAGATTCATGGTCATTCAAATGTTGATCCTTTCCCTAGCTTTCAGAGAGAGAGCCCATTCTCCCTAGAAAGAAGGTTTGGTTCAAAAGCCCCATCACATCTGAGATTCAAATAGACAAAGACATCACACGAAGCAGCAAAAACTTCAGCAATTCCAGAACAGGAATGAGCAGCGCTGAAGATGAAACATTACCTTTTTGTGGGACTCTAAACAGGCCACAGAAAGCGAGGTTCTTTCACTTTGTGGATAAGAGCGAAGAGGAAGCCTATTTTCAAAAGATGAGGGAAAGATGCGAGAAACTAAGAAATGCTGTTTTCTTTCCTTTAATATTAGAGAAGGAAAACCTGTAGAGTTAACCTGCAGTTAATTCAGACTAGTATGGGGGGGAAGTGTATGACAGTAATAGACTGAGGAGTGGATGGATGGAAATATTTAAAGGGAATAGATGTTGGAAATAGGTGTTTTATTTTATGTTTCTGGTAAATATTGATGTAATTAATTATAATAAAGTTTGTCTAAGTAAGTCTAATTAAAATGTATATTCATAAGAAAGGCCACTAGATGGCACACTTGTTAATAATAACCCTTTGAGAAAATGCACGTAACTTAAACGTTTTGTGGGAAAACAATATATATGTATAATGTGTGTGCTTGTACTTGTTATATTTATGCTTAAATGTATTGGAATCTATGCTTTGTGTTGCTTATTCTTCTATAGGTTATTTCAAATAATAAAAGAAATGTTAAATGTGCTAAACGTATGAGTCCTATTCTGCAATTTGCACATTTTTACAGTTACTGTTTATCGTTTTAAAATATTGTGTTACTTATACTGATATAATATATAATCTATTATGTGCAGATGAATGCCAGCGTTTCTAGCTGTTCCAAAGCCGGCTCTAGATTATTTTTGAAGTACATTTTACACCAACACAATTCCCCACAAAACATCAACACTGAGCACACGTACCACATGGTTACCTCACCAAAAATATCAGCCAATCATTTAATTCCGTCCTAAAAGCCGCGCAAGCAGCTGACCAATCAGAAAAAAGCTAACAGGTTACCAAGCAGCCCCTGTGACTAATGCCTGTCATATGACTCTGACACCCATGGAGACAGTTACAAGGAACGAGATTCGCTCCTGGATGTGAAAACAAAAGAAAGCGTGTACCGAATTTATTTTTGGTACAAAAATGCCACCGACTCTCTTTCACAAACTTTTTAACAAGAAAAATGCGTTGTCTCCCCCACCGAGATGTAGCAAGGAGGGCCCAGCTTTCAGGTACATCTTTTTTTTTTGTCTTTTATGTCTGTGTGTAACGTTGGCTACGCTAATTTTATTTCAGATTTTTAGCTTTGTTGTGTGGGCGTGTCGTTGTTTTTGAAGATTCACAACGAAGAATGGAGTGTGGCTAATAGATATTTATATTTTAGTTATGTCAACCGTACAAGGCAAACTTGGTGAAGACGTGGGAGACGTGTTGTTCCTGCTGTTACGCCGAGCTAACTTGCTAATGCTAGCGGAGACTCAGGCTGCTGCACGCGCTGTGATGGTGTCTTCATTCCTTAGCAACCGTTTTTTTTTTTCTCATTTACTGAATTATATTAGCGCGTCTATTTATCAGAAGCTGCCATTGAATATTGTGCGTTTTAAAGTTTTATTTCTAGCGGCTAAATGTGGTGGGAGATCCAGAATTGGCTGTCTGCTCTTTGTTTCTCCTCGTGTTTCCCAAGTCACCTCCCCTCCACCGTGGGTTTGGGTTGTTATGGAACATTTTTTGTTCTATTTAAGTTTAGCTGCTTTTGTTCTTTTATGGAGAAAAATACATGTTGCTCCTGGTTTATGTTTTTTCTTCCTGCCAGTGCGTTCAGAAAGGCAGCAGAGGACACAGTGTGCTGTGGTATAGCGGTGAGCAGTATGTGATTGCTCCACTTAAGCTAATCTCATATCATGCATCTCTATCTATACTCAGTGTTTACATCGTCAATGTTTAATTTTCAACAATGTTGAGATATGCAGCCACGTGGCTACACCGCGTAAAAACAATGCAGCTGTTTGTTGTTGTTTTTAACTTCAGTATAAGTTACTAAAAATGCAATATTCTGTGCTGCAGGTGTCTGTGCTCTTAGATTTACTTGGGTTTCTTCACTTTAAAATGTTTTATCAAACGCATGTTACGTTGGCAAACTCTAGTGAATTAAGAAAAAGCTTATAGAGGTTTTAATTACTAAGGAGGGAAAAAAAACTGCACCAAAATGTAAAGCAGCAATTGCACTAGGGATGATACTAAAGATTTTGTTGCTAATTGATTAATCTGTCAGTTATTTTTATTTTTTCAATTAATAATCAGAAAGCAAAAAGTTCCTTAAAGATTTAAGACAAAAATAAATCAGGTAAAACTAAAACCTTTCCACTTGAGATGTTCTGGATAGAGCATACTAGCAGTTTTTTTTTTTTTTTTTTTTTTTTTTACAGAAGTAAACCATGTGAAACTATGGGTAGAAAATATTGACAAACCAAGATCTTTTTTTTTAAATCCTAAATGCAAAATATGTTAAAATCTTTTTACAATTTTCGTATAGTTACTACTCTAAAGTGGTTGCTCTGTAAGCTAAAGGCAGGTTTTAGAGTCTCTATTCTTCAGTTAACGATTAATCTGTACTAAATTAGTTAAAAATTATTTCAATAATAAATAAATTGAGATTAATCAGATAAATTGTTTCAGCCCTAAGTGCACACTAGTTAAATCATATAATAAATGATTTAACTGATTGAATTTAATTTTCAAGCTGATGTCTGATTTCTGCTAGACATGACGAATTGGTAAATGCCTTAAATCGATTATGATAAAATATATGAAGTACTGCTTCATTCCCCAATCTACAAAAAATCGGGAACAGCTGACGGGCTAAGCTTTTGGAATATCTCCTCATAGACATGACAAATTGCTTATCCTTAAATGCTGAAAACATGCAAAATTATACACCCACCTCTGATAAGCTGCGTTACTACAATTAACTGACTAGAATTAATGAACTGATCCTCAAGGTCATAAAAGAAATTGGTACAAGATCATATGCACTGTATAGCCTCCGTTAACATTATTGTTAATATGGCATGAGCTAAAATGGCATTTTGAGTTTTATGAGACAAAAACCATAAAATAAATTATAATGACTGAGTTTTTGATGGTTTTTGCCTGATTTGCTGTTTTAGCACCTGGAAGATCTGCTTTACATGATTGACAGTGAATATTTCAGTGGCCCAGAAAATGGGAAAGAATATTTGGCCATTATTGTGTGCAGTGCAATTGGGTTATGAAAGGGACTCCAGAATGTATCAGCCAGTCTACCCCTGATTGGCAAAGAAAACTGAAAGTTTTAGAGTGATGTAGTTGAACTCCAAACTTTAACTCTATAGCGATGACGTGCACTGACCCCAAAATGTTTCGGTGCTTAAATTTCCTCCAGTGTGTCCAAATTTAAATGATTCTTTTAAAAAGAACAGACCCGTATTCCTCTAGAGCAGGCATCCCCAAACTCGGTCCTCGAGGGCCGCTGTCCTGGAGGTTTTAGAGATTTCCTTGCTCCAGCACAGCTGATTTTAATTGAAAGCTGATTAACAGGCTTCTGCTCTACTGCATTCATGATAATCAGCTGTGCTAAAGCAGGGAAACCCTTAAAACCTGCAGGACAGCGGCCCTCGAGGACCTAGTTTGGGGATGCCTGCTCTAGAGGAATAGAAAATGCTTATTGCAAGATTTTTCAAATCCTTGATGGCACCTTTAGCCACCAAGATTGAGACAACCAGATCTCAAGTTTAGGGGCCCATTACATTTTCACATAGGGCCATAGCCCATGCCTAGTCCTCTGTTTTTCTTATTCATTGTTTTTTCTCAACATTATGTTACCATAAATGTATGTTTTATAACTTTCAAGTTTTTGCAAAGTGATGTTGGATGTGCTTGTTAATGTTTCTATACCTTGCCACATGAGTGAAGGCCTGACATAAATATTGTTCAAAAAAAGATAAATTTAAAGATATGAATCATCCCTAGCTCCTATAGATTCTTCGTGATGATTGAACCGGCACTGCAAATAGAACCAAAGTGACTAGTTTGGCATCAATAGTCAATATTGGAGCTAATTTCCAACCTGGGTATCTGATCAATGTAGCTCTAGTTGACTCAAATGCGATGGAATAATAATTTTCCACTTTAAAGGGGGAATGAAGTGAACACAAGAAAGGTAAATAATAATAAATGTACTAATTGAATTTTATTTATCTCACATTGGAGAAATTTACCTCTACATTTAACCCATCCCCTTGGGGAGCAGTGGGCTGCCATCGTGTGGCGCCTGGGGAACAATTGGGGGTTAAGGGTCTTGTTCAGAGACCCAGAGTGGCAATCTGTGGGAGTGGATTTCAAATTCACCACCTCAGGGTTCCAAGCTCTATGCCCTAACCACTAGGCTGCCACTCCCTTTTAATAATAAAATAAAAGTAAACAGGCAAGGTTCATAAGATTTCATTTACATCAGAGATGCATTCTGCAAATTTGGAGAAGACTGTAACGTTACAATCCAAAAACAAGCTGTGGAGGTACTTAATAAGGTTGTACTTGTGTATGATGAGCAGTGTGTCACAGAGCTGCTTAGCAGGAAACTCAATACTCCCCAAGTTGATTTGCAGGCTCTATACACATTGGTATGTTCTTGCACACATTCTCATTCAGGGTCAGGCGTGCCACTAAGGGGAAAGTGCTCTTTTTAGTTGTAAATACCTTTTCAGTGAAACATAATGCTCCCACCATGGATCTAAATGTGGATATAATTACCAGCAGACCTCAAAGTTTCACCTCCATGTGGTGGTTCTTGCACTTTGGCCTGCGTCTGTGCCAGAGCGTGTCCCGTGATTGTAAAGGTGCCATGGTCTGCACCAACAATATAAATGCTCTGTGTGTGTGTATGTGGGATAAAGGGGGTTGGGTGCCTGGCATCAGTCCTAGAGCAAACAGTCAGTCAGCAGGCAATTCTGTTAACTCAGTGGTCAGCTGTGTTCTCCATACCTCCTCATTCATCAAGCTTGAAACTGCTCTGATTGGGGGTGGGGGGTGTTAATAGTTGAATAAAAACATGGGAGCTTCTAACAGAGATAACGGATTAGAGGAAATCTGGTGATTAACAGGATTTGTTGGAGCGATATTTGAATAATACACCTGGTAGCACAATATGTTGTTACCATTGGATTGGTTGGATGGGGGTTGGTGGACTATACTTCATAGATCTAGATGTTTCAGTTTAATTGTTGCCAAGCAGTAAATTAAAGCTTAATGTCTTACCCACCAAAAACTCAGACAGACCACATCACTGTAGCTTCCAGAATACCATAGAGGGCATCAGGTTGGATGACCCCCGTAGGAAAGCCTCTCCTCTTTCTGGGCTGAGCACCTGATCCAGGCCGGCATACTGTACATTTCACCAAGAGCCTTGGGCTTATCCTCCAGCCGGTCACAGGTCTTATCCATCAGTAGCACTGTCCTCTCTGCCCATACTGATTTGGCTGGCTGTGGGAAACCTGCCCTCTTGACTTGTGTAAAATAAACCCACTGATAAGTTTTTGCTCTTGTAGTTCTTTTAAATATGCAAGATAAAATCAGGTTTATGATATTACATATCAATGTATTTTTCCCAACATAATTAATGCAAGATATAATTTATTTCCGCTTATTGATAGGAACTTGCCACATAAATAGAATCTGATAGCATGCATGCTACGTTGCAAAACTTTCAGTTGGATCTGACCTATTCATAGTCTTTTATTTTTTTTTATGTTTTAGGAGTGGAGTTTCAGGTTGCTGATTGGCATGTTATCCTTCCTCCATTGCATACTTTCATAACTTGGTGTGTCATGTGAGGCCTTCATCAATCTCTGTCATGTGTGCAGGATGATCACATGGCTGCATGTTCACTCTCCCCCACAAAGCTGAAGAACGGGAGTCATTTGGACCTGTTGATTAAGAATAAATACTCCATTCCCTTTTAAAACTCTCCTTAATGCAAAAGAAAAAAAAAGATTATTAAGAAACTGCTGTTAGTTTTCCTTTCTTCATGAATAATACTTATTAATCCCATCAAGTTTTTCAGTGCAGGCTATTGAATCCTAATCTCACTATTAGTTCTTCCTTTTGCATTTAGAAAATTTTTGATCCTTCTCATTTGATTAATTTGAATTATACGTGACATAAAGCACCAACAGACTGCAGGTAACAGACAGAATACTATAGAAGCACGGTAGGAATCCAAGCAATATAATTTTTTTTATTTTATTTAGTTACAGAAAAGCTTAAAACTTATGTCGCTACCAAAACCTGCAGTACTTTTTTCCCCGCTAATCTTTTAGGGATCGTAGGTTAAAGAAAAACAAAACAAAACAAAAGCTCTGAATGGCTTGGAATCAGAATTGGCAGGTTTGACCCTAAAGAAACAGTACAGGTGTATTGGTTTTGAAAAGCCTGATTGTATCTCTGGTAAAGAAAATAGCAAAGTGTCGTAGCACCTAAACATAACTTTATTAGATAAAATTAACATCCGCTGTTTTAATTCCTAAGGTGAGATTGCGATCATTCTTTTGTTCCGGAGCTTTTTTGAGGCTTCTTTTCAGTAAAAGTCTTTATATTAGAGCTTTGCCATTTGTGCAACCATCGTGCTGTACCGTCTTAACCGACACGAGAGGCCAAACTGTGTATCGGTAAGCACGCTTTTATAAAGCATCACCACAAGGAGCATCATGTAAGATTTCTTTATATTCTAAAAAAAGATGCTGAAAAAAGGATTTAGATACTCTACATTCTCACTAGGCTACATGATATATTTAGCTATTAAAGCTGCTTGAGACAAGTACTTAGGACCTTAGCAATTATGATATAAAACATCTGCCCTTTTTAGATGGAAGACACTTAATTATTTCTTAATATTTCCCCTAAATGTTGACTGTGTTCAACTATTTGTATAAAGTGTGTAGTTTAATTGAGGTGGACCCCTTTAGTGGTTTTCCCAGAATTAGATTTTAATGTGCAAATTTACAACCTATTAGTATGACGCATTCACATGTATGGTATGGAGTGGTATGGCATTATGTTGCAGGCCTGTCTTTTTATGTGAATACTGCCGGCCTGCCAAGATCCTGCAAAGACAGTGGCTGTCATCAAGTTCCTATCAACACTATATTGAGTGGCCATACTCAAGCTTCTAAGAACTGCAGGGGACCTGATAAAGATATAGTTTTGCGAAAATCAAACTATAAATCGCACATGGCTGCAAACCTGTGCGTGTTTATAATTCAGATGCATCTATATTTACTTTTATGTGAGAATCATGTTTTATCTTTGCTTTTTGCATTGTAGAGCAGGGACGTTTGTGGTGTTGTTTTTTATTATACATGTTACATAATTGCTAATTTTGTAGTTTCATGCCACTTTGAAATATAAACTTATCTGCAGCTTTTCTTGAGTTTTATTTATTTATTTTTTTCATTCATTCATTTCTTTTTTTATTTTCTTTCCATTATTATCCAACTATAAGTAACACCTCTAAACCAGTGAGAGTTATCTTCTCTGAGGGGGGCCTGAAAGTCAAAAGAAAGATCCTAATTAACCTACTTTCAGTTGCTTGATGTGTGAAAGAGAGCAGGGGATATTTAAGATTTAATTCCGAACATTTAAAGCATTCAATTGTATGCCTTAAAGCAGACTTAAGATACCCTTTATTGCTATTAAAATCTTGATTTTCCAGCTTCAGAGCTTCACACTCTGCCATTTGCATTCTGTTCAGCTCTCATTCATGTGATTCTGTTGGAAGCAGTCATGTTATTCTCTCTATTAACACCCCATCGCTCCCTGTATGCCAGAACATGCTGATTCAGAGGTTGTTTCGCTGGAATAAGCCAAATGTGTATTTGCTTAGTTATTTTAGCTTCTTTATGTGGTGTTTATAAGAACGATGAAAATGAAATCTAGTTCTCAGTTGAACCCTATATCAAGTTATGCTACATTGTATTTGAGATTTGTTTACAATCTCTGGATCTTTAGACTTTTTTTAAATTAAAAGCATTTATATTTTAATATAGTAGCACTAGTAGTCATACAAGTACTATGTATGAATGTACGATGGAGTATTAGTGCCAGGTTAAAGGTTTTGTTTTCTTGTTTTTTTTTGTTTTTTTTAGAATAAAGTTGTAATATTACGAGGATAAAGTTGAAAAATATCGACAATGAAGTCATCATACCACAGCCTGTTTCAGAAAGAAAACTTCGAGCTCCAACCAGCATATAAAGGCCGGCCAGCACCACCAAACGGCAACCTGAATCCACTTTGACATCCTGCCCAATTTGATACTGGTGTGCTAAAAGATTTCCTTATTTTTCAAACCAGTGCCAAAGTACAACTTTGTAAGATGCTCCACAATTCCTCATTTGAGGGAAAACTGTGATTCTTGTTAAGAGTTCTCATACAATACAATTTTACTCTTGTAGTAATAGGACTTAATTCTTATACTGTTATGACTTTACTCTCGTAATTTTCCGACTTTATTCTCGTAATTTTTTGACTATTGTCGTTGCTACTTTATTCTCGTAAGTTAACGACTTAATTTTCGTGATTTTATGACTTAATTTTGGAAATGCATAAAAACAAAATCTGTATAATACTCCTTAGTATTGAATGAATCATTTGGCACATGAATAAAGAGAACAACTGCAGTAACCTTTTAGGCATCAACTACTTAGCATCATATGACTGCTGGAATGCAGAAGTCATTTATTTGACTCAACATGTTGGTACTCATTACAGTTAGTTTCCAAGATGAAGAGCAGGAAACCCCTGTGGCAGATTATAAAGTATCTATGAAGCCTTTTGAAGCTAAACAAATAAAATTCAAAACTCAGGAAGAAGTTTTGGGGGTTTATTTTCTAAATCGATAAGAACATTTGAAATTGGAGATAACATTTTATTTTCCATTGTCCTTTTAATCACAAATGGTAATTAGATCATCGCTGATGGTTTCACTTGACAGCATACCACCATAGAATGCATTATGCATTTCAAAATGTCAGACTGCATTCTCCTTTAGGGTGTTGCTTGTATTCCTGCATGCAGATTAAGCACATGATGCATCTGGCAGTCTTCCAAAGCAAAGAGGCCCAGTTGGTACCTAAATGCATCATCGGTGTGGAGTGGTGTCCTGTTTGAATTATTGTTTTTTTTAGAAGAAAAAAACACATTAGGCCTTTTCATTGGATGTCATTTTATGAGTCAAATATTCGTAAGCCTAAATATTAAATAAAGGATTTATCTTTAGTTTTATTTTTTATAACCGTATTTTTGCTCATATTCCATAGTAATGTGCTACGTTCTGTTTAGGCCAGGTCCATCATTTATATTGGAAATATGACACCAATCTTAGAACACTGGTGGACCCAGGAGTGTCCTCTGCAGCACACGGCCGGAAGAACGTCACACAGCTTGGACGGTGGGGATGTTTATGTAACTGCCTCACTGTGTGTGTGTGTGTGTGTGTGTGTGTGTGTGTGTGTGTGTGTGTGTGTGTGTGTGTGTGTGACCTATACACACATGCACAGATGTTCCAGTGGCAATCAAGGGAGAGCTGGGGCTCTTTGAGGTCAGTATAGGCTGATGTCAGACGCAAAACAGTCTAGGAAACTAGACTGCTTTGTTTTATCTAAGGGAGGGTATTGTTTAGATTGTAACACTGCTGCCACTCTTATTGATCCTGCTTATACTTCTATAATTAATCTGTGCTTTTCTTAATGTAAAGTGAAATATAACAGCATTTCATTTTCCTTATGCACCTGAATTTAAATGGATTTACATAATTTGATTTTGATTTCTGATTTGATGAAAAAAGTGGTGGATAATTTAAAGGATAAGACGGGCATTTTGTCTCATTTGAAAGAAGCTATAGCTGCATTAGAAAGGTTAGTTGCAAATATATATTTTATTCTGCAGGCGATTCCATATTTTTTAACGTAAAAAAATGGATTTGACTGTAATATTTTAAGTCAGTATTTTTTTTTTTTAATGGCTGCAAAATGCGCTTTAAAGAATTACGATGTCAATTACAGAACGGTTCACCATAATAGATTACAGTGCCTATGTATCGGTGTACAAAAGTACATAATTAAAAGTCTTTATAGTTAACTTTTGCCAAATTATTTGAATATTTTTTTAGCAATAGATTTACGCGGGGAATAATATTTTCTCTCAAATGTCTTGATATCCCTCTGCCAGTTTTGTTAAGAACTAATTACACATGTACATTTATTGGATAAAGACAGAAAAAAGGGGAAGAGGAAACATGGGTGAGTGAGGAACAAAAAGAGTCAGATTAGGAAACAATACACAAACAAATCCCCTCTGTCACCGTCTTATCACAGCGCTTTCTGGCTGTCAGCAGTCCAGGCTCACTGCTGTTGCTGCCTCTGTACTGTCCAGCACACACAGTGTTGCTCTGATCACCTGATAGTCTCATGTTGTTGAGTGAATTTAGTCCACCGCTATTCTTAGACCCTGCTTTGGCTGGCAGAGGAGAATCAGAGAGGAGAAACGAGGGAAATAGAGAGTGGGAGAGGGCTGGGGAAAGACTGGCAGCCTCGCGATGATGCTCAGGTAGGAGCGGGTAATGTTTAACTCGGCTGCGGGGTGTCCGACTGGGCATGGTTACTTTTGTTAGGGTTTCAAAACATGATTTACAATCTTACATGGTGTTTATTTTTTACCAGTGCATTTGATTGAAACTTCGGTCATCCGAATGGCTGGCACTTAAGGTTTGATTGAAACCAGAGATATTTTCATGGTCAGGAGGAGCCCGATGATGAACAGAAGTAACACTATCAGTGTGGGTTATGAGGATTAAAGGAACACATGCCTTTTGAATTTAGCATGTTTGAGTGGAGTTGAACCTTTAATTTGAGGTTGTTGAATTTTCTTTTCAAAAAACATTTTATATAGGATTTGTGCTTTGTTTTCAGCTTTAAATTTAATGATTTGACAGGGTTGGTGGGGCTTTTTTAATCCAGCTTTATCTCCAGTAAACGCATACCTGTTAGACTTGCCTCCCTGAGAAACTTTGAGTCAGAACTGGTTGAACTGATGGAGGTCAGATGAGCACAATAATTGAACAGTCATGAAGTCATGTGCTGCTTTTATGAATGACTCTCCTCTCTGCTCCATCAGAGCTCTGTCACACGGTCACTGACAGATACTTCCTCCTCTGCCTTTTACAACTTTCTTTTAGAGGTTTCTGCTTTTAAACGATGATATATTAGATTAACGTGTTCTGTTTCATTGTTAAATATTCACTTTTGCTATCACTATTAGTAAAGTAGCTTATTAATGAAGTGATCTATTTATTTGCATTTAAAGAATTGAGGAGCTCAGCTAACAATTAAATCTGTGCTTGATTAACTCTTATTAGAAGGTCAGATCTTGGGAGTTTTCTTTTGCTGCTTCCTGGAGCTGACAGACATATCTGTATTCATAAATAAATCTCAGCAGTAGCCCTACTGCAATTATGCACATTGCCGGTCTGTACAACTCCAAGTAATCTTACACTGAGCTATATGAGGTCTATATTGACCCTGCTCCATGCAGTGCAATTTGAATCCCATTATGTAAGCTGGCCAGGGTTAACATCAGACTGGGTGAGAGGTCAGGCCTTCCCTTGGATACGAGCCAAAAGGAGAAACCGTAATATAGCCAAAAGTTAACTACCTGACTTAAACATGTCAATAATACAATGGTTTCTGACTCCTTTGGAGGGTCTGTTGAAACAATCAGTGGCTGGTTGTTGTTTTTGGAGCAGATAGACTAATATTTGTGTGTTTGATTAATACCTGCTCATATGTTGTGATTGTAAAATTTAGCATCAATGAGGAGTCCAAGTATTTGGGTTTATCTGAGAGAAATTGCAAGAGCCAGTCAGATTAAATCCACAATTACCATGTGGACTCTCCTAAACAGATGGAGGTCTCATTTCCAGCCACATAGCTCAGTGAGTTGCAGAGATGTCAGTCTGTTGTAATAATAACAAATCTTGAAAAATTGTTATTTATGGTTACCAATTGTCAAGCTGGATGACCTTTTAATTAATTTCAAGCTGTTCTGTAGTGGTCGAGTGTTGATATCAAAGATGCATATAATTTCCCAGTTTAAAATCTATCTCTGTTTCTGTCATGGACATACTACAGTTTAAACTCTTCTAGATAAAATGCTGCTGTTGATGAGTGCCCCTCCCCCACCTGTTGCTGCACACTGTCAGCTGATAAAAAAGAGGCTTCCCTTATAACCTTTTTTAAATCGAGAACTGGGGAGAATAAAGTTGGACATCTTTATCTTGTATTTTGTATTACTAGAAAAATGGTGAGACAAACTTTTATAAAACATTTTTTTTTCAGCATAACAACTTTATTTGAAGATTTAGCAAGTATTGCATAGGACAGTTATTGCCCCTGGAAATGGTCTGCAGCTTCTCTCCTCTGGTCACCCTCATGACTAGATCAATTGCACTCCTATGTTGTGTACTGCTTGGACAGCATTGTTTGCTAAACATGGTTCACATGTATGGGAATGATACACATGGACCCAATACCACATGCATTCAAACCTGCATCAACAGCTCTTCCCTCACCAAAAACTGAAATGCTGCATGTAAGCTTTAAATTTGTTTATATCTGTTGAAAACAATTGTTCCTTTACCATTTTTCCTTATCAATTTTCTTTTCACTGCTGTTAAGAGATGGTCAGTACTTCCAATTAATAGTGTTTCAGCGGGCCATCAAAAATCATTAAAAGTCATTTAATTATTATTTTTAAATGAAAGCCTTAATTGGCATTCAAATTCATTAAATGTGGTTATAGTGGCATTTAAAATGCTTTTTAAAATTCTTCATTTAAAAATAACAATTCTCTCCCATATACCCAAACAATTTCGTAAGATATATTATACCGCGATATATTTGAGCGGAACTGCTTCCAGTAGATCGTAAAGCCATATGTAAGGAAAAGAAGCTTGAGGCGGAGAAAAGGCTAGGGAATGGGAAAATGCAAGTTTCAACAAAAGTGGCTGGAAAACAAGGAATTTGGGACATGGCTGCAGCCTGTTGAAGGTAAAGATGATTAGGGAATTTATCATGTTTTTTTTTTTATATATATATAAATCATGGGTACATGTCGATGGCATCAGAATTATTTCTAAGAGCATTAAAAAGCATTAAATTACAGTTACTCATTCCTGTATAAACCATGTAATAGACATCAGTGGTGATTTCTCATTGAATGCAAGGGAGGCTAAGACTCCCTTGTAAATTTTGTAAGACTGTTGGCAAAATAACAGTTGTCAAACGTCAAAAATGTAGTATGTGATTCCATGAGTATGTTGTGCATTAATCAGCTGTTTATTCTGCTCTTGGACACAATCTCCCTTCCGCTCTGCAGCAGCAGGATGCTGCCTCTCAGTCTATATAGGAAATCCCTGTTGAGGTTTGAGCCTCAGTCTATTGAGGTAAGCGATGATAAAGTAGAGCCCCGATTGGATCACATGGAAGAATGTCACTTCCAGTGAGGCTAAACCTTTTAGGGGGTCTATGGAGCAGGGGCATGGCATGAAGCTGGCTGTTTGATGCTGATTGGTGAAGATACTTAACGATGTTTGACCGACAGTGGCCAGACAGCGAGGAGGTTTATCATCACGAGGCCAGAGGGAAAGGTGACCATTCAGTCAGAACAGTCATCTTTTGCTGAACTCTTGCTGTGGTTTCTGGAGTTAATTATTTCAGAGCAGTGAGGTGTTTTATGCATTTGTTAATACAATACGTGACTTTGGATTTAATTAATACCATTGAGTCTCCCCTGTTTCAGAGAGCAGCAGCCGTTGCTGCTATAAATAGCTGTCTGTCCGCTATAAAAGATAGATTAGTGACCATCATCACTTCCATCAATCACTTGTCATTTTTTTTTATTTTTTTTTATTTAGCTCAGAGCAAATCTTAAGGTCAAAGGGGTTTTCCAGAGTTTGCCAGAGAGCCAAAAGCTGCATTGTGCATTAATAGCAACTAAATAACTTGATGGGACAGGAAGCTCTGTGCTACATGCTTACCCCACTTTTTTTTAGTATTGACTAAGGAAGTTTGGGTATCCAGTCAGCAACCTTTGAAATAAGTAAACGTATCACAAGATTTTCCTTCAGTCAGGCGCTCAATGAATCTAATCCCATGACTGAAAATCACTCTGCAGTATCAGCTAGAGAAGAACTAAGTGACTCCGTTATTCTGATAGGATTGCAGGCAAGTGATAATGGCTCCGTTTAGGTGCAGCACTGTGGTGGGGTTTTGGGAGCAGGTTTTAGTGCTCGTTGTTACCCCCCTCCCAACCCCAGGAGGCTGTGGTATGAAATGGATGAGTGGCAGCTGGTGCATGGATTTGACTGTGTGCCATGCCCAGTGCAAAAGACGGCAGCTTAAACAGTGTTTATTGTCAGCCTGTAAAGGGACCCATATTTACATTTCGCCACATGCTTAGCATTTGTAGAGACTCTCGGTAATCAGGGCCATGGGACATTTTCTGCCTGAACAGAAAGCAACTGAATTTATTTATACTTGGAGTAGAGCTGCTGGATATACAAACATTTTGAGGGGAAGATGATTGCAGCAACACTTTATATTCATATATTTTTTTATTTCTCTATATTTTAGAATATTCAAACTAAAATTGGTGCTGTAGATTTTGTTTTGCTTTGTTAACCCAGTGTGGAAGGCGTGTACATCTTAAAAAAACAAACTCAACATGTATTGTACATTTTGCACCTATTTTGGTTTAATTTAAACGTGGATTTGCATAATCTGTAATAATGTTGCATTAAAATTTTGTCATTGTTAATTTTTTTACAATTTGAAAGAAATGGTGAAATGTAAATTCTTTAGTCTGACACCGTGCTGCCCAGTTATACATAAGTTTGTCAAATAGATATTGTGTTTCCCATTTCTTATAGAAAATCCAAGCTTTCACGAAAAAAAATGTCCCCTCTGTTTTTACATGACATGGTTTCAGCTGCTTTAGGCGTTTAGGTTTGTAACAACTAATTGTTTTGTCATTTTGTCCCCTTCCCATCTTCCTTCCTCATGTTTCCAATCTTCACCGTCCTTTGCCATTGTTCTTTTCCTATCGATTCCTCTTTCCTGTATCCTTCAATCCATGTAGCTGGCCGCTTCCCCAGCTGGAGCCCAGTCAGATCAGACTCATCGTGTACCAGGACTGTGAGAGGCGCGGCAGAAATGTTCTCTTTGACTCCAATGCCAAGAAAAGGGGCACAGAGGAAACCCCAGTTACCGTGAGTCACATGTTTACTTTGTTTGTGTCCAGCAGGTTTCACAGGCTAGCTTGATATTCTGTAGGGATGGTAGTTTGTCATTACTACTGTGCCATAGCAGTCAGTGAGATTCAAATCTTTATATATTTTTATTATTAAAGTTTATTTGATAGGGACAGACACACATTTACATAGACAAACTGAATGAAACAGCAGTCCCATGTCTGCATCATGGTGCAATAGCAACAGCTAATTCGCAGCACTTGTCCCTAGATGGGCTTTTTGTTGCCGTTTCTTAAATTTTACTTGGTAAAACGTTAACGGGGGGGCTTTAAGCATTCATCCCACAAAACCTACTAAACACATCTTGTTCAATTAAGTATAATTTGAGTTGTATAAAAGTGTTTAGTCATATTTATGGTCTTCAGCTTATTAGAGACAAGGGACCTTTTTTATAAAGTACCATAACAGAGCCATGGCCACTTTGGCAATTATGAGATGAACTGATGACGGTTTCCTATGATACTGTAATGGTTGGAAAGTCGGCTAACATTGGGTGTTCTTCACTCAGTAACTGCATCAAGAATGTTATTCTGCATTCATAAGATGGGAAAAGATCCTTTGTTGTTACTGTTAGTGTCTGAACAGCCAGTTGCTCATCAGGACAGCCAAGCTAAAAAGAATGCTGTTTTCTGGTGACTAAGGAGTCACCCAGTGCATGTCTGATATCAGATGACAAAAACCAGTATAGTGAGCTGCTTTTTTTTCAACACGTATTTTAAGCATTTGAGGTCTTGTGATCATTTTTGAGGGTTAATCCTTTAAGGTGGATCTTCTCAATATAGCACATGTTCTTTTTGCTGGTTTATAAGTCTTGCAAAAATGTATTGACATACAAGTAAGGTAGTTGTTTTCTGGTCACTATGCATCTTCAAACAGCGGATCTGTGGCCTCTTTATTAAAATTTTTTTGACATGGTTTCATCACTCCCGGCTCTTTTAATTCAGGGTGATATAAACAAGATTTTTTTTGTAATGTTGCAGTGTTTTACCGTCTGACGCTGACTGGTTTGTTCTGGTCCTCTTATCTCCAATAATAATAGAATCAGCTGACAGCCTGTGTGTAAGCAGCATTCTTTCATCCTCACATGACATGCTTGTCTTTCACTATTTCTTTTCTTCCTCCTCTTAAAGCTTGCTTTTGCTTTAATATTTTGGTGCTTTTTCTTTTTTAGAGTTTTCAGTTTTCATTGTCTGTTCGGTTTATTTTGCTTTTAAAAAAATATCTCTCCAGCTTAGATCCATGTTAACTTGTTAAAGTCTCCTCCTGCAGCTCTGAGAGAACTAGGTATTTTTCTGTCGATTCAGCTTGTGTACACCAAACACTTGTGTCTCTTCTGTCACTTTCTGTTGGAAACCACTTGGTTTTCTTCCCCTGTTTTCGTATTCTCTCCCGTATCCCCTATGTATTGCTGCAGCTCAGCTTGACAGATGAAATGCTTAATAATTTTCCCACAGCATGCCATAAAGTTATTGAAATCTGATCTAAATGCTAACTTCCCTCGTATTTACTTTGGCAGCGCATTTTAAATACTGCTGCATCCACGTTTAAAAAAAAAAGGAATCTGTCAGACTTGCAAGAGTTGTACTGTTAAAAGTTTATCACATGACTTTCTTCGTCTTTTTTTTTTTTCTGGAAGGGTTGATTTAGACACACCAGCAGTTAAACATGCTACATGGGTGTGGGGAAATGGAGAGAGAGCAGCAACGGAGAGAGGGAGTGCATAGAAAGGTTCACAAAGGGTTAGGAATGGGGTAAAAACAAGACATCCAGAGGGGCTTTAAATAAAAAGTGTGTATATATGCCAGATCGATGCAATGGCTGTGCGTCAAGAGTTGGATAAACCAACAGGAATTGAAGAAGGATGTGGAGCTGGAGTGGTGGACGGTGGGGAGGGAGAGAGTAAGGGAGTTATTGCAGTGCTGCTCAGTCACGAGTTCTCAGAGTCATATGACTGGCAGTCACATGCTGCTGGACTCTGTATACACCTCAGACTGCACTGCAGCAGACAATCACACGCCCATGCATACTCCAACACTACCTCTGAGTCAGTACAGCTTCAGTGTCATATAGGTGTTGTGTGCTGCAAAACCTCGTGAAACAGATATACGGGGGTTGCACAATTATTTAGACTCATTTAGATTGTAGTAGACGAAGCAATTCTTATCAGCTCCACCATCTGCTTGCTTTCCCTGTCTGCACTCATTCTTCCTGTCCTTTGCATGGGCTGCAACTCTGGTTTCAGTCGAGCCATTAGAGCTGAACTGTTTGCACTCGCACACACAAATACACACATGTCTGCATTCACACACGCCCTCTCCCTCCCAAATGCATTCCTCCTAAATAGGCTGCCAAGTTAAGAAGGCACATGACTCTGGCTGATTGGGCTCACATTGCTGTTCGCTAGCTGTAAACCTGAATGCCTGTAGATTAGGTTTCTGTGGTTTAAACCAACTCTTTGACTTCATTTAGAGTATTCCACAAAAAGTACATTTTTAAGCAATACTTTGATTATTTGTCGATTTTATTTTTTGAAAAAAATCCAATAAAAGATAGGGAAAAGAGACCAGATTATTGTTGTTTTGTTGTGGGTTTTATCACTCATTAGTCTAAAATCCCTTACACAATTTAAGCACAATCCCTTCGGTCTGATGAGCTCTCCATGTTGTAAGTCTAGTTGTTGAATTGTTCTTTTATTTATTTTTGTGCATCCTGCAGAGCACCGAAGCCCAGATGAAGATGTTTGGGAAATGCTGTCAGCTCCGTCCAACTCGAGGCAGCAGCAGTTCCCTAGACAGCTCCTCTTCATGCACTTCTGAAAGGGAATCCAAAGAACCTGGCCAGCGTTTCCAGGTAATGTTCTCAGCCTTAGGCCTGAGTAGAAATGAGGGTTGCTCCCTTACTAATATATATTTTTGTGTGTCTGTGTGTGTTGCTGATTTCCAACAGCTAAAATATGCACAGGTTTTAGTTTTTAGAACATTTTATAAATGTTTCTGACATTATTACAAAGACAAAATGATAAGATATTTCACATTTTAAATATTCTTCAGCATCTTTTATTACCAAGTTGAAGAGCTGGTGAAAAACAGCAATAAAGTTAAATCCAGTAATGAACCTATGATCATATATTGGACAGATAAGATGAAGGGTTTCAGATTTGTACTTTCAAAAACTTTGAGGCTGATGCCTCATCTGTACACAGGTTTCCATCTAAATGTCATGGCGAACTTATAAAAAGTAAATGCAAATTGGACTTATTTCCATTCAATCAAGCAAATTAATGAGGTCATGTAAAGTGCAATTTTGTCACGTTATCCTTGGTTGTAGTAAACAAGAAGTAGAATAGACAATCTTGGGCGGAGCAAAGATCAGTGATGGAGTGAGTTTTTAATAAATGGGTTGTAATCAGCCAAGTTTGACTTTAGCTATTATTAGTAATGGTTCATGATATCTGGAGACTGAGAGAGAAGACTGATACTATCATGCATTCAGAACACCAGCTGTGGAAAAAGCTGATTAGCACTGAGAGGCAAATGTTCACCTTGTCAGATCTTATTTGAAAAATTTGTTTCCATCTCTTCTTTAGACCATTTAGTTTTTTTTCTAAAAAGTCAAAAACCACCTTAAGCAAGCATAGAAACTTTTTTTTTTTTGGTGAAATGTAGTTAGTTTATTAAACTGTTGATGTTTCCATCAAACTCTTCTAATGCAATATTTCAAAATGCAAATATAAAGATTGGTGAAAACTCATCTAATTAAAACCAATTCAGATGGAGTGACTGAAAATCCTCTCCGGGATCTCTGGCTAACATAGGAACCAACGATATCTGGTCATTTAAGGGAGTCTGATCTGCATTTGAATCTGAGGTGAAGAACAGTTTTTTTCCCCTCACAGGCTCTTAACTGTGAGGGGAAAAAGAAGAGTGAAAAGTCCTCAATTAGAAGAATAAAATCCTTTTGTATGGTCTTTATAAAACTGTTAGGATTTGCCAGGTCCTGGATTACTAAGATCCTTCACAAATAAAATATTTTCTGTAAATCTTTTAGGGTTCGAGGTGTTCGTCTGATGTGGTCATGTTGGGGGAGATGATGTTTGGATCCGTAGCTATGAGCTACAAAGGCTCCACTCTCAAAATTCATCAGATCAGGTAAGAAGGTTTTACATTATTATACTGTTAATTAAATGATTAAAATCGGGGTATAAAAGACAAATTAAGGATATCTAGTGCTTGCTTATTACCATGTTCACATGTTGATGATCTTTGTCCTGTTGCTATCGTCATATCAGATCGCCACCTCAGCTAATGCTGAGTAAGGTCTTCACCGCCAGGACAGGAGGCAGTGTATACGGCAGTCTGAACACGTAAGGGCACACCCTTCTCACTCTGATTACCATGGCAGTTTCCTTAGTAAACATCAAAACATTTAGTTTCCTATGTTGTTTTATCTTTTCAAATAAGTGTCAGTTAAAATAGAAAGTTTGTGTTTAAAATACTCGAAGTAATCACACACATTTTGTGGCACATTTACTTTATCTGCAGGTTGCAAGACAGCCTGGAGTTCATTGGACCAGAAAGCAACACCTTGAGGCCGGATCAACATGTGGGAAACAACAGCCTTTTAGGAAGCATAGGTAACCAAAGTGACTGAGCTGCAGCATTTTATCCAGTCGACAGAGGATTCTACTGAAGCATTTACATGCAAATTTCTGATCTGGTATTTTATGTTTGACTGCACATAAATAAACCCAGCTGTGTAAAACATGACAACCTTGAGGCTTTCTGTTAGTGAGGTGCTGCTTTTGCTTCGTTCACATGACTCAAGTCAGGTGATTTAGATTTCAGCACTTTCTGTCTCACTTTAAGATCCGTAGTCTTCCAGTTACAATACAAATCATACCATAAAGACCTTGTTAGCAGTTCCTTATTACTTTCACTCAGCCTATGAAGAGTTTTTAACTTTGCAGCTTAGTGGGCACGGGACTTCTGACCATAACTGTTGAGTCACCTCTCTATCAAACACCATTAATGCTTTTAGTGCCTTCCTGAGTATCGGATCCGTTGATCTCTGTACTCGTCGTTGCTGGTTGTAAAGCTTTGTGTTCTGCGTTTTAGCTCAATGTGGAAACTAAATCAATCAAAGTCTGTAAATGTGTAAGAAATTAAGTTGCAAATTTTGGAAGAAACAAATGTGTTGGCAGCTTTTACTCTTTTATATTCTTCTTTTTTCCCCCTCATACTCAGAAAACACTAAATATGTTGTTTCTCACCTTGATTGACGAAAGTAATACAAGGAAGCAGTGTTTTCTGTGAATGATACAGCCGTCTTGTTTGTCCAGCTGTCTAACAGACAATCACCTATTTAGTTCCAGACTACAAATCTTATGATGATGGCCGGTCAATAGGACACTATCGGCTTTCCTACTTCGTTCACTAATCATGGTTTATATTTTTGTCTGTTCTTCCTCTCCCTTTTCGTTTCTCCTCCATGTTTTTTGTCTGTGCTGCACAGGATTTTCTCAGCTCTGCAGCCCTCGACGGGCCTTCTCTGAACAAGGCCCGCTGCGCCTCATCAAGAGCGCATCTTTCTTTTCAGGTTGGCGCTAGAAACCGGCCACAGGTGCCGTGTGCCGGTTGCATGTGTGCGTAACGGCTGTAGCTGGAGTAGTGGCGGTTTTTCAAGATGGCTGTTGGTGGAGCATGCATGTGTGGTTAATCCTGCGAAAAGAAGTAAAAGTAGACCTAGCATGCCGTAATACAACACGTCTGCAACGAACCTGGTTTCTAGAGTCAATTAGAATTTTCTTCTGGAAATTTCTAGTTGATTGTCAAATTTGCTGCTGGTTTCCATAAAGTTTCACCTAGACTTTTTAATTATATCCGGCAGTTGTTTCTGAACAGGTTTATTGCAGACTCATTAAATGCATGGTGGGCTCATGGGTGTTGGTTACTGTGGTATTAGTCTTAACTTTAGTTTTTCTTCTCGTCTCTTCTTTCTATTATTCACACATTTGCTTTGGCTGTTTAATGCTTTTAGACTTCTTTTAAATTGGGCATCTGCTTTGTATCTCCTGTTTTTGCTTAAAACCTTTTGAACATACCAAAGCATGCTTATTCTATGTATATTCCCTCTGGAAACCATGTTAAACACACACAAATTTTTCCTGACTCTTTTCTCCTCACTTTATAAATCCTTAAAGTAGCTCCTGTCAGAAATGCGCTGCACCGGTCACAGACCAAACATGAGCTTAGCTGTTCCTGAATATCATGGATCTTTGTCATTGCAGAAAAATTACTCATGCCTGTCTTTATAACTATATTGTTTGTTTAGTATTGGCAGTCTGAATTCTTATGTATACTTAAAACATTTTGGGCTATGTTCTCTTGCCTTCTATGACTGATTTAAGATGTAGGTGTATTTAGATAAATGATTGTTTGCTTCAAAGTGATATTTTTAATGTAGAAGTTGCTTTAAACTTTAGGAGACTAGGACTTTCCTAGACTTACTGTTTGGTTTTAGACTCATGGAGAATTTAATTTGGATTTTTCCCTGAAAGATGCGAAGAAAATTAGCTATTCCAAATAAGATCCCTTTTTTTTCTTTTTTACCTATTAGCATAAAACCTCGCTTTCAGAAGGTTAAGTTTTCCCTGAATTGACTTTGACCAATCCTACAATTTAACATAAAAGTAAATAACACTCTCTGAATATTTCTGGCTTTAATTTTGGTCAAACATTAGTGCACAAAAATTTTTGGATCATTGCTTAATTTTATGACAATATTGGGTGACTTTTGGTTTTAAATGCTTAAAAAAAATCGATCTTTATTACTTCAGATGTGATTCTTTGACCGTCCTAGCTACTTTTCAGTGTGTCTTGTTTTTTTGAGTATTTTTGCCAGACCGGTAAATGAATTTAAAGTTTAGTTTCACATGCAGAGCATACATGCTTTCAGTTCATATGGCTCATTTGCATCCAGCATCAGTGGTTAAACCCTCTATTTTTACTGTGGGGTAAAAATCGGTTCAGGAGGGGAGCCTTTCCCTCCATCATTTCTCCCCACACTGGCATGCTCTGTAGCTCTACCATTCACGTTGTGTTTGAGGCTTCACACCTCCGTATTTGAGAGGAAGCGCTGGAGTCTTCACTTTTTTACGTATTCCCTCACCGGTTTAGTAGATATTTCTTGATACTGGCTTTGATATTGCTTCGGAAAGAACCTTTTCATAACGGTTTAAGTCGATGGTGAAAGTGGGAGAGGTGCTGAAGATCAACCTCTTACAACAGTCCTGACCCCTGGCTTTATTTTTGGAGCACTTCCTCATATTCAGTTGCAAAACATGTGAGCACACAAGCAGTTCAACAGTCGTCTATAAACGTCCTTTCGTAGCAGAGTTGGTACTTGATGTGGCTTGAACATGGGATGATTGCTACTGGTGCAAGAACATCTCCAGCAGTTTTATTTCTAATTTGCTATGTGTACTTCCTATTATCTCTTATTTCAATGTTTTCCCTCTAATCCAAACCATCACCATCTCCTTCTTTCCTCCAGGCCACAGCCACCCTATGGACATGCCAGGCCGAGGTCCACATGACGAGAGGGATAGTGGGATTGCCAGGTCAGGTACGTTAATGAGACTATCAAGAAAAGCCAGGATTGACCTACAATCAGAGCAACCTTCAGCCTTACAGAGGAGGTTTGAATGGTGCCTAATGTTTATTCTGAGAGTGAAAGGAACCAAGAACATCTCCTCTATCCTTACCTTTTGTTGTTTTAAAATCATTTTCAGCCTGTATAATAAGACTTCAGACTATGTAATACAGCAAGTTAGGCTTTTGTTTTTGTTTGTTTTTTGTTTTTCTTTTCCCCCTCAACCAAGCACTTCCTGTGTGAATGTGGTTGACTTGTTTTAACCTCACCGATCAAGGTCACAAGACTGACAGTTGTGAAACAGGCAGTAATTGTAACACGTGGCATTTCAGTTGCAGTATACTAATGTGCTGCATGCATCCCTGGTTCTAAACGTGCCTTCATAACAGCAGCTTTTGTGTGCTGTCAGAAATGTAGGACGGACCTAAAAATATTAAAATAGATCGAATTTGTTTATGCTGATACAAGAGCGGAGGGTGGACAATAAAAGACCCAGTGTTGAATCCCCGTTCCTCATTCTCCACTTTACAAACTTAGTACCGTTTGTTCATACTGGACATTATCAGGTCCAGGCCTCAAACATGCGTCACATGCTGATGATTAAATATAGTAGCTATCAAACTCGGCTTCTAGTAAATGAACTTCTAAATCGAGCCCCGTTCTGTCATACTTCATTTTCCAACTGGCCAGCACCCACAATGCGTTTGAGATGAAGGGTTCTTAATCCGCCTCGGCCACAAATGCATGCAAGCATTATTGTCCATCAGCATCACACTCTCTCCTCCTGTCATGGTTGTTTTCCTGTCCTTTGGGCAGCTTCCATTTCCTGATTTGTCCATCTCATGAGGTTACTTCTAAATTATTTCACAAGCACTCCAGATTTAAAGCCATCCACAGAGCTAATGGATCATCAATGTGTGTGTCTGTGAATAAATCTGTGATCAGCAAAATATAATGATTTTAAAGTTTGGCTTTATTGTCAAATTGTTTGAATATATCAGGACTAATCTCTGATTGTTCTTGTTTGGGTTTGACATTTATTTTTGTAATAAATAGGTAAAAATTAATTTATTTTCTGTTTTAATGATGATGCTGGTGATAATAAATGTTTAGATTTTTCTTGTTTTTCTTTAGAACTTTGTAGAAACCATGTTTGATTTTGAATGGGTAAAACTAAATGTTTTCTGTCCGTTTTTGTACTAACACTCAACCTTTTCACTGTCAGTCACCATTCTATGTCTATATCTGTTCTCTGTTGATCTGCTTTTCCATTTCTGCCCTTTTTATTTGTTTCCACTAACCTTTTTTTGTCTTCTTTGTTCCATCCCACCCTGTGTCATTACAGCATCTCTGAGCAGCCTATTGATCACTCCCTTCCCTTCCCCTGGCTCCTCGTTGACCAGCAGCTGCGCTTCCAGCTACCAGCGCCGATGGCTCCGCAGTCAAACTACCAGCCTGGAGAACGGTGTATTTCCACGATGGTGAGATTCATACGCTCATTCACCTCTTCTTGGAAATAGGGATGCAGACAAATAATCGACTGACAATCAATTGTTGATGAATGGTTTATCAGATAAAAATTAGCCCCATGCACTAAAGGGGGCCTCTCTTGACTCCTAAGCAAAGCCTCACTTGTATTTGCAGTAGAAATAATGGCGGAGTGTGGAGGAATACTGGGGCAGAAACATAAATGGATCCAGGGTCCCGTCTGGGATTATTTACACTGTTTGATGATCATAATGCACTTAGGGGTCCTGTTTAACACTCATTAACTCATTCACTCATTGATTTATCAACGAAATATGCTGTATTAGTGTTTGTGTATTATTTTTTTTTTTTGTAAATGATGTTCCTACTATAGATGAACAATAATCAAAGTAAATGCAATTAAGCACTGAAGAAACAGAACATAAATGTATGGATTTCTTGAAAAAAAAATCAAAACAAACTGATAAAATCTTTGAATTAAAATAAGCTATTCTAAAGAATGGAAAATACAACTAGAAAAACAAAAAATAAGAAATTCCACCTTGTTAAAATTAAGTGTATTTATAATGCAAGATGTTGATATGAAATGGTTAGAAATGCCTCCTTACACTGTATCTTTTAGAAAGTTCATCATGCAAAAAATGTCCTTTCAATGCAGCAGGCAGCAGGGGGAATGACAAATGCCGCTGCTATGCACTAATGACTGCTAACAATGGCTCAGTCCTGTGACTAGACAGGATGCTACGTTAGCCTGTTAATGTAAAGGCAGCTGTTGTGCTAATCTTTTCTGCCACCACCAAAGGATCTTGTCTATTAACTGCAATACAAAAACATTTTACAATGAAAAATTATTTTTTAAATCTTAATAACACGTTAACAAGAAAAAATTACAGTTTATTGAATCCACTTCATTTCATATGGCTTTAAATAGTTTCAGTGTTGAACTTACTAATCCTAATGAGCAGAATGACAGGTTTTAATTTTCAGATACTTGCACCTTATTTTTCTGTTTCCTCTTGTTGACTGAAGTTGACTCCCTGTGAACTCTATGGTTAGGTCAGTGGAGGAGAGCTTCAACATGTCTGATGAAAGTGGAGGTCAAAGCCTCGGGGCGATGCGGAAGAAGAAGATTGCCATCGGAGTCATCTTCACCCTGTCGCCGAACCCCGAAGAAAGCAGCCGCTTCCAGGATTTTTTCTTCTCCCACTTCCCACTGTTTGAAAGTCACATGAACAAGCTGAAGAGTGCCATTGAACAGGTGCTTGTCTCTATTTTAAAAACCGCTTTATGTTCTTAACCTTCCTGTGTAACATTTTGATAACCTAGGTTATTATATAGCTTGTTGAAATGGCAGACAGCCTTCAGCTATGCTTCTGCTTTGTACTACTGTTGGATGTGAAATCCATGTGTTAAAGATAACCATTCAATTTATTCTCTGTCCTGCTTTCTGGTATTTGTTCTTGCACCTATTTCCCCACATGTTCCTTTGTTTAACGACTTCATTGGCAGTAATGAAACCACATGTGTGTTATGTCACTCAAGGCCATGAAGATAAGTCGGCGGTCAGCAGATGCCAGTCAGAAAGCCCTGGCTTACAGCCGAATGGTGGATGGACTCAACGAGTTCAGGTGTGGCAGAAACTCACTCTCACTTTGACACTGAAATCATTTAGGGCATGTTTTTTACTTCCTTCACCCATGCTCTCATTTAAAGTGTTTTAAAAAAAAACAACTACATATTGATACAATCAATATCATACAAAGTAGAGAAACAATAATATTTTCAGTATCTCCATTAATTGACTGCCTAAATCACTGAGTTTTAGGTCTGTTTTTATTTTGCATGGATGCAATTCAAATAAGCTGGTATTTTTGGATGGCACTACAATCTGTCAAATTTGACCAGTGGCTGCTGCAAGGGTGGAAACAAAACACACAACACCACATGTAACACATGACTTTCCTTATTTTATCCATTGGTTCCTGGACTTTAAATCCAGCATCATTCCTCTGCAAATTTTGACTTTGTTCTTTGCTGTTTTTTCTTTGCTGTATTGCCCTTAAATTACCTTTATGCCTTAGAATAATTTCAAGTTGATAGTTTGTTTTTATTGTGGTCGTATAATCATATAAGTTAACGTTATAAACATCTGCTATGAAAAGTTTCTACATGTTGAGAAAAGCAATATCCCTCTGCCCTACCTGAGGTCGAAAAACCATGAGTGGTGACATTCTGATCATAATACAGGACAGATGGTAGTGGAACCTAAAGAGGTAGCTTTTATTTAGACCTGTGTGAAACATCAGTTCCAGGAAGGCTTCGGACTTTATTTGTAATGACATTAATTATGTTGCCTTATATCTAAGGCTTCATCATCGGCCTTCTTTGTAAGTGTAGGATGTGCTGCCACTCTTCCATGACTGTTTGTTTGGTTGTCATAAAACAATCAAGTCAGTGTTTGTTCACGTACATCCCTGAAAGCGCTGCAGTACTTTCACTTGCTCCCCCCTCGCTGGCAGCTCGCCGTGCGAGGACTCCGCATTGCTGCGGTCATGTGGCTGTTGACACCTGGCCTCAGCAACCCAAGCTGACCGGCTGGCAACCCTACCTTCCCCAGAATCTGGTCACAAGCAAGCACCAGAATAGTAGATACTGGGTGCCAGCAGGAGGGACACTTGTGCCCTGGACCAGACAAATATCTATGAAATTTCACCTCCAGGCTGTGGGGGCGGCACCTTTGGCATTAAGAGGCTTTGACTTCATGGAACATCAAAGAAGGAAACTGGAAGAAATTCCAGCCCCCGATGCTGATGTGGCTTTGACGTCGGAGGAGGGCGGACACGCACACATGCTGGCAAAGATAAGCTGCGCACTTAGCAGAGGCATGGGTACATAAAAGTCACACCAGCCAACAGCAGTAATGTCAGGGTTTGCATTTAGACCGACACGAGAGGGACTCCTGTACCAACCCTGAGGATTGATGGGTTGGAGCCGTTTCTGTTCCCCTGTAACCAGATCTGAGGAAGCCAAGCTAATCTGTCCGTCATAGCTGTGACAGAAAGATTGTGACTAAAAAAAATTATTTGCAATTAAAAGATTTCTCTGGATAAGCATAAAAAAATGTAGTTTGAAAAATATTTGAGTTTTAAAACTTAAGCATGATTTTATAAACAAAAAATTTACATTTATTAGTATTTGAAATGGTGTTCTGTTCAGATTGTCTTTGATTTTCAGTTACTAATGCAAAGGTACAGTCAACTGTTGGCTATAAGGAGACAACTAAACCTGTATATCTTCATGCCTAGATGAATAAAGACATCAAATTTCTTCATTTTTGTTAGTTAAAAATTTTCCTCTATCAGCAAATTTTATAATCCTTTGAAAAAAGTTAGAATTGGTCAGTCAGATATCAATCTGTAATCTGCCAGATGAATCTCTACTCAGGACTTAACCCTTCATTCTGGGTAAAATACACATGCCTTACTCCTTTCCAAGTCTAAAAACTGCTCTTTTAATGTTTATTTACAAGCAGAGTAAAATTTTTAAACATCCAGGAAAATTCTACAGTAATTAAAGTTTAATTACACTATATTTAAAATGTAGTTGATCTAAGTTTTTCTTAATATCAAAGAAAAACAGTAAAACGTTTTAGCTACTACATCCTGAATTAGATTCAAACTTTTGCTTTCCTATTTTTTTATTTTTATTTTTTCAACTGAGGGAAACTTGGCAGACGCTCAAATAAATCAAAGTCACTTTGAAACAGTTCTGAATGAAATTTGGCCGCTTTTGTTCCACAGGTTGGTCAAACAAGTTGTTATCTACAGGGCTTCCTTCTTATTAAAAGGGCTCAATATTCATGAAAACAATTAAACAGAAAAAAACAATTTTTGTCTCTGGAAATAGCTTAGCAGGACCAAACGGCATCATCTCAAACAAATTGACCTGCATAGTGAAGTAATACAAATCCAACCTCCCGGCGCCAAACGCGTCAGTTTAATTCCCCACCTCAGGTCGTTTCTTGTTAAGTTCACCTGAACAGCTGCAGCAGGGATGTGGAAACCTGCTCTTAGAGCTGGCTCAGTCTCGAATCTCTGCAAAGTGTACAAACGTACAGCAGATAGAGGGGGGGTCTGATGGAGGCTGAGGATTTGGGAAGCTGTTCAAAATGCAGGAATGTCTGACAGATTGTTTGGTCATTTGATGCGGATACTGACACGTTGTCTTTGCTGCCCTGCTGACGTACTGAAGGCCTGGATACATGCTTTGGATATTCAACTGCTCCCTTGTTATAAAAGAACTATGTGTTCATTTATTTGTTTGAGATAAATTGTAATTTATTTTAATTAGTTGGTGGTAAAAGAAACCCTTTAGAATGTTTGTGACATTATCTGGGTCGGGTCTCAAATGTCATTTAGAAATTTATCATGAAGGACAGGTAACTGCTGTTTCTTTGACAAAATGTAATCGAGATGTTGTCATTAGTTTTAGCTAGTACTTCTTATGATTGATTTTTGTAAGTGAAGCTTCCTTTGGAAACCATTCCTTCCAAATATAACCTAGATGTCAGACTAGTTAAAAAGGTCACTTTTGCTATTTAACACCTTGTTTTTCTCCTGGTCCGTCTGCTGCTCTTATTTACCTGGCGTCTCTATAAATCAGAGGTCAGGAGTTTACTTTATTTACAAGCTAAGATATCCAGAAGCTTCCAACAAGACGGATCAATTGTGCAAATAGTTTTTCCTCCTTATCAGCAGCACTTTGACAACATGTGACTGATCACTAGGTTTGATAGCTGTTTACTGCTTTGGTTACAATATGCTAACCTATTTTTAGCTCAAAAGTTGGCGGGTGAATTTGCATCTGCATTGTTTTACATTGCTTTGGCTGCAGAGATTCCCTTTAGCCCCGTGTTAAAGCTTGGCCGCAGGCCGAGACGAGCACGCCAACATCCCACGTTCCATGGAGAACTCAAGTTGCTCTCAGTGCCCAAAGAGCTGAGCAACATACAGATACATATGCATGCAGGCACACACACGCACTGTTCATTCCAACAGACAGTTGTCTTTATGTGCAAGAGCAGGCAAGTTGGCTGGACTGTGACCAATGTGTACACACATACTCACACACTCGTCTTGGTACATGTTGTGAGGACCATGTATTGAATTATATTGAAATTTATTTATTTTTTGTCATTTTCTACCCTTTCTATCTCCTTACCCTAAACCTAAGCATGATCAGTGCATACCCAACCTTAACCTCAATTCAGTTCAGTACTCGATGCTAAACCTAACCGATAAGTAACAAAAGTAAGGACCAGCTAAACGTTCTCACTTTGACATAAATGGTCCTCAATATGATGGTGAAATAAGAGAAACGGACCTCACTCTATAGCCAAAACAGGAGCACACACACAGTGAGGATCTCCCATAGCCTCAGAGCAGACAGTGAAGCTCTGTGAACTAAGATCTCCTTTGTTTTCAATGAGAGACAATAATTGTTCTGTCTTCTCTCTCCCTCCCCCGTTATTTCCCTCTCCATTCCTGCCTTGCCACACCTCGTCTCTAGGATGACCATCTGTGACCTCTACACGATGCCCCGCGTGGCCGAGCCAGTCTGGTTGACTATGATGTCCGGAGCATCTGAGAAGAACCAGCTTTGCGGCCACTTCATGAAGGAGCTGGCTTTAATGATGGAGCAGGCCTCCAAGAACCAGTTGAGTATCTCTTCTTATTGACAACCGCGTCGTTTTATCAGTTGCTTGAGATCTAGCACGTTAGGCTGTCATTGGGAAAAAAAAAGAAAAGAAAAAAAGCTCCCTCCTCAAATGTTTCAGATTCACATTTCCTGATCTGTGTTGGCCTGTCACTGGGCCTATTATCAGAGGGATCCATCCATATCCACACATGCATGGATCATTCTCTTCCCAACACCATGTAAAGCCCAATAGAAAACTCCTTCCTACTCACACAATGACAGCTTCAGTGTCATTCTACTTTTTATAAAACAAACATACAAACAAAAACTGAATGAAAAGCCAGTCTCAATTGCCTTATTGTGGCTGTTACAAAGCTGTGCCAAACTGGATGAATCGGTAGCAGGACATTCTTTGAACATATTTAGTAAAATTGATTTATGTTGCTGGTACTAAAACTCTAAATGCTTGCTCATATCTGTCCCTGTCCAACAAGCATTAAATGATGATTATTATTAGAGTTATTTCACCTAATTAATCCAACATATGAAAGAAGAATTGGACGAGGGCTGCTTTTTCCAGATCAATGGTAACCTGTTTCTTCAGAATTTGACCTGTGGATCAGCAGCTCTAACCAACCGAGGGAAACTTGTCTTTTTCTGAATTCTGCTTTTGTGAATATTTAAAATGATTGCTGCTGTCACTAAAGGGAGTTTGCTTTACTGCACAGCCCCGTGTCAGAGCAAGCTGAGACTCTAAACCCCAACAGACTCATTAACTATAGTTTTAAAATGGAGACAGCATCTCCTAGGTAGCAGTTTGTTTCCTAACAAGCATGACTTCATGGCTCAAGTTTCCATTGCCACTGGTTAGCCTGACCTACTCCCAGCTGCATCCCCAATGCTGTTGACTAGTGGAGCATCAGGTTACCATGGGAACCTGTGGTTCTACTATATCCCATCTAGTCTATATTGAGAGATGCCATTACTAAGTAAGCCCTATGACTGATGTGGCTGATGGCTGACATGTGTTGTAACTAACTAGGCTTCGATTATTGCTTTGAGTCATAAGACAGCGAGAGAAGTAGACACTTGTGGTGAGAAACGGGAAGTGAATCATGAGAATTTAGTGTGTCCATGTGTATGTTTATGCTTATGTGAGCTTTGCAACACTTTCTGTTAAGTGGCGGGTTGTGAAAGGAAAAGTCTGGTCAAAGTTTTCCATGTAGTGACAGGAAATCTGGCCTTACCAAATAAGGTCAGGAGGGAAGGAAAAAAAACAACAATTTCCGCTAAAAGTAAATTCTTTTCTGACCACGCCGTTCTGTTTTCCAGGTTCCTTCCTGCATTACTAACAGCCATCCTGACCAATCACTTGGCCTGGGTGCCCACAGTTATGCCCAATGGGCAGCCTCCTATAAAGATCTTCCTTGAGAAGCACTCCTCCCAGAGTGTAGACATGCTGGCAAAGACACATCCGTACAACCCCCTGTGGGCACAGCTTGGTAAGACTCAAACACACCCTCCTAAAGAGAACAAACTTCCTTCTTTTAAAGGCCTTGCTATCAATTGGATGTGAACATAAATTCTGATTGTATTTTATTTAGACTCGAAGTAATATAGTGAAGTTAAAACATTATTTTGTCTGCATAAAACATTCACAAAGACCCTTTGGAAAAGTTTTTAAGAATTGTCACTATTATAAGTTATGTGTAATTTTATTAAAAAGTGCTGAATTAATCCCAAAGGGAAAGTAAATGATGCAGTAATTCATGGGCAGTTTTTCAACGAGTTGTTGTAGCCATGGGAGGAAGAAAAAAACAGAAGTTTGGAAACTACTGCATTGATCCATCATCATTCCCTTGAATTTATGCATCAGTAGATAATTTATGGATGCATTGGGAAAATAATGTTTTTTTAAATGTTTCAAAAATACATTTTGCACATTTAAAAAACTTGTTAATGTTGACACCTAGTGGTCAGTGACTGAACCTTCACATCAGTCCACTTAGAAATTTAAGTTCCATAAATGAGTATAACTTAATTTTTTCATTGTGCATAACATACATTTATAGAACTCTCTTATCCCCAAACTTTGTAGGAGACCTATATGGAGCCATTGGGTCTCCGGTGCGGCTATCGAGAACGGTGGTAGTCGGGCGCAGACAGGAGCTGGTCCAGAGGCTCCTGTATGTCCTCACATACTTCATCCGCTGCTCAGAGCTGCTAGAGACCCACATGCTGGACAGTGCTGAGGATGAAGCTATCGTCATACCTGGCTCCCTTATCACCACCTCACTTAGAAAAGGGGAGGTGGAGGAGTCGGACTATGTCCTGGTTACTGTCCACAAACCTAGTGGAGACTATCTGTCCCAAGGGGCACACTGTCAGCAAACTGAGGCTGAAGACAGCAGCTACCGTTCAGACAACAGCCTCCAGAGCAGTACATACACTGACATGGAGGTAGATCACAGCTCTAGTGAAGCACCCAAAGAAGAAGATGAGGATGATGAGGAGGACGGTAATCTGAGTCAAGGGTCCAGGAGTAGTGTTCTTCAATCCAGGCCCAGTGAGGATACGGCTTCTCATATCAGAACGGCAGAAGTTGCTGAACCCAGAGAGCTGCAGCTGGAGTCCAGCGACCCTCTGATACCCGAGGTCCCAGTGGAGAGGGTGCTGCGACTTGGCATGGCAGCCTCTCCTAGGCAGCAGGGCTCCGTTCTAGAGGCAGAGACCACGAGTGACCTGAAACTTGTTGATTCATCGTTGCCTTTAGAGCTCACATCCACTTCATCTATTTCCTCTGGGACTGTTGTCTGTAATAATGCTGAAGCTGAGGTGGATACTTCAGTAGGAAGCCAAACCAGTAAAATGCAGGTCCCTTGGCCCTCAGGAGCCAGCTTGGCAAAGAAGCCCCCTGATAAGAGCTCTGCTGGAGCAATGCCAGTACCCGTCTTACCTGGAAACGCTGCAGTAGGACCAATGGCTTTGGCTGAGGACGAAGAGCCAGCTACTAAAGTGACTTTCCTTATTGGAGACTCCATGTCTCCTGAGTCGGACACAGAAAGCCGCAGACTAAAGATGGAGGTGGAAATCAAAAAACACAAACAATATCTGCAGAGAGGAGCACATTCTAAGACCATCAACACCGGTGCAGCTGAGGACCAAACCAATCAGACCAAGGCCACCACAGCTCTGCAGCGGGTATCTAACAAGATCCCCCCGTGGAGCAGCAAATGTGCGGACTATTGTAATAACTGTTTTAGCTCAGAGAACCCTTTGGAGACGAGGACTATACACAACCAGGAGACGACCACAGACAGTATGCACAAACATTTACTATATCCGTCTGGGATTCAACGACTTCTTGACCTGGGGGATCACAGTTGTCAAAGTGCACTAAATAATCCAGATTTGGGCTCAGGCAGGAAGGGGAACACGTCTTCTTTTCAGAGGAGGTGCAGGTGTAGCTCTACAGACTCCTCTGACACCTGCTGCTGCAGAAGCTGTCCTGCAGAGGAGGACAAGGATCCAAGGCGGGGCGTCTCTCTCCGCCAGGAAGGAAATGACTGCAACAAGGACCAAAAGTGCCAGGCAGCCTCTGTCAATGACTGGGAAATACCACGCAATGAGAGCTCCGATAGCGCACTGGGAGACAGCGAGAGCGAGGAGACGGAGGACTGGCAGGAGGAGGTGCTGGTTCCCTTCCCTGGGTGAGTTTGAGTTCCCTTCTCTGCTTTTACTCCAACAAATACTTTGGTTCTCAATGGGTTACTTTTAAGTAGAACAAAAATGCTAAATTTTCTATTTTGAAATCTCCAGGGCAAAATTGGTCGAGAACTACTCTAAGCCCACCATCGCCAATTTTGGTCGCTCTCTTTTTGGAGGTTACTGCCCCACCTATGTTCCAGACTTTGTACTGCATGGGATCCCGAGTGATGAGAAACTACGGCAAAGCCTCATGACGGAGTTAAACCATGCTGTTCAGGTAAACCGACAAATAAAAACAACCATAGATCCTTCATTTCCAAACTCTCTGCAGAAGGCCATGTCAAAAACCAACAGTTAACAAAATGATAAAGACATTCTGCATGCTCTTGTTATGCTCTTTTAATGATTTAGCTTGTAACATTTTTTTCTTTGGTGTTATTCTTATAAAAATATCTACTCTTTGTCCTGTGCAGCATCCTGTTTTGGATGAGCCTATTGCCGAGGCCGTCTGCATTATAGCAGACACAGACAAGTGGACTGTCCAGGTGGCCAGCAGTCAGAGGAGAGTCACCGATCCAACCAAGCTAGGAAAAGAAGTGTTGGTCTCCAGCCTGGTTTCCAACATATTGCAGTCCACCTATCAGCTCTACAAGCTAAACCTTTCCCCTAACTTTGTATGTCACTCCTTTCAGGTTTTCACTTGATTTTTGTAGTTATGAGTGTCTCCTGCTCTAATTGTGCTGCTGTCTCTCCCATTAGTGTATAATGCACCTTGAGGACCGCCTGCAGGAAATTTATTTTAAGAGTAAGATGCTTGCTGAGTATTTAAAAGGCCAGACAAGAGTCCATGTGAAAGAGCTCGGCATGGTGTTGGGGTAAGCACTTCAGTTTTTCTCTTCCTCTCAGTGAAGAAGCACAGCTGGTTGTGTTTGCAGTCTCCTGATATTTTCTCTGTTATCTTTGCAGGATTGAGTCCAGTGACCTACCACTGTTGGCTGCAGTAGCTAGCACTCACTCCCCTTACGTCGCCCAGATCTTACTATGAGACTATGGGATGTTCAGATCCTAAAGACCAGTCAGGAGGCGCATTTTTGCCCTTCTTAAATAGCCGTCCATACCTGTACATCTCTACCTGACCTGTATTTACACCCAGCATAGGAGTTTGGCCTGATCCCCAGTGTTCTACATCGTCATCGGCTTCACAGCAATGCAACATTTGACCACATGGTGGCGGCAGATAATAAAAAATGGAGCAAAGCGGAGCGGATGACTAAAGCATCTCTGATATGGACTGAATGTTTATCTTTTTCTTTTCTTTTTTTTTTTAAACAAAACTTTTTTATTATTATTTTGGAAACAAAAGCCAAAGACTATAAATGTATCAGAGTGAAATCTAACTTTTATGTTAATTACACAACTGCTTTCATTTCCAGTACAATCCTAAACATGGAAATTAAACAAATAGATACCATGTTAAAACTGAAACAAAATTTCTCTGGATGTTTTTTTTTTTTTTTTCCACCATAATTTTCATGTTTTTGTTTACAAGATAAATGTCCTCATTTAAACTAGGGCTGAAACAACTAATGATTAATCGATTATTAAAATAATTGGCAACTAATTTAGTAATCGATTAATCGTTAACTGGCGTATAGCGGCTGTAAAACAAGCCAGTAGCTGACAGAGCGACCCACTTAGAGCAGGAATTATATCAGAATTGTAAGAAAAAATAAACATTTTACATTTAAGATAAAAAAATAAAATAAAAATGTTTCCGTCTGTCAATATGCTCTATCCAGAACTCCTCAAGTGGAAAAGTCTTAGTTTCACCTGGTTTAATTTTGTAAAAAGTGTCCTTTATGGAACCATTGGCTATCTGATTATTAATTGATTTATCGAAAAAGTAATGAACAGATTAATCGATTTGCAAAATAATCCTGAGTTGCAGCCCTAATTTAAACAAATCAATAGTTTTGCTAAATTAGATTTTCTGCGCTGCCTGATCCTCATCTTATTCCTCTTTTGTTTTTATACATATTTCTATCAGTTATATGGAATTTGCCCATGTTTCTTTTTAAGAAGCATATTTAAAATCACTAAACATGCTTTGATTCTATTATCCAAGGTACATTACTACCTCAGATCTCATGGGCAGTGACTAACAGATGCCCTATTAAAATAAATAATAATAAAAACATTAGGTATACTTTATTTAGACTATAAATGAAAGGAATGTTAACTGTGTAGACTATATGCTGTGTTCTTTGAAAAGGGAAGGCTGTTCAATTTCTTAAAACAGAAGAAATGTATTTTTGCATCATAAAGTGACTGAGAAGGGCCCCTTAATACTGTGGAAAAGCTAAAACCTTCACTGTCTGTGTTTTTCCAACCAAAATGCTGAAGTATTTTCTCACTTTTCTATATTTGTCACCTTTTTATGTTTACGTCTTCGATGTCTGGGACAGGAAGAAGACTAGAGAAGCTTTTTAACGGTTAACACTATTTTCAGTTTTGGTTTTTTGTGACATTTTTATACAAAATAAGATTTAACCACAGCAAGATTTAGCTTTTTGGACATTGTCAGGTTGTTATCTAATGCCAGGTAAGCAGAGATGATTTTAAGGTACTTTTGTACCTCTGATTGCATATAAAATAAAACCTGCAGGAGGAAACTTAATCATTTGCCACCTTATCTGGTTCTTTTCAACTTCTAATGTAGAAAAATAAAGTTTTGCCACCATTCTGTTCATTTCAAACCATGATTTTTTTTTTTTTTTTTTTTGCTGTACGTTCACTGCAGGCTTCATGTAATAAATCAACTTAACCCAATGTTTTCTGTTGCAATGAAAAAGCAGCTGTACCTGACACTGTAACGCTGAAAAATGGACGGTGGTTCTGTTTGCCTGCCGAAGTTGCACCCTGAATATAATCCAAGTCTTAATGGAGAAAAGGCATGAATGTTTCTGTGTACTAAAGATGCTTCTCTGTATCAGCCGACCTTTGTACAAGATGGTTGTTATGGATTTATATATGGATTTTCATATATATATATATATATATATGCTTCTCCCTCTTTGTACATGAGTAAATTATTTAGTTGCTCATATGTGTAATGGGTTGTTCAAACTACTTTTTTTCATGTTTTTGTACAGAATGTGTTTTATGAATAGTCACCTCCAATAATAATTTTCCCAATTTTCTGGGAATGTTGTGCAATAAAGATGCAAAGAATTTAAATTTCTGGGTTTTTTTCTGTCATGAAACCTAATCCCTAGCCTTCTTTTCCCCTTAATGAATCTAAGCAAAGCCTTGAATCAAAATCTCTTTTACCTTTGCTACCAACAGTGTCTCTACAGCCCATTTATACTTAGAGGTGCTTAATTGAAATCCAAACAAATGCTCCACACCCAGTCTGGATAAATATAGGAAAATATTTGCTTTCCACACTTTTAATTATCAATCATTCACCCTGTTCTATTCATCACCTCATTGGTTTATTCATCTGTTTGCTCATCTTTTCGTCACTTGACCATTATATTTAAACTTCATCCATTTCTATATCAGTCAATCCCTTTATTCATTGATTCACTTTGATGAGTTGTTTTTTCTCCATCAGTTTAACACTCCTATGCCATCCATTTATCACAGACCCTTCTGTTGAGTTATCTGTCCAAATTTTTGTTATTTATTGGCCCATTTATATATTTATGCCATCTGTTCATTTGCTGCTTCTTTTATGTTTGTTCCATATTGCATTTTTCTCTGTAACCCCTGTAATTTTTCAAAACTTAGCTATACTGGGACTTTGCACCCTTAGAATATCAGTCTGGAGCAGGTAAACTAATGAAATTAAACATGAAGGAGAGGTGATTGCATAAGAAAAGTCTGTTTTCATTCTAGGGTGTAGCTTGACTTCTGTTGGACCTCTCCTTTAAATTCTTCACCAGTCATTAGGCCCCCTGCCCAGGAGGTAAAAGGAACACACAAACACCACTGTTATGCAATAAAGGAAGGAAGGACAGTCCATGGCTTCGTGGCAACTACCCAGGCAGTACACATATGAGCAGTTGTGGGTCAGCTTCCTTCTGTCGTTGGTAAATTCACCGCCAACCCAATAGTTCCTTTTTTACCCAGGTCCTGTTTCATCCTGAGCCGTAAAATGAAAGATCAGAAGACACAATCCTGAATCTCTGAGGCTGAGCCTCCTTTCACCCCTTGCCCCTCGTTCTTAACCCTTAATTCTGCCTTTTTGTTAAAGGGCAGAACAGTCATGTTGTTTTGGAGGAGCTGGAGAGGCTGGGTTTTGAGACTTCAAACATTGGTATCAGAATCCAATCATCTCGTCAGGCAAATCAACAGAAAAAATAATGCTGTTTTTAATGATTAACTATCTACTGCTACATAAGTCACTAGAGTTTATATATTTGTATTTATATTTCAATTCAATATATTTATATAGCAGAGATAAACTTGTCATCTCAAAGCAATTTAACAGACAACTTATTCAGATCATACATTCAGATTGATAAAAAATGTCTATCTTTGGAAACCCAGGTGGATTAGCCCACTCCTCCTGTAATAGCATTTTGCGAAAGTTAATATTTCCTCACATTGTGTCATTGATTCTACAGCAATCCCTCATTCAGATGAAGCATGCAGCGACAGTGGAGAGGAAAAAACGTCCTTTTAACGAAGAAACCTCCAGCAGGACCAGACTTGCTGTGAGCAATCATCTGACGAGACCCACTGGTGTTCAAGGAGACATAAAAAGAAACATGGAAGCATTGACCAATACACACTTTCAAAGTTCAAGCAATCAATTCAGTTTGTTTCTATAGTCCCAATTCACAACATATCTCAATGCACTTTACAGAGACAATTCAATCAGATCAAAAAGTCAGTTTGGTTCAAATTTTTCTTGGGAAAACCAACTAATTGCATCAACTAATTGACTCTCCAGCAATCCCTCACACTAAGCATGCAAGTAATGGCAGTGGAGAGGAAAAACTCCCAATTTCTTAGACTTTATTTGTCATTTTGTACACACAAATGACAAGAACTAAAGTAAAAGCTCAGCTAGGAAGCTAGGAAGTCTACCGGATGTTGCTTCCTGTAATGTTTGGTTTTACCTGTAAAGGCATTCATTACTCTTTTAAATTTATTTTCAAGACAATTTTATTTTTTAAAGTGCACCCTTTATAAAGGTAAGCAGCAGTGATAATGTAAACATATGACTGTATATTCCAACATTCCAGTTTTTTTTTTTATGTCAATAACTTGGTTGGAACTGGATCTAACATACAAGCTTAAGGTTCACCCAGTTCATATTCTATAGTTACCTCAGATGCTGCCTCACCTTCCAGAGATTAACCAATCGTATTAAGAGGGGTGCCAATTATCTTATTTTTAATAGAATAAATCTTATTTCTAAAGAATCCCATAAAACCATTACTGCTAAGAACAGGTGGGATGGACAGTTCAACAGAGCTATGGCTCTGGGTGAGTTTGGCAACTTTATTAAAAAGTTATACAGGATTATTCTTATTCTCCTTAATTAATGAAGAGAAATATGCTGCTCCTGTTTTACAAAGAGATATTTTATTCAGCAGTAAACTGTTTTTCCAGACTAAGATTCCTGTAGGCATGTAGTGTCCTTTTCAGGATTGAATACTTAAATTAAACATGAAGGTGTTGTTGACTGATTTCAGATGTTTGTTGAGTTTATACAAAATAAATAAATAAATAAGTTATTCTGCTATACTACTATAACAAACATGTTATAGTAGTAATCTGATACTAAAACACCTTAATACATCAAGACCCACTTATTGTAATTTTGCCCTTTATTAAACAAAATATATCAACTATAGGACTGATGACCGTTAAAGCACATACAATGCATTGAGTCATGCATGTTTGAATAAAGAGTCAGTGAGAACTAAGGATGTAAACTAAGGTAGATAAAGGAAATTCTGTAAATAAAGGTAAGGTTTAGCATTACTCTAAACAGAATTCACCATAAGTTACGAAAATGCCTTAAAGGTGTTCCCTTCAATGACATTGTGTATTTTCCAGATATTGTGGTCTGCAGTATTCAGAATTGTAACTCTCAAGTTAGTAAAAGATAATTCTTCACTCTGCTTTTTTTGATAATTAAACAAACTCCCCAGAGTTGCATTTGATTCAACAAGCAAATGTATAATGACGATAAAACCAGCTTGGCTCCAAATTTTAAAACTAATCACTCTTTTTTGTCATTGTACATAAATACAATAAAAAAAAAAAAATCAATAATCATAAATTAATCAATAAACATAAATCAATAATCAATGTGAGATCTCAAGCTACATATACTGGCAAGTTTATTAAGTGGAGCATTATGTTCAAATTAATTTTATTTATTTGGAACTAAATATTTGTTTTAATGTTCAACCAGTAGCCAACCACTTTTTTGTGTAGTTCAGGGTTGTTTGTTTAAAATTTTTTTCTGATATTGATTTATCTATTAGTATGTTTATTATTTGTTAATTGTCTGAAATAAATTGTATTCATTCATTGTGCATTACAACAAAATTCGTGCACTGCATTTAATCCATCCCTATGATGTCAGTGAGAAGCTACCCAAGGAGCATTGTGAGATGAAGGGTCCTGTCTACAAAATGCAAAACATTAATAGGTGCAGTAAAGAAAAAAGGCTGATCATACACTTTTGATTACATAAGACGCATCAAAATTGAGACAATCATATAGGTTATGTAAATATATGAATGGGCATTCAGCATAGGCGAAAAACAAAAAAACAACTTAACAGATCAGGATTTCTAATATTTGAGTTAGTGTTATAGATCACCGATCAGTTTCAATGAATTTCTGTCTGAAGTGTGAATCATGAAATGTTTTTTTCCTTTAGAAAAAAAAGAGAGATGTATAAACGCCTGACTGTCATTTTTCCGACAGCCTCGAACGCCGCACTACGTCCAGATGTCGTCAACTCTCGGCTCCTCTGGAGGTGGGATCAAAAAATCTGAACTCCTGAATATGACTGACGCTGCCTGGCGAAGTGGAGTTTTATTTTTTACCCGAAATGCAACGAAAACAGGCGAACATATCACACAAACCTTCGTTCCTGTTACATTTTAATGGCGTTTAACTGTTTGCGTTCGGGTAGTGACCGCGAGTTAGCTTTGAGTGAAGTTTTTTTTCCTCCGACAGAAGGAGTTCCCGGTCGGTTCGTTTGGATTTAACTCCATCAACTCTCGGATGGACGACCACGAAATCCAGGAGGATGGGATTTTTGTCCAGCTCGACTAAGGAGCACCCAGTAGGGAAGAAGTGAGACCGCGAAAGAGTTAACAAGGAGATTAACAATACTAGTGGCTTTGAACCGAAGTTATGAAAATGACCGGAGCCATGGAAACTACTTTTAAAGTGGCTTTAAAGAAGCCGCCCTCCCTCCGGACGGCAGAGGTAAATAAAACCATCCCCATTTTCTTTTCTTCCCCCCAAATGAAAATTTCTCTGCTAATGTTTGTTAAAGTTACGCATTAGACTCACATCAAATGGGGGAAAGCCCCATTTTTTCTGCTTTTTATTATGTTTGAGTCAATAATGAGTTCCTTGTGGTTTAAATTAGCCGTTTAATTAGAACTTATCGCCAGAATCACATGCTAATAGGTGAATAACTATACTGAAGCAATGGTCTGTAACACAGAAAGGTAGATGTCTAATCATGGACAAAAAAAACCTTGTTAAGGTGTTATTCTGGCAGTTTACGTATATATTGTGCAGAAATAGTACAAATGAGTAAACAAAGCATGTTATGTGCAATAAATATATCAATATTTTACCTTTTCTTTCTCCCTTTCTTTAAATAAAAACTCACTTTATAATTAATGACATATACAAATGTTTTAGGCTTTTATTTCTGTTAATTATGATGGCTATGTGCTTATAGTGAATAAAAACTCATTATTCAATACTGAAATGTAAGCTCTGATGAAAAGCATGATTCCTACCTGCTTAACTTTTCTATCTTAATAAATGACAGGGATCTAGTTTCATGCATTAATGTTTGGGAAACCGTTGTGATTGTTCCCCATCATCCCTGAAGCAGACCTTGTTGAGTCCTGTTTCTCTGACTGTGACTGGCTGGATGTGCTCTCTTCATCCTCTGACATTGGAGCTGGCTCGCAGACTCGTCTGCCTGGCTTTATGTTTCCTGGACGGGGCCGCCTTTTACGGCTGCTTTTTGTATCTCTGCTTTGTCTCCTTGAACCCCAGTTGACCTCAGCAGATGGCCGCTCACACCGAGCCTGGTTCTGCTGGAGGTTTCTTCCTGTTAAAGGGGAGTTTTTCCTCTCCACTGTCGCTACAAGCATGCTTAGTGTGAGGGATTGCTTTCGAGTCAATGAGTCAACGCAATCAACTGGTTTTCCTTAGCTAGAAAATTTTAAATCAATTTGACTGTATGATCTGCTCAACTGTAAAATGCCTTGAGATGAGGTGTGTTGGGAATTTGCGCTATATAAATAAACTGAATTGAATTGATTATAAAGGTGACCGTGTACATTTTAAACAGCTAAACCAATTTTTTTATTATTTCAGTTTATGCTGGCTGTCCTACCTGGCAACATTTAAACTGATTAAAAAAAAAAGTGAGAAAAGATGTCTATTGTTAAAATTAGGCTGTTGAAGAATTGAATAGGAAATCCCGTTATTGTCCCACAACGGGAAAATTCTGGTGTTTACAGCAGTAAAAAGATAATAGAAAAAAAGGTCACACAAATGTTTAGCATAGAAAAGTGAAAAAGAATAGCATAATTGTGAAAAAATTAAAAAGGAGACACTATACTATAAAATGTTTTAACAATAGAAAACTGCACACCTGGAGAAAAAATAACCAATTTTTACCGTAATGGATATTTGATAATAGCAGCAATAGGGGTTTAAATAATAATCGTTTTGTATCAATGCTTCGATCCAACAGCCGACGATCCGATGCATCTACATGTCCATGATTAATTTTTTTCCCCTCTGGTCTATTTCTATCCATTTGCTCCTGGACGTAATTCTGACTCCCGTGCTGCGGTGGCGCTAAACATATTTTGCCCTCCTACCTCGCTTCCTTTAGCCACTACCCTCTTTCTGCTTGCAGTATTTTTTGATGCAAGGCCTTTCAGAATCTATAACACAGAGGCATTATTATTTTTCAGTGAATGAGGCTTTAATAGGCCCTAGGTGGAGTACAACTTTGCTACTTCTGTTATTTGCTGTTGTTTCTTAAATAAAATGCATAACGATATTACAGCTTTCATTAATTTATTTCAAATTTGAAACATTGTCTAGCCTGTAAGGTTAAAAAAAAAAAAAAGATTAACCAATTAAATAAATCGTATCGTGGTGTATTCTTGAGTATCGAAAATTATTGAATCGTTGGGTCAGGAAATTGATACTGAATCGAATCACCATGATGGATGTGATTTACACCCCTAAGCAGCAACATCAGAGATTTGCAAAATGACAGCACCATGTTATTTAACTAAGATGCAAAATCAGCATTATTTACCCTTTAATTAAATGTTATTTTTTCCTTCACATTTCCTCTTCTATGTTTCATCTTAATGTTTATAACCTGTGTTTGTTTGTTGTTTTCTATTGTTTTTAGTCTCTTGGGTTCAGTTTTAATGCTGGTCTTAGATTGGGAGGCCTTTTTTTAATGATAACAGACCTATTCCACCTTTAAAGTACCAGAACTCTAGTTTCTGTGTGAAAGTGATCAACAGGCTTTAAGGACTGACACAGTTCTGTTTAGGGAAAACCCTTCTTTATTACACCTTAGCCTTGTTGATACCCAACATAACGTCACAGCTTCTCTTTACAGGGCTCTTGGATTACCCCCCAGGATGTAGTCTGTGTAAACCTCAGCCATGGGTGACGCCAGTAAAAAAAAAAAAAAAAGTGCCATAATTTCCCCCTCCTGCTTTTCATCCTCTACCTCCTCCCTTTCATGAAGCTGTGGAAACACAGCTGGCCTGTCAGTCCTTCGGTTACGCTCCCTGCCCCAAAAATAGCTCCTGTTCTACTCCCATCCATGTTGAACCGCTGGCAGCTGCTTTGAGCGCGCACTTTTTCAGTTGACCATCAGAAGAAAATACTCAAAAGGAAATCCTGAAGCCTTGCTCAGCCCTCTTCTCAAAAAGCTCTCCTTGTACGGCTCTGATCAGATGTTTGTTTGTGGGTGTATGGCTCCAAGAAAGGCTCTTTAACACCTTTACAGAGGGGCTTTTGTGCTAAACCATAACAACCATGTTTTGTTCACAAATATAAGATAAAAATCAGAGCCTTGAAGACCATTTGGTTTTCTGAAAATTTATCTGTATTCAGGAATACAGGAAAATCTCTTGAAACAAGTTTTCTCCTTTTTAAAAAATTATTATAACCTTTCATAGGGTGCATTGTGAATGATACAGTTTTCATATGCATGATAATGTTAAGAATCGGTTCATTTATCATAGATGTCTTTTAGTATGGGGCTTATATATATAGTAAAGGATGTTCTTTTTCCAGGTGGATCATCAAAATAAGTGGTCCTCCTAATTGTCAATCATTCTGGTGATGCGTTTACGTAAGGCCGTCCTACATGCTCGTCCCCATTTTCACTTACTGGTGGTGACTCTGACTTAGTTAAAAAATTGCAGATCTTCTTTTGGAAAGTAAGCTTGTATGAGCGATGCAAAAAGCAACTTTTGAACAGAGCGTGCATGAGGAGAAATGGGCTTGTGCTTTTTTGTTTTTACGGCACTAGTGGCTCGTTTGTAGGAAAGACCACAGGTCAGATTCGAACGCGGGATCGCCAGCGTCGATGACTAAGGCCTCCATACATAGGTCGTGTGCGCTAACCACTGTGCCACCAAAGCAGTCCCGTGCATTTTTTTTTAAAAGAGGAGAGGGCGGGTCTTTTCAACAATTTGGAACATCCTCCCCTATACCTTTAAGGATTTGTATTTTTTTTTCTAGAATTGCATTTAAACAAGATTTTATCAATATAATCTACAAAATAATGTTATCATTTACACTAGATATGAGTAGCGAGGTGTGTTGATGTCTATACGCTGCATTCAGTGGTATCACGTTAATAAGTGGGTCAACCTGTGTCTGATGTTCCCACTGTGTGCCAATCGAAGCCGAGCCACTTGAAGGCGATTTTAACCCGGGTTGGTTGGCGGGTCATTTGACCCAGGTGGAAACGATGTTCTGTCAGATGAGCGTACCCGGTCAGACCAGCATACCTATAGTCAATACCCATTTATCCCTTTAGTTTACTACAAAAAAATAGACTTTAAAATACCTCAACAGGCTTGTATCCCGTTAGTCATGTACGAAAAAATTATTTAATTACTTTCTTTTGGTGTTGAGGCGTATGACGATCTGACCTTAAATAGTTTTTTCGTACATGACTTAAGGGATACACACCTGTTAAGGTAGTTTAAAGCAGTGTTTTTCAAACCTGGTCCTCAAGGCACACTGCCCTGCATGTTTTAGATGTTTACCAGCTTTACACACCTGTTATCAATTGATAGCAGATTATCAGGCTTTGCTGAACTGCAATCATCTGAATCAGGTGTGCTGAACCTCAGAAACATCCAAAACATGCAGAGCAGTAGGCCTTGAGGACCAGGGTTGAAAAACACTGGTTTAAAGTGTATTTTTTTGTACAAAACTAAAGGGATAAATGGGATAATCTGACGTCTTGCACAAGCGTATTGACTATGGGTATGCTGGTCTGACAAGGTATGCTGATCTGACCGAACAACGGATTAATGAACTGTTCTCACGGTCACTAAAAGCTGATGGTTTCCAGGGTTTAAACAGATTTTTCCGGTCACTGGGAACGGAGTATAAGCTGGTGAAGATGCAGTGTTAGTTTCCTCGTTGTAGGGAGTCAGACTGTGTCCTCACTTACTCTGCAGATAGTGACAAGATGTTAAAGGCTGTAGCGTGAGGAGAGGATGTTAAAGGACCAGACATGCACATTGAATTTATCTCCAACAGTTAAATTCATATTGTTATAATATTACTGCTCTTGCATCTCCTCTATTAAAGTATTTACAGTTTTCATTATGATGTATTTCACTGAAGACGTTGAAGTTTCAGTTTTTCCTTTTTTTATACTGAATACAGAAGTGTGGCTTTCTTATAAACCTGGTTGAATGTGCGTTTTCTGTTGGGCTCAGACATATTACAGACAAATATGGTTAAAGCTGCTGTAGAGAGCCAGAGAACTGGACCTCACACTGTTTGTATCAACACATAATTTCCCTTCATATTTGTAAAGACTGTCAAGTAGTCGTTAAAAAAAAAGGCTTTTCTGTAAACCCAGATATGTTAGTTTCTCTGGTATGGACATAAAATAATGAATACCTCCAGTTTACTGCCTTGATGAACCTCAGAGTCTGCAGTCATACAAGTTGGCTGAGTTTTTCTGAGGTTTTTCCAAGACTTCTCTTTAGAAAGGTTGCGTAAATTGGCTGCTTGTTCTCATGTATTCCCACAACAAACTGGTCAAAATTTGACATAATAACGAATAAATCTGGAGATTTACATAAGAAAGTTGTTCTCTCCACAACAAAAACACAGAAAATCTGAATAATTAAGCTATCAGCTTTTAGTTTCCTTTTTTTTTCTGGGAAAAAAACTCTAAAAGAGATGTAAAAAAGGTTTGTGTTCCAGAAAACAGTACCATCACAAATACGTCTAACTTTTGTTCTTTTGGAGGTCAGTTGAGGAGGAGTGCTACCAATAGTCAAAATAACAAGCGGTGCTACAGTTATGCAAAATCAAACTGCTTCTGATAACTGTAAGTGGAAGAAAGGAAACCTAAAGGATACATCAATGTTTACTATCAATGTGTTTAATATCTGTTTCTATTTACTAACTGCTAAAATATTCTGCTCAGGTTGATTGTCTCCCCTTAAGGAGCTCCTCTTGCTTTCATCATGTTCATGTTTTAGATGTTAGCATAACTAGTTTCACAGGTGCCTTTTTAAATGGTTATATCTGGCAGTCCATAGACATGAGTACATGGAGGTCTCTTTGGAGGCTGGCTGGAATGTTGACCGTTTTAAATGTGGTGGAGAGAGGCTATAGGGAGGGGATCAGAAAGGACGCCTCATTCCTGTGCAGCATGGAAATGTCCCAACCGTTTTATAGTGTGAACTAGATCAACTGGTGTTACCTTTAACAGGTTAGAATGGGGGAAAAAAAAATACGGATGATGGTATTCTCCCACGATAACATCTCTTTGCAAAAATAAATTTGCCAACTTTGGTGGGAAAGACTTTAAATTCCCACGCATCATAATGAGGATTCTGAAGGAAACCAGTCAACAAGAAACACAATATTATTTTCTAAACACCAAAGTAAACTACTGAAGCTGTTTCTACTCGCTAGGTTTCCCAAAGATAAAGCTTTAAGAAAGAAATGGGAAACACCTGTGAGAAAGCAAGGGTTAACCAGGTTGAGCTAAACATTTGTGGTATTTATATGTTTTTTGTAAATTGTGTCGCATGTAAACCTTTCAATATCTGCTATAGACACAGACCTATGATGGAGTTGTAGGGGCAAATATTATTTTAAGCGGTTTGAAGAAATAAAAGTATTATGAGAACAAAGTCAGGAGAATAGAACACAAATATAAATTTACAAAAGTGGCAATACTGTAAGAAATAATGAGAGTCGGAACATCAGGGGAATCTTTATAGAGTGATTTGAAGAACCAGTTCAGAGTCCTGGCAATATTCTACAACAGAGTATTAGGACCATGCTGTAGAATAAAATATGTAAAAATATGAAATAAGGTAATAACCTCAGGACAATAAAGACAAAATATATATATACATATGCAAATAAAAGATTTTTAATATTGCAAATAAAGTCTATTATGAGATTAAAGATTCTCTAATACTGAATTAGTGTCTTAGTTTAACAGTAGATCCACCACATCCAACATGGCTGGCGTTCTAATTTATGGCAGCATTAGGCAAACCCATCCAAAGAGGTGTCTATGTATTAATTTCTATGAACCTATATGACCAGGGTACCGTCCTTCAATGGATTTGGTGGCATGTGCATCTCACTCAACTTGGATCAAAGATAGCAAAGGTGAAAAGGTGTTTGAGGAGCTCAGAGAGAACCTCATGGATTAAGATTCCGGTTGGAAAACCATCCTATTCTCCAACTCCAAATACTTCATTTTCTGACCTCACGTTTAAACCATCATCACCTTCAGAGGGATTGAACTGGTACAGAAGAACAAAACTGAAAAGCCAAACCAGAATCCATGTGAATAAGGCTTTACCTTTTTGAGAGAGGATGCTTTGGATTAAAGAGGATTCGCCCTTCTACATGAGCTCTATGGGTACTGGTTTTGGACTTTTTAGTTGGATTTTGTTTTTGTTTTTTATGTGGGCTGGATGCAATGAAGTCACAAGACTACCAAAGCATCCTGGGTGTGGCCTAAAGACCATATTGGGAAAGCTCAACCCCCATTGATAGTGGCAGGGATAGAACAGCTGAGATGTAGACTGGAGGTGACAGAGGAAAAAAATCATGCAGTACATGTTAAATAGTGATGGGTTCTAATTTAAACCGATACGGTACTGATGTCGGGCACCCAGGATTTGGTTTTGGTTCTCAACAGAACCTCTTCAAACACTAGACTTATTTAACTGAAGCAGACAAAGATGATGATGCTGCCAACTGTTGCTGGCAGCAGATGATGAGCCGCTAACGGTGGCGAATGCACTCCTCAGCCTTATGAAAAAGAAGCATTCTGGCCATTGTCATTTCTTTTCTCTGTTAAAGCCTGTGCAGAATCTGTTTCTTTTTTTATACACTGCAGCTATTTTAGGGAAAAAAATGAAATGGCTCAGAATCCAATCAGGCCTTACAGAACCCTGGAAATCTGCATCAACCAGAAAAAGCATAAATCAAAGCCTTAATGTTGTGAAATATGGAATAAGCAGCTACTGGTTGCCTTCAATTCTTGTCCTCTTTGGTGTGCTGTAGGTGAGTCTGTCTACTGTCCAGATGTTGAGCTCGGAGGGAAACCTCGTCTGCCGCACGTTTACTACTTCGTCAACTTTTCCCAGTCTCGTCAGTTTTCTCCACCAGCCCTCCCCTCCCTGCCCATCTTTCCCGTTGCCATCCAGGCGACGTGGTAACGGACGAAAAATCATGTCGGGTTGATTTACGGCGGTTTTTGGCTGTGCCCAGCGTAGATTGGGCTTTATGGGAATTCCAGCCATCTTGAAGCCGCAGGCTCCCAAGGGAAAGTGCGAGTGAGAGAGAGAGACTCTTAAGCGGTGACTTGCTGCTTTCTGAGCGAGCAGGCGAGCCGCCATGAACAGAGGGGAGGCGGAGAAGCAGACCAGTGTGTGGTCGAGCTGTGTTCTTGGAGAGCTTTGTGAAGAAATGCCTTTCAGCTGGCCAATAACCAGTTGCTGCTGGCTCATTTCTCATCACATAACTCTCAACGATGTTAGGGGTGATATTTGTTTGTCTGGTCTCCTTTTAAATAAAGATAATAAAAGCAAAAGAGAAACCTGCATCTCCTTTGGGGGACATTTTAATAGGCAAAAGAACGACAGACTTTCATAGCAAAAGTTGTCATAATTTTAGCTGACATCACTAATTCACAGTGTTTATAAGTAAAGCTTCAGGCCCTAGAAATATTTCTAACATTTTGACTTTTACAGGCTAAATTATTTCACTATCCTGTAATTTACACTGTGTTTTTCACTAATATCTGCCACTAAAAGGCCCATACTGTAAGCAAGAAGTCAGTTTTTGTTTTTTTCTTTTTTCTAAGTGTGTTTCACAAGTGAAGCAAACATTATTACGTTGCTCTAACAAAGCTATTCTCAGTTTTCACCTTCCGCCTCCACTCGCTCTTCTTCAGCTGTTTATTTGGGTGTATGCTTCTTTTCTAAAGATTGGTTTGTCTGTTTATTTTGTCACCATTTTGTAATAATTGTTGGTCCAACAGCATTTTTATCACCGTTTATCAAACTTTTGATTAAACTACCCAAATGAAAATGCAGCAGATAAACTGAGTCACAGTTTCCTTTAAAGTTTAGATGCTTGAATACTAATTTGAATCTTTTAAAAATGTAACACCTTCTCCACATGTAGGGTTAAAAAAAACCCAACTATAATCTCCCCTAAATTGTTTTTTTTAAAATAAAACTGTACACACAGGAGGTTTTCTTTCTTTCTTTTTTTTTTTTTTTATTTGAAAAGTTTTTATCTTAACGAGCAGAAAGACGCCACTGCATGGATAGTAGTGTCCCGCAAAACTAAAACTTCTCAGGTAAACAGAATCCTTCAAAACAGCCATGACTTCAAGTTAGGAATGAATCATGGATTGAAATTAGGGATTCACTGAAATGAAAATTTTTGGCCAAAACTAAAAAAACAACAAAAAAATGAGGAAACCAAGGCCGAAAACTGTAAAACCGAAAGAAATTACGTTAAATATTACAGCCAAAGACTTTTTGCCTATAATTTGTACTATTACTACTATTGTGACACAGTTTTCTGATCTGTTCTGAGTGTTTGGCATTCACATCAGCCTGTTGAACAGAGATCAGCCGAGGGTAGAACGCCTCGTGTGATAAATGTAGTGCTACCAGCGATGCTAAAGGTAACTGAGAGTCGGAAACAATGCATTTTACTAACACATCGTAAAAACCTGTAACTTAGGCAAAGTTGTTTTTGTTTTTTTCCTTTGTTTAAAAAAAAAATGAACATAACCAAAAATACCAGATGTATTTTTTTTTCTCTTTTAGTAGAGAAAAAAACAGCAAAAAAGAAAATAAAGTTTGTGGTTGAGCTAAAACGGGCTCCCTTTGGTCTGAAGTCATTTTTTCCCAGTTGACGACTTCTTGAGTCAGATGATGTGGGCGAGTTAAGGTGTTCAACAGCAGCAAAAAGCAGCTTTTTATTGATGTCTCTGAGTTAACTATGCAGACATAGAGGATTGGATTTTATGTACAGCTCCATCATTTTCTCTTTGCCATTGATTTATCTCCGAGTTTAATGCTGCTTGGGGCATTTTTTTACTGTTAGTACAGAATAGCTGCTGTACCGTTTAGCTTGATTTATTGCAGTGACAAAAACAAAGCATACGTATTAAGAATGGCATGAGAGAGAAGCGCCTCCAACTGGTAATTATGAAACTGGTTACTTCGGTTGTAGTTGCATTAGTCACAAGTGCTTTCCAGCTAAATTCCATTAAACTTTGGTTGCTGTAGCCGCTTGCCCTTGTTTACATGGTGATGAACGCCTCCGTTCTTCTTCGAGGTACGGCGCTGCTCTGCTTCTGTCTGAATGCGAATTATGAGAACTCAGCTTTAAGTGTTTGTTGTGGGAAAACTAAGCCACACTGGATATGTATAGAATGGGGTTACTGCTGATTACTGAAGTCCAACCTAAACTGTGCCTGGGAAACTTTGGACCAAGAAGGTGCTCAGCTTCTCGGGCATCGTTGGTTTCTATTGGAAGTTGTGACTTTTAACCTACCTGTAATTAAACTCTAATAGTAATATGGCTTTACCTGTGTAGCGAAAAGGAAATGTTTAAAATGAAAGCAAAGATACTTGTTCAAGCACAGCCAAGGAACAAACCTGTTAGAGAACAGAAACACCAGACTGCGGCCCCCAGGCTGGTAGTTTCCCTAACTTATTTTAGGCTAAAGTTCACTTTTTATTTTTAGGATAAGTGACACTCTGCAAATTTACTGAAAAAAGCAATAGATGTGATAAATATGTGATAAATAAAGGGCACCAAATTAAAGAATTCTAAGATCCAGATTAAGAAGAGTTTGGGAAAAGGAAAAAAAAAAAAACTTTTTGCACCACATTTCTTTCCTGTACCCTAGTCAGTTTATCTTTCCATCTGCTTCCCAAAAGTCAAATTTAAAGCCTCTATTTTTTAAAGGAAGTCGTACCTCTGGACTTTAAAAATGGCCTAAAGGTGTCTGAGAAATCTACTGCTAGACTTGAACTTAATTGTGAAATGACTTAAATGTTGAATTTGCTCATATCTTCTCAGCCATCATCCACCACAGCATACCTGGCTAAGATGTGCTGATCCTGTTTTATCTGATTCAATACCTGGGCTGAGTGTAAACGGGAATGCAAGCATAGAACTAAAGTCTCTAGCTCACTCTTACCTGCACTTCTGTGTTTAATAACAATGAAATAAGAAATGAGTGAATCAGAGTGTCAGGTGATATTAGATCAAGCTAATTGGTGAACGTTGGAGTCGATATGAGTGTCTGATCGGTGCAACTCTGTAGCTAGCTGATAACTAAATGCAGAACACATAAAACAGGATACAGTCATGGTTTTACAGTACAGCTGTGCAGTGCTGCTAAAAGCAAAGATCTTAACGAACAAACATGAAGGTTGCTTAGGGCAATGTATAAATGTTTTCTAACTTATTTATTCATTTTGAATTAAACACAGATGTCAGCATTATAATTATGATGTTGACTCTAATAATTTAAATACTAGTCAACAAATATTGAGTCATTCACTGCACCATAAACATGTAATGCGCAAAAATGTTAAATAGATATAAACCTTGTATGGAAATCTTTTTTTGTAAATCTGCTCCATTCAGAAGCAGCAATTTTACCATCACCTTGTCTGACGTGTTTATAAAGATCTATATGGTTAAATTGAAATGTTTTGAGCTCTGAGCGTTTAGGATTTTTTCCATTTACAGTTCTTTTGTTTTTAGTTCGAAACATTTGTTTACTGAAGAATGCTAATTAATAAACATATTTCTCTTTAGGTTGATTGAATAATTATTTGATTACTTAAATAATTAGCTGTAGCCCTGGTATTGATGCAATTAATTTAGGAATAAATCCTCTTGTAGTCACTAGATGATTCTTAGAGAACCTACGGCAAGCTAACCGTTTACTTCCTTAGCATTAGCCGCTAAAAGCAGCTGGAAGAGAGGACTGTTCTCGTGACGAAAAAACTGCCAAACTTTGTTGCACATTTGCCAGAACCAAAGGACATAAACACTTGATGCTCTTATGGTTGTTGTATTGTTCGTGCCTTTCGTCATTACATTGTACTTGAAGGGTAATACAAAACCGTTTTATTTTGTTCAAATGCTGTCAGTAAATTTGTTTTTACTTTATGTCAAAGTTAATTCAGCTTAATGTGAAAATTAATTCAGTTAATTCATGAAGCCGAATTGAAAGAAAGAAGAGGCTCGTGTTGAAACCCAGTGTATAGAACGTGTTTATAGAATTAAGGATCTCTGGTTTAGGGACGTAACTAATGATTATTTTGCAAATCGATTAATCTGTCGATTTATTTTTTCAATTAATAGATTAATAATTGGATAGCCAAAGATTCATTAAGGAAGAGTTTTAA
>NW_015150489.1:2009079-2028015 GCF_000732505.1 Cyprinodon variegatus
ATCTTGGCATAATTACTGGGTTGCTCTGTCAGCAACAGGCATGTTTTATAGTTTCTGCGCTCCAGTTAACAATTAATCTATTACTAAATTAGTTGACAATTATTTCGATAATATTTTAATCCGATTAATTGTTTCAGCCCTACTCTGGTTGCACAGAATAGCAACAATTTGCCCACCTTGGTATCCTGCGGGATGTTTTTGTTGGTATCACATAAACAGCTGCAGGCAGAATCTTCCCAAACATTTGAGCCTGTGACTCCAAATATAACGATGCAACAAACTGCACTAGAAAGCATAGAATTACCGCAATCTATATTTATTTTTAGATACAGAGTAGTTGTATTCATTTTAAAGAAAAATATTTTTTTAAATCACATTTGATTTTTAAATTAATTATTTTAATGAAATTAAATTAATTTCACATTTATGTGTTTCATGATACGTTTTGGCCCTTAGGGATCCAATCGCAAGGATTGTGAAAACCATGAGTCAACAATGAGTCTGCAAACGTAGCTCTGTTGTGCTAGCGCTGCTCACTCATTACTTAATTGGGTGTTGTAGTCAAAAGCTTGAGAAATTGAAGTTATTTTCCCACGCAGAGGGATGGTGTTATCACTCCAGGTATAAGAGGTAACTGGTGGTATTCTAAACACATTTAAACACTTGAATGTTTTATGAAAATGAAATGTTTTTTTTTTTTTTCTTCTGAAGTTGTTTTTAGTTTCTAACCTTGTCTTAGAACTGTGGTTTCAACATCTATAGATGTGAAACTGCACCGGTGACATCCTGTCACATCAGTATATTGTTAACCTCATGACTCTGCTGCTAATATACAAGCGTCAAATACAGCTAGCTTATGAAGTAGAAGGTATAACCATTTACAAAAGTCTAAAGAGACTAAACTGAAAGGTCACAAAGCTTGCATTTGGGAAGTAGGACTACTGGTGCACAGAAACGAGATCAGAAAGTACCAAAAAAGCTTGAGATGTGTTTTTAGAGGGGAATGGTTTCCTTGGTAAAACAGGACGATGTCTAACCAAAGATGTGAAGGAAAACAAGCTGCAAAGGGATGGAGTTGATCTGAAATGAGTTTAGAGGTAGAAAAATTAGAAGAAAAAATAAAATAGGTGTGGAAGAACAAAATAACATATAGAGTGCTACAGCCTGAATAATGAAAAATCAGAAAGTTCAAGAAAATGGGCAAAATAAATTAGGATAAAGCCAATGTTTTGTTGGCATGGTCTTAGATCTTGAAACTTTAGCTTCAGAAGAAGCATCTAAAATAAGAAAAAAATATATTAAAAACTCAAATGCATTAAAGCATCTTATTAAAGTGTGGTTTATTGTTCTTCTACTCATTTGAAGTCTTGCCTTATTTGTAAAACTCACTCCATACTTCTAAACCAAATGGTTTCTGCACAGAAAATGAGTCGGCATCAAGTGGCTTTCTCTAGTGCCTCTGCCGACTAAACACTGAGCTGCATGAACATTCAAGGGTTAAATATATGAGGTTGTTTTGCAACAGATATTTGCAACCTGACCCTGGAAGTGTAGTTGAAGTAATGCAGCTGATGGTCGAGTTGCAGCAAAGCAGGAGCTGCTGAAAGTTCAAGTCTTCACACAGTGACTGAGCTATAGGATCCCATCACAGCAGACCTGTTAAGCTAAAAACCTGTAAACTAACTTCCCATGGGGACACAGATAACAATCAAAACTTTCCATATAGCATTTAATAAACAACTAAAATAAACTAATACTAAGCATCCTTAAAAATAAATTTCCAAAATAAGGGCTGAATGACTGAAATCTAGTTTTACAAACATTTTAGGGTCCTGTCACACCGTGCTGATTTAGACAGCGTATGCCTGATGTCCAAGAATTTTCTAAAACTCTGGCATGCGCTGAACTTTCTATGTATTTTTTTTATTTTTAATTTTGGGCATATACATAGCATATTCATAACGAGTCTAGAACGTATGTCCAACGACAGCCTAACTAATGCATGGCAGCGTAATGCCCATGAAATGATGTACAAGCATCATTTCATGGGCATTACGAAGGACCAGTTAAAGCTGCTCCTCTCAGGCGCATTGGAGCAGCGATGACTCAGAGGCGCCCCTTATGTATAAAAAGATTTCTTTGGTCGCAGTATTAACCTATGTGCAGTTTACCGCCTGCCCAAAATGAATAAATAAACAGAAAAAAGAAAAAGAAAGAGGGTTCGCAGTTGCAGCAGATTCAGCATCATGTCTGCTAGGAAGATTGTTGGTCGTGGTCGGGGGCGTGAACACACAGAGGATCCATCACACTCACCTTCACGCTCACACTCAGAACTGATGGTTGCCTCCTGTGAACCTTCTTTCATACCAAAGCGCTGCTGATACACCATTATACGGTAGCTGTATGTCGGAAAAACCTTCAGCGGTCATCTGGAACATGTCAGATACGTTGAAACGTTTGAAATAAGTTCTTAAAAAGTTACCCATAAGTTATGCACAAGTTACTCATAGGTTCTGAATAAGCTAGACGCCACAACTTATGAGTAACTTACACTTAACGTATGTCAATGATCAATTAACTTACCTGTAACTTATGCCCCACATATGCAATAAACTGGCAGTTTCCCGACAAACTTGCCTTATGTTGATGTGTTTCGGCGTGCTTTGGCATACTTCAGCGTGCTCATAACTTATGCAAAATGTACACATAACTTATCCAACGCATGCTAGCATTTTTGTACGATTTATGGAACGTCAGGCATATGCTGGCTAAATGATCAAGGTGTTACAGGGGCTTTACAGAAGGTCACTGAGCTTTCTGGTAATAAAACACCTTATATCTGACATGTAGGCCTACTGAATTTCAACAATTAAACCACCTTTGTCCCCACTGGCTGTTAAAAAGCATCACCAATATTCTCTGTTGGTGAATCTCTCCATCTATGATCCCTGTAAACACGTTCTTTGTGTAAAAGTCATCCATCAGCTGTGCTGGAAACCGGTCATTAGAGCAGCTATTGATTTGTCGAAACACAAAGACCTTCTTGAAAGTTTAGACATTAATACGTCGGTTTCTCACAGTATGTCTTGACATTTAATATTAATATTTAGAATAGTTTTAAGAAGCTGAGAGATGCTGAATGAGAGAGGTAGCAGAGCATTACAGAACACATCAGATCAACAAATAGTCTCTATGTCATGTATTTGTTTTGCCCAGCTACTGAACCAGGTGAGTGCACAAGTTAAACCAGATTGGACTCACCTGGTTCAGTGGCTGAGCAGAACAGATACAGCCATCAGGAAAACTATACTGCACTTGTTGGCAATCAGCTTCTCTTTGCTTTTCCTGAAACGCCATAGCAGAACAACAAACCAGAACACTTTAATTATTTCCCAACAATAACACTCATTTCATAAGCAGAGCATCATAAGCCTTCTGAGTAACTAACAGATTAGTTTGTTTCTTAATATGTTTGCTCTGTTGTTTTAGTCAGTAAACAAATTTTTAATTAGGGGCCAACAATCTTATGGATTCACCCCATTAAATAAATGCTTTGTTGACAACTTTTGAATGTAGCTTGAAATAGCTTTCACACCTGTATGAAAAGCTTTCTGCACCTGGAATCAAATTGATCATTTACATTCAATGGTTTTGGTTTTTTTCCACCATTTAGGCTGACTCCACATATCTCTGTTTTTAAACACTGTCCCAGTCAGCAATTAAACTTGTTAAAATCTCTGACGGTATTAATAATCTTTTTAAATCACAGAGATATCCAACCTGGGAACATAGGAGGCTGTTGTTTAATAGAACTGTTACCATTACACATTATTACAAAAAAGAAACTTGAACAATACCTCATAATTGAGAAATTGAGAAATGATTGAGAAAATAAGAAAAGGTCTGTTTTTAAAGTTCATTTGATCTGATCTTGTTACCAGTCTAACAGAAAGATAAAATTATTGAAAAGTGATGTTACTCTTGTACTATTCATCCAACAGGGTCTACTATAGGGGTGTAAATAACATCCATCATGGCGATTCGATTCAGTACAATTTTCCTGACCCAACAATTCAAATGTTTTCGATACTCAAGAATACACTATTCGATTAATTGGTTAATTTTCTTTTTTTTTTTTACGTTACAGGCTAGACAATGTTTCAAATTTGAAATAAAGCAATGAAAGCTGTAATATCGTTATGCATTTTATTTGAGAAACAACAACAAATAACAGAAGTAGCAAAGTTTTACTCCACCTAGCCCTATGAAAACCTCATTCATTGAAAAATAACAATGCTTCTGTGTTTACACGAGTTTGTGTGTCCAAGCGGAAAGAGGGTAGTGGCTAAAGGAAGCGAGGTAGGAGGGCAAAATAGGTTTAGCGCCACCGCAGCACGGGAGTCAGAATTACGTCTAGGAGCAAATGGATAAAAATATACCGAAGGAGAAAAAAATAAAACATAAATCGATACGGACGTGTCGACGCATTGGATCATCGGCTGTTGGATTGATGCATCGATACAAAACGATTATTATTTACACCCCATGTCTACTAGATTAAAAAAATTATTTAAAATAACAAAAAGGATAGATTGCTAACTTTCCCATCACAATATCAGACATGCAGATTATCAGATTGCTTTAAAAGCACCAATTACCTAGCAAGCAGTGTGTTTCGGAAGTCGAAGCGCATATACTCGGTCCTCAAGGCCCCCTGTCCTGCAGGTTTTAGACGTTTCCTTGCTCCAGCACAGCTGATTTTAATTGAAAGCTGATTAACAGGCTTTTGGTCTACTGCAATCATTATAACCAGCTGTGCTGAAGCAGAGAAACCTCTAAAACCTGCAGGACAGTGGGCCTTGAGGACTGAGTTTGGGGATGCCTGGTCTAAGAGAACTTCAGCTGTTGGCTCAAGTGGTTTTTTGAAACTGTTATGCTTTGTTATAAATGGTCAAAATAACATCAAACAACTATTTCCTTCTTGGGACCTTTTGCTACATACAGGAAATCAATTAGTGCAAAAACAAAGGTCAATTTTCAGGTGAGAAGAAGAAAGCTTCCAATAGATGTTTACCAGCCTCTCTCCACTCCTCCCAGCGTTGTGTTGAGCAGATGTAGGAACATTAGGACTCACACCTAAACCTAAAGTTGATATAGTTGATTCATCTACAGTGAGACGTCACCAATACTTTTTATAGGCTGCTCTGTGCGGCTATATTCTGCAGAGATAAGGGCACAGAAAGCAATGTTAGATTTAAAGTGTGAATATTTTATTTGCAAAATAAGTTTAAAAAAAAATCTTATTTCCTGTTGTCTTCTAATTAGCATACATAAAGTTGTTACAAAAAGATGACGAGTCTCATTTTCGCCACTTTAATCGTTAAAATAAACACTTATCACAATCTCTCGTTAAATCTCTACATTTTGTATCCACCTTTATTTAATCCTTCTTTAGCATAAGCTAACCTTTCTCTGTCTGCTGGTGCAGAGCCTGCTTACACACTGCTGAGGAAACATATGTAGCTACTCTAGTTGGAAAACAGAAGATGATATCTGCAAAATAAAAGCACCGTATTCATTCAGGACATTCATAGATACCTTTATCATATTTCTTCCCTAAAGGCAATTTTTCTCTGAAATGACAACTTAATAAACGTGGAGCTGCATTGAGTGGCATCATGCAGATGCAGGACCTCAGTAAAGGGGCTTTGCTCCATGGTAACCATACCTTAACAGCAGTTTCTGAGCTGAAAACTGTTAATGTAGGAAGAAGCTTTACAGAGAGGTGAGTAGAAATGTTCTCCAAAACTTGACCATAGTGAACATAGAGGTACAGCAGAAGTTCCTCCACCCAACACAATCATGTTTCAGTGCTTGAAATTACACTCAAACGATTAACATAGTTAAACGTCAAAAATGGAAAAATAATCTAGGAATAATATAGATTTTGTTTTTAGATTATTTAACATTAGATATTTAATTTATTTCTGGACTGGTTTATGGTACACTCTAAATATTTGAAGGTTAGAAGTCAATTATTGCTCCCATGAAAACCAAAAACTGGACTTGATTGGTGCGCCTGACAGCAGCTAAAAGAATGAGCAAATAGCTAACCAGACTGGAGGAAGGAGATCAACTCAGGCATATTAACAAAGATGTGTTTCTGATGTGAAATCAGGGAAAGTGGGAACGGTTTCTGTTGATTATAATTTTTGGAAGACTTTTAGAAGATTTTTATTTTAAGTGCTGCATTGGATGCTAACTTGTTTATTTTAAAAAATGAGGTTGAAGTAGATCTAATTTTTCCTTTGGATCAAGAAAGTATTTTTGATTTGAATTGATTGTATAACCTTTAGTCTAATTCATAATATGAATACGTGGAATATTTACCATAAAAGTAAAATGCAATGAAAGTTGTAGTTTTATATTGAAGAAAAATGGTAACTGTAATTAAAAGTTAATCATTTTCTATGCACCAAAAATATTTTCCTAACTTTTCTCTATTTTTATCTAAATTTAAGAGCATCAAAAACATGCAATTTTTTAATGCATTTAAACTCCAAAACAATGCTTAATTTTTAAAAGCAGTGCATTAAAGCAACAAAAATGGTATGAATTTAAGGTGTTTTAACTACTAATCAGCAGGTAGAAAAAAAAAGCAAATTGACCAACTTTGGTGATTTGTGCATCTTCAGTTAATACACTTAATATTGTGGCCTTCTTTACAAAAAGACCAAAATTTCCAACCAGTGCGGTGGGTGCTAACAGGTTGTTTTTTAGATCTGTACGCACTTCTGATTTGGTTTATTTATTGTAAAAGCAGAGACAAAATACTACAATACAATACTGCTATTACTAAAATGTCTTGCAATTTAGTTGAAATGAAAAATGTCAATTTAATGTTTGAAGATCTAAAAAAACAAAAAAACAAAAATTCATTTACAGAACCTCTCGTCCACACCAGACATTTACCAAACAATCCCCCCTCCACCCAGCATCCTTAATTACTCAAACTAATGGGAGGGTCCAACAATCAACAACGTAATTAAACAATTACAAATATAAAAAAATGTATTAAAATTTTGGTTCTAAATTAACTTAAATATATTCTAACTAACCAAATAAGAAAACTTAATTGGTAGAAATTACAAACTACAAAATTTTACATAAATGGCCACAACACTTTGCAATAAGTGACTAATTCAAGGATAGCAGCCAGACTTGCATCTGGATCTGTTATTATTTCAAACACACTGTTTGAATGTTTCTGATTTTACCTCTTACATAGTTGCAGTATTACTGCCAGAATGTACTGCAGATGTTTATGTATATATAAAAAAAACACATCTGTCCCTTATGTCAGCACATTTCTCTGTCTCAGACCCAAAGCAGCAGATACAGCTACAATTATCATCGGTTTGAGGCTTATTGTCATCGGTGTGTAACTTTAGCACAACTAAATATGTTCCCACACTGAAAACCTATGCAAACAAACAAATAAAGATGTACTTTGAACTGGAGGTTAAAAAAAAAGCAAAAACACGTCAGACTCCAGGGAAAGTCTGAAGTTAATTAGAACAATAAAGTCTGTGTGTAAGAGGGAACGCTTGCCGATGGTAGAGCGCTGTAAAAACAGGGAGTAGACCTAGCCTTTTACTGACCCCACACTTAGAAAACTTTACCTTGTGGATCTAATAAAGCTCCTTCCTGACTGTAAAGGGTCTGTAGATTGGGAGTGAGACAGTCACTAAAGTACTGGTGGGTTTTTTTGTTGTTTTTTTTTTTAGCATGTTCTTGTTCTGCTTCTTGAAAGATTAACACTTCTTAGATATATCCGCCATATTCCCTAGTTAGTATTATTAATTAAACAAAGTATCGCAGCACCAGAGTGAATGATCAGCAAAATGGTAGAATACAACACCCTAACTGCCTCAACAGTACAAATTGTGTTTTACAGACTTCTGTAGACGTTGCCTGATGCATCTAGAGACACAGTAAACATGCAGAAGTTTATTAGGTTAGATTAGACTAATATCCAACTTTTTGACCTGCATGCAAAACATTTTATTCATAGGCATAACAATTAACACTAAGCATGGATTTGAATATGCTGTCTCCGCATTCACACATGGTAGAGGGTGAATTATGCTGAGGAAAAGTTGGTCAGTGTTGGTGGAAAGTAAAGTGGAGCTAAAGATTGGGCAGTTTAAGAAGGAAAGCTTTTAAAAGCTGCCAAAGACATGAGGCTGGTGAAGGAGCAACGTTTCTAGGAGAAGAATGAGGACAGTAGGGTGGTTTAGATGGCAAAAAAATGCCTTACAACTAGCAATGTCCCGGTTGGATATTGATATTGGATAGCGGTCCGATATTAGCCTAAAACCGAATATCAGATTATATTGGACTCCATCTAAAATCTCCAATATTAACCTGCTGGTAGCAAATCTCTGTTTCTGTTTAAAGTTTCTGTAACCTATTGGTTAATATTACATGGGTCAGTTGTTCTCACACCTATTGTTGAATATTGATCTCTGTTTTAGTAATATCATAAAAGCATGTATGATTAATTCTAATATCAGGCCGTTATCACTATCGACCAATTCTCAAAGCTGTAATATCTGTATCGTATCAGAAATAGAAAAGTTGTATAAGAACACTCCTAGTAACGACTGATTAGAATGGCTAAAGCAAAGAGGAATAGGTATCTTTATCAGCACATAGGAGTCAACATCTGCCTAATATTGGATAAATGCAAATGCATATCAAACGTTTTCCATTTCTTTTTTGGGCCATGTTTTATTTTTTTCTGTGCGAGTCTATTGTGTAAATTAAAATTAAAGTTTGTGTTTTCGATAGAAAAAAAAAAGTTGATTTTTAAGACACTAACTGTGATTTCTGTGTTTCACTTTGATCACAAGCTGATTTTCAGACTACTTGTTTGCTTTTTGAAACCTGTTCTGAAGTCCCTTGGAGTTCTCCCGGCCTTCCACTACACCCAGCTGAGTTTTGTTCCCGCTGTGTATTGTTTGAATGTAAACACGTCAGCTTTTTCCTGTGGGTACAACAGCCTAGCAGCCCTGCTGGCCAGACTTCTCGGTGTGCACACATGCGTTTCTTTTGCTTGGACGTGCTTCTAGTGTGGTATTTCACTGCTGTGTTTGTATTTGATTATGAGGTGGGAAGAGTAGCTGCATTCTTCTCATAGCAGCAGGTGTAAACAGGCAGAGTGTATCAGCTCCAACCTGTTTGGTTTAAGAGGAATGCAGATGAAGGCTGCAGAAGTATCCTGACATCAGCCCATGTTCACTTTTCTTTGCTGCAAACTATTTTAGGACTAAACCAGACATGTAAAGGTTAGGTTTCAACTTAATTATGATGTCAGTGTTTAGTGATGAAAAGCAAGCAGCTAGCCGTGTGGACATGATAAGCAGATCGGCTTCTGTGACTTTTAACTGATCATTTTTTGGATTAATTTATCAGAGCGAAGAAAAAAAACTTGCTAGAGGACTTAAAATTATGAATGACTTTCTTACTAAATCTTTTGATCCACTTTCATTTTGCCCCTGCTTTTCGCTGAGGGAGTGGTTGTGTCAGAAATCCCGTAGGCTTTTTTTTCCCCCGTATGAGCAGAAGTAGCTCGAGCCACACTCTGTGTACGAACCTGTCGCTGCCGTTTTCTTATCTAGACAGATTTATGAGCTTGCACAACATGTCTGGAATGTGCATCAGGGAATAGGAAGCGGGAGATCCTTTCAGCTAAGTGTTTGAGTATATCGAAGAGGTTTAGTTTGAACAGTGTCTAGATCATGTTTTCTGTGCTTTTGTTCTTTTAATAAAAGAGATTGAACAAGAAATCTGATCTCTCAAGTCTGTCAGCAGCTCCTTTAATGGGACGATTGCAATACTTTGCTTCTGAAAGCCGAATGCATGACGTTTTTTGAAGGCCTAATGAAATACTCCTTTATAGATGTGGTTTGTCTGCAGAACACAATCTGGCTTAAATAACTTAGTTATTATTCACCTACAGGGCTCACTGAATCATCTTCTGTCTGCTGGTCATACGATGCCTTTTTTTCATGACATGGTCTGTGTAACTTTGGTTGCATAAGCATTAAAAGGTGATGGTAGTATTTTTGTTTAAACCTGACACAGAACTCTGTTTACTTTGTCAATCACATTGTTAAACTGGTTTTAACTTGTGGACCAGTTTGATCACAGTGAAGGTTTCTCTATGCTTAAAAAGAGTCTTTAAGGTTGAAAAAGGCAGCTGCAGAATTCATCAGAGGATTTCTATTAGTTTTGGAAGTGTTTTACTGCCTTAACCCTCTTGTACCTTTCCTTACCTCGCCTCTTCTCCTCACACAAAAACAGCTTAAAAACAATAGCTATGTCAAAAGGTTCCCTGACACACCTTAAATAAATTATTCATTTTATTCATATAGCACCCATTCACATCACGTCATCTCACTTTACAGAGACAGTTCAATAAGTTCAGTTTATGTATATCGCGCCAATTCACAACACGTCATGTCAAGGCACTTGAGATCCAGGAAACGTCCAGGAAACAAACAGCCAGGCAGACAAGCTTCGAGCCAGCTCCAATGTCAGAGGATGAAGAGAGCACATCCAACCAGTCACAGTCAGAGAAACAGGACTACACTGAAAAACAGGCCGATCTCCAACATCTATAAATAAAGGTGTTGGTGGCAGCAGCACAGCTGATATTTCTCCCCAGTATGATGTCACAGCCAAACAGGAACAGACGAGGCAAAGCAGAGAGAGCATAATGTTAGAGATTGAACTAACAGATTCAGCAGAGTGGGAGAATAGAGATAGGATGATATAGGGGTCCCTATTTCCTCCAGAATTCTAAGCCTGTAGCAGCATAACTATAGAGATAGCTCAGGAAAACCTCAGCCAGTCTAAAAAAGTAGACAGGGTGTCTGCCTCATGGAATAAAACTGCAAGTTGGTTCCACAGGAGAGGAGCCTGATAACTTAAAGATCATACGGACAGACTGGTTTAAAGTTTTCTGTACAAGAAAACCAGTTGTTTGCATCAGGTCACTGACTTGCAGGCTTTGCTCCACCTAGCAGGACAGTCATGCCTCCAGACTTTGAAATATTTTTCTAAATCAATAGAAGTGAGTCATGCATTTACTGCAGATGATGTCATATTTCCCAAATGACATTTTTCTTTGGTGAAAGTTATTTTTGTTCCAGTTTTAGTAATGCATACAAACAATGTTGTGCCAGGTCATAATTAAAAAGAACTAGCTCATATTCATAGTTAATTTTTTCAATAGTAACACATTTCACAAACCTATAAATTAACTATTTCAAGTTCATTTGGTTAATTAAGCCACAGTCCTACACAATAGAACCTCATATTTCTCCCCTTAAATTTGTGATCATCATAATATATAGAAATAAATGGAAATACTCAATGCAGTCAAAGTGTACAGCATGTGCAGTGAGGCCTTTATCTATCCAAATTACACAGAACTTCAGAAACATACAGGAACATTCTGGGTCTGCTGAAAATATGTGAATCAAAAATTATTTCTTACATTCCTCATTAAGTAGCAGATATTTCCCAAGATGGCTTGGATGCTTCAACGCGATGTCTTGCTTTAAATTTTATGTGGTCCTGGTTGAGGTACGGAATTGTTTAAGTGGGCACAGTTTGCAAAAAATGTAGTTTTTTTTCTCTCCAAGTCTTACTTTGTTACTTAATAAAACTGTGCAAAGTGCTCTAAAAAAAACTGGTAGAAACACCAGTAGATGAGCCTGAATTGCACAGACTATTGCTAGCCGTAGACATGCTGGTCTGTCATGCTGTTTACCGTAATTAGTGCTGTAAAAGCTGACCTCATCCAATGAAAAGTGTCGTTATCAATTCAACACGGCTGTGAGTGTTGCTCATTATTCTCAGAGTGAACGTTCAGTTCACTGTTCACTAAAAATATGAACATATTCAGTGAATGTCGTTCATGGAATGCGTTCATGCACAACACTGTAAACAAAGTGGGTGGATGGGATATAAGAACTTTAGCAAAACTTCTCCAGTCCTCCAGGGCAGGTGTCCTTACATTTATAATTGTGTCTCTGTTCCAAGAACACCTGAATCAAATAATTAGATGATTACCAGAACTCTGGAAAAGCTGCAAACCAAGGAGGAGCTTCAGCTCTTTGATTGATGTGTGCTGGACTAAAGACACATCCTTAAGTTGTTGGAAACCATAGTTGTTGGAAATATTGTATATTTATTATTTTTCATTTTTATTCTCTGCACTCTCTGAACACATTTTACGTCTGCTAAAAAAACACACAATCTGTGACGGATATTAATTATTAGGCTATTCAAAATTTAAATGATCAGTCTCTTTATACATTACAGATATCTTGGTTAGATAAATCAGGTTACTGGTCTTCAGGATAAATTTAAAAGAAAAATATGTGTAAAAAATAAAATCCTTGAAATCTACTTTTTTTCCCCATTTAATAAAGTCTTTACCTGAGGAACACCATCTGTCTCAGAAATAACCGAGACTGTGCACTTCAAGGTATTTTCCTCTGCTGGTCATATGACTGTTTTCCACAAAATGCTCCATGTAGCTTGGATTGCATAAGCATTAAGATGTGATGGTCTTGTTTTTGTTTACTTTGTCATTAAGAGAACCTGCTTTGAACTTGGTGGGGCAATTGAATCAGAAAACAGTGATGTATCAGGAAGTCTGTTTTGTTTAAAACTATTTGTTTAATTACAAAAATAAATTAATAAGCAGTGATAATTTGAGCTGAAGTTCAGTTTGTGCAGCAGAGCACAAGCTAGCAGTCTGCTTTGACATGTTTTCACTGACAGGTTTAAGAGGCTGTGAAAAAGAAAGCTGTTTTTCATTTTTTACATATTAATCATGACCCTAGAAGCATTTATTCAGCAATGATGGTGAAGAGTGAAGAGGAAGACATGCAGCAACGAGCCCCAGCCCTGGACTCGCCCCCAGGGGGCTCACCAGTGTCAAAATACAACAGTTAAGGGAGTCATTTCCAGTTTTCCCTCTTTATTCTGGGAGTTAAATGCATACTCTTCTCTGGGACATAGAGCTGGATTCCTTCCTAAATGTTATGGTGTCAACTTTTATACTTTCATGGTGATATGCATTTCAACAGATTATAATCTTAATTTCTTTGCTTCTGTGAATACATTTCAGTGGCTACAAAAGCATGACATCATAATCCAGTCTTTGCCAAACACGGCATACTAATGGTTGAATATGAAATGTTTTTAATTTGGAGGAAATTAAGAAAAAATATTCAAAAAAAATCTATTCTCTTTTTTTATTTGAACAAATATACACATTTGGATGATTCCTGTATGAACCAAAGCAAAAAATGTTTTGTCTGTTTTAATGTCAGATTAAACGTGTCTTTCTTTCTATACCGTGTTTTTATAGCTACTCTAGGAACAGTTTTATGTTGTAAAATACATTTTTAACTCTCATTGAGTTTTTTGTTTTTGTACCTTGTTGCTAATAATTAGATGAACACATTATTGCAAGTTCTTATTTTATTGGCAGTTTTTTTCTGTCACAACCAAAAGAAAATCACAAATTGACACCTACCTGTGTGAGCAGAAAAACTTTACTCTTCTATGATCATTACCACTTAACGAAAAAAAGAAACAGCAATAAGGATGTCCCAACACGTTATTAATTTGGGATATTGGTTCAATATTAGCCAGAAAACTAATATTGGATTATATCGGCCAGCATCTAAAATCCCCGATATTTTGATTCTGATAGAAACTCTGCTTTTTTTAAAAAATAGATATGTTTATTTATTTTTGTTTAATAACAACAATACATCACGTAGAACACAACCTCATCAGTGCAGAAAAGAAAAGTTAGGGGTTATAAATATTTCCATCATTACAGAGTCCAAATCTAAGCATTTATAAAGGCTTGAGACAGGATGGTAGACACGTGTCCTTCAGCATAGTCCAAGAAGGGCTTCCATATGCGTCCAAAAGTGTCAGTCTTAGCATGGATGAGGCATGTTAAAAAGTCGAGAGAAACATATTCCAAAATAAGCTTCTTCCACCCAAAAATAGTAGGAGATTTATTAGAAATCCATGGTAACAATATATTCTTTAGAGCACAGAAAAATTGGGTATTATACAATTTGCTCTTGTTTTGATTTTGGATATGTTTATTTGGTAGACCAAAGAGAATAGACACTGGATAGAGATAAATATTGGTTTCAATTATTTTCCTAGTCTCTACCAGAATAGATTCTCAATATATCTGGATCTATGGGCATGACTAGAGACAGTGTGTGAGGCTGCCTTCATGTATTTTGCATTTAGAGGACAGTGAAGCGGACCCTGGTTTAAACTTGGACATCCGTTTTGGGGCCAAGTGAGACGTACGGTAATAATGTAGTAGTTGAAGTTGCAATGCCCAGGAGCGATTACAAATAGTAATTTTTCTGGCAGAGTTCCAAATACTGCTCCACATTTCATCAGTAATCTCGATATTCAGCTCTCTTCTCCAGGCCCGGGCCAGAGTTGATAAGTGACATTTTTATGCTTTGTAACAAACACTGAAGAATAATTTTTTCAGTGCCTGAAACCTCAGTGTCCTTGAGTAAACTCTGCTTCTGTTCAAAGTTTCTGAAACTCATCGGTTTATTTTACATGGGTCAGTTCTTGTCATACCTGTTGTTGTTGACTTTGAATCCCTGTTTTAGTAATATTACTTGATCAATCAATTTCTGTCATTCTACGGTATAAAATAAGAGATAAAAGCTGGTATGATTGGCGTTAAAATTGCATTGTGTTCCCTGTTAATTCAGTTCAAGTTGTTTCACAGACTCCACTATTCAAAAACAAAATTGCTCAGAATATTCCCCTCAATATCCCCAAAATGTGATAGATGTAAATCTGCTGATGGCTCCTTGACTCATCTGTTCTTTCAATATTGGTGCAACATTTTCAAATGGTTTTCTGAAGTGTATAAGTGCACCTTGATTCCGGACCCCCAGATTGCATTGTTTGGACACCCTCCCTCACTTAGGAACTGCAGCATTTCTATACAAACAACTGTGGTTTATGGAATGCTAATAGCTAAGAAAGTATTATTAAGATTTTGGAAAACTGACAATGTTCCTCGGATAAAAATGTGGATAAGCGATTTTACTGAGATTCTTCATTTGGAAAAAGTGCGGTATGATGTTAAGGGCTCCACAAATAATGAGAAATGAAATGAAAAGCCCTAATTTATAAAGATTTTTACAGAATGGCATAAAAAAAAAGAAAAAGAAAAGGTACGAAATGCAGCTTTTTGAAAATTTGGGGTAAAGATAAGCATGTAAGCACTCATACATAAACATTTGAATTTACTCTTTCTGATTTTAATAAAATCCAGCTGTTCTAGTTTTCTTTTTCACTTTGATGATGTCACTTTCTTTTTTGTGAACCACTGTAATTGTTAGAACATTGTTTTATTTGTAGACGCTTAAAAACTAGAAGAAATCCAAAGAAGTGGAAACAAACAGTTTAAATGTAGCAGTGGTTTCTTTTTGTAACATTTTTGTGTTTTTTTTTTTTCCCTGTTTTGTTTTTTTAATTTTACCAAGGAAAAAACTTTCTCTCTCCATGTGTGGCACTTTAAGTGAAGCTCAGACCACATATTGGTTTGAGACGGTGTTTCCAGTAAACCCCTCTGAAATTGGACCATAGTCAACAGCAGCAGCTTGCCTTTTAGTAGCCAGGCAGCACTGATACACAAGGGACTGAAACTTGTAAAAATGAGTTGATGAGTTCCCTTGTTGTCAGCTTGTTTATGTGCTGACTGTGAAGGCTAAAATATGAAGAACACCGGATGATTAGAACAAAGTCCCTCATGAGGGACCTTTGCAGGGACCTGCTTCACCTGCTAACCATTTTTAATGTTTTACAGAATGTTCAGGCAAACTAAGCTTCATTTAAACTGAAGCATGTGTTTTATTTGGGTTCAGGATTGTTTCTTATTTGTGTTCTTTCTTTTGGGGAGTGCTGCCTTTGACTTTTTCTGTAGCCTTGTACCTGTTAGCTCCTTTTTCTTTTCTTTTTTCTTTTATAGCAAAAAGCCTAACCAAAAAATGCACACGCCGGTTGCAAATCTCTTTAACTTTTTTGTGTAATTTCTAGTGTGATCACTGTTATTATTGTAATGATAACATTTATAGGCTATATTTTTACTTACAACGAAAGTGTATGTAGGTAATTAGCCTCTACCTTTCAAGTAATTGGATTGCAAAGCTCTTTATGCTATATTCAGCCATTTGCTTTCCACATGATGAGATGGTGGCAAGCTTTATTGTAGCCACAGCTGCCCTGGGGCACACTGATGGAGGCGAGGCTGCCGTACACTGGCACCTCCACCATCAGCGGGTAATGTGAGTGAACTTTCTTACCTAAAGACAGAATGGCTGAGATGGATGGAGGTGGGGTTTGAAGCAGTGAACCTCCAGTTGTATGATGAACCATCAGCTTCTGTTAGCAGGTTAGAAAAGATCACTTTTTTAATTTAAATAAAACTCCCAAAATGCCTTCCCTGGCTGCAATAAAAAAAAAAAAAAAAAAAGATGTTTGGATATTATTTCCTTCATTTCTAATTTTCAAATATGATATTTGAATTCAGTGTGCATTTAACAGTAAAGAAATTAATGTCATTTAGAGAAAGGCAACATCAAAAAGAAAGGTCTTTAGCATTGATTTAAAAGAACTGAGAGAAGCAGCGGACCTGCACGTTTCTGGGAGTTTATTCCAGATGTGAGGACCATAGATCTCTGAGCTGAAACAAATAAAATTAAATTGGGACATTTCTGTTTTGCATCTTTGCTTGGAAACCCTTTTGCTTGGAGTTTTGCTGGGATCTTTTTTTTGTCTTCTTAGCTGCATTCAACTTTTGTCTGAATTTGTCTTCAGTTTCAAAACACTACAAATACTTAATGATAAATGACGGATTTAACACTAAATGATGAATTCCCAACAGCTGTAACCAGCTGAGAGTTTCAGATAGAGCTACAACTCTTTCATAGCATCCATTGGAGTGTGATTAGACTCCAGTTGTTCCCATTCAGCACGGTTAGGTCTGAAGAGCTGACAGAAGCTATGTTGTGGGAGGCCTCTTGTTCAGCAGATCCCATTGTGGAAACACTGAGTCACTGTCCACAGCAGAACACAAACCACAGGCTACCGACTACCTCTGCCCTTCACCCTCAGCCTGGTTTACAACTCTTCTCTCTCTTGTCTCTGATCTTGAAAGAACAATTAGTTTAGTAAAATATTTGTTCATCAGTTAGCCTCTCTCGAAGTCCTCCTAAAAGAAAGTTCTGAATTTAATGGCTTAATACTTTTGAGAATATTTCTCCAACCTTTTATTCAAGAGGTTTTAGTTATTTTCCGGAACTTGTGTCAGATTTATTTATGTTTTAAAGGAGAGCTAACTTTCCCTTTGAGTCTTGAGGCTGTTTACTCCTTAAGTGAAAACAATAAGCATGTTACATCAGCTGGTACGGACAGCATTCTTGTCTGTGAGAAGAAGGCTAAAGCCATTTCTCTTTCTCGGAATGAAGTCGGACGGGAAGTCAGCGGCATTCACCTCATTGTCACTTTATTTTCATGGGAAGAATCACATTTAGAAAGCTGTTCTGTTGGATGTCTAAATATAGCTGGTAGGAGATCCACCAGCATCATCCAAATAATTGTTTTGTCAGCATCTATGTCAAATCAATGGGTGTCATCTCTGTTGCTTTTGTTAAAGAAAACAAACAAACTAAATTAAAAAAAAAAACTTTACAAGACTTTTATATGATAAATGATTGAGGAATGGTTAAAAATCTGGTATTGGAAAAACAAATGAGACAAATTAACTTTCTGTTATTGCTAAAAGAATTTCTCTTAAATTGCAGTTTTTTTCTCATGTGACTGTCTGCATTATTGCATATTCTCTAAATGTATGCCAATATATCTCTTATCTCGTGGTATTGCAAACATTTTTGACGGTAAGTTTGCGATCATGAAAAAATGTGTGTAAAATGTATTTAAAATCTGATATAATTTTAAAATTCCAGGCATTTGGAATAAGATTAAATGTCTTATAGTAGTTTAATTAATCGATTTATTTTTCTTACTGATCTTCATACTTTACCTCTCCACATACTAAATGTAGATTGATTTCAAGCATCCTGAGTAAAGAATTGAAATCTAGAAAACTAAAACAGTCTGTGTGGTTTTCTTTTACATAGATTCTATTAACGTCTGTCAAAAGAAAATAACAACACTTAATTTTAGAGTAAGGAGATAATGATTAATATTGTTTTCATGGAGCTTATCTCACCTGACTTTGCAATAGCATAGTAAACAAATAATTGACTTGCTACTGCTAAGTAATGTTTTTGTAGAATTAAATTGGTTTCATGCAATTCATGGATAAAATGAATTTCTTTTGGCCTTATGGTTTTACAGCCATTCACTAGAGGAGCAGAGCCTTACTGGTGTCTGCAAAAACGGAGGCATGATTAAGCAAAACCATAAATCGATCCAGTGTCCAAGTCAGTTTATTTACGCTGTTTGATGGCAGCAAGGATGCAGAATGCACTTTATGTGGTTCTGATTATAGATATAAACTTCTTTAGCTACTACCTAAATAGCGCCCAATTAGCTGTACTGCATGACGGAGCAGCGTCGACTTCCCTGCTGTGCTTGGAATGTGATGATAGAAAGGTGGACAGCATTACTTAAAATATTCAACAGAAAAAGATATGCTTGCAATCATCTCAGTAGATTGGGGAGCTTTGTGTGTTAATGCACTTCATAAAACCTAGGGCTGCAACTAACGATTATTTTAAAAATCGATGAATCGGACGATTATTTTTTCGATTAATCGATGAA
>NW_015150489.1:2030041-2065134 GCF_000732505.1 Cyprinodon variegatus
TTATTGGACTGCATACATCTTTTTTTATTCACCTTTGTTATTTTGAAAATGTGTTTGATCAAAGCCTGGGAAAGCCTGAAAGGAGAGAAAGTGTTTCTCCTTAAGCCACTCTGGGTGAATCTTTGAGTCACAGAGCTGGAGTTATACATCCCTCTAACCCTCTCATCTGCCGTCGGCTCTGTGTTGGGTTGTGAGCACAGATTAGAAGCCGTTCAGCAGCAGGTTGTGCATGTTTGGTGTGTCATGGTCGGGCAGATAAAGTCTGAAGGGCTTTAAGTTGTGATTCAGCTTGACATGGTGCCATATTTTCCATTCAAATTTATTCAAACAATATTTGCCTGTTTGCAGAGGCCACATGTTGGTGTGCTGAGCTGTTTTGTTGTTGTTCTGCAGAAAGTTTAATGCTTTCATCCAACCAGTACATGGCTTTTTTTTTTTAAATGATCCTGACGATGGATCTTAAACTAGGTCTCCTGGTTATCCATCAGCCTGCATGAAGCTTGCGAAGACAATGGAGATGAAAGCTCTGTGTTGGCTAAAAGGGAGCGTGTCTCACCTGCTTTAATTTGCCAGGTACAGATTCAGAGCTGCAGCAGTTTGCTTGCATGCTTTTTCATGTTTGTTTTTGTGCTGGCCTAAAGTTAACATCCCTCCTCCAGTTTTGGCTTGCCAGCAGAGCTCAGTCTGGCAGCAGAACAGCAGCATGTTTCCTTTTGTGTCCTACATGCTGCTTTAACATCTCCAAGTCTCTACTTTTTAGTCTACTCTTAAAGCTTGTTGCTAGAATAATGAACATGGTCCTGCAGGTCCAGCTGTTAAATTACATGCAGTGAAAAAGAAAACTTCAACAGGGTGATAAAATCAGCGGACTTAAATGAAACCTATGGACTGGGTTCATTTCTGCAGAGAACCGGAGCTCGGGTTACATTTGGCATCAGATTTTCCGCTTCTGTGTGTGGCAGCATTTCTGTGCGCATGTGTGTGGATATTTGGTTTGGCTGGTGGAACGATGGCAGCTGGTGTTGTGCTTTGAGAGCAAGGCTCGCTCCTCATCCTCTTTATGTGCGAGTTTAGCAGTCATAAGCTGTTTTAGTTCACAGCCAGGAAGGTCAGGGCACTGGTCCAAATGTAAACCCTTTTGATGCAAACCTCTGTTTGACTTTTTCCTGTGAGCAGGTTCCTGAACTCCTCATGCTTTGCCGGTTGTTTGTCAGTCTTACTGTTTGTCTTTTTTGTTCTGCCTTGCTTCTTCTCCTTGTCAGCCACTTCCAGCGCCACAGTTTTACTCACCAGGTTTTATATATACCTTGCTCCAAAGTTTTTAAAGCGTGGCACGTCTCTAAAGGCTTTCTCTGTCTGTTTTCAGTCTTCCTGCTTGGCAGACATCAACAAGTGTCAGCTCGTGCTTGACATGATTTGCAGCCGATTCGTGTTTGTTTAATTCAGCCGAATCTGATTTGGAGAAAAGCTTTCAAGATTTCTGCTCGTGCTTACTGAATTGGATCTGCCACTGGAAAAAAAAGAAGAAGAAAAAAAAAAGTTATTTTTCCAGCAGGAGCTGGGATGAACTCAGAACTAAAAAGGGAAGCTTAATTTCTCCAAGTGCACTTGAAACTTCCCAGTGACCCCAGTTTTTTGACTCCTCCAATGACGTTATATTTTTAGTCGAGTTTGTGTTTCTGTCTGTCTATGGTACAGGATAAGTTGAAAAGTTATGAACGGGTTTTAATGAAAAATGATCCACATCATAATCCGGATGCAGGAATTTTTTTAAAGGATTATTTCACATTATTCAGTGGAACAAGCAGTTCCACCCCCAAACCATAAAGCAGAGACAATCTGCTGATCAAACAAAAAAGTAGAGTGAATGAAAAAGGTGAGAACAGAACAGACACCAGAGGCTGCAGACATACGCTGTGGCTTATTTAGAAAGAGTTTTAAGGAAATTGATACAAAAGGTGCACCTCATGTCATGGAACAATTCATTTAAGTTTGATTTTGATCAAGATTATTACCATTAGTTGATTGTTAGCTATAGTTTTAGCCCCCTCCGCAGACACTCTACTGCACCTCTCCAAAGTCGTAGGTGGCCGCAGACAGTGCCACAGACAGGAGGCCTCTGATTGGTCAAATCTACATCCGCTCTACACTATACGTATTTCCTGTTTGGTATCTTACTGGCTTATTTTGTTTGTATGATCACCATTGTGGAAAACGACTTGTGAAGTTGGACCAGCTAGAACAAGGTGCACTTGGACCATTTTTTCACCCGGATCCCCGCTCTTGTTCGTCCTCATGTCCCTCCATTGTCGCACAAACTTTCACCCACTTACTCACCGCCTCGGCCTTATCTAGACCCACAGGTAGTTCATGATTGTCCCTCTTGGGTTGTAGTGTGGAATAGTATAGTGGAGACCACGCTTCAATATCGTGCATAAATCAAAAATATCTGCGACAAGCTCACTGCGACACACTGCTGCGGGAGGATAACCAGCCCTTAAGTCACAATATGGGACAGAATTTGCTTCTTGGCAGAATTCTGTACTCTCAGATTGCTATTCTAGTTTGGATACTGATCCTGGCAGATGTTTTACTATAACTGGATCGAAACAAACCTTTTTGGTTTCAACGTAGAGCTCTGAAAAGACAGATGATAGGTTTGGTTTCATAATCTACTTAAATGAAGACAGGAGTCTTCTGTGTTTCTGCTTCGCTGTTGTATGATATGATTTTAAGTTTGAATTTAAACTTATTCAGGATTTGACGTAGAGGATGGTTAAAAAAAAACAAAGAATAACTAATAAACCTTTTTAAACTTTAAAAACTATGAAAAACAGCAGCCAAAGCTGGAATCAAGTTGGTGGGAAAAGACATAGAAAAGTCAGGAAATGGGAAGCGGTCTGGAGAAGGCTGACGAATAATCGCACCATAAAAACAAGAAGATGGGGACATTTTAGTTGTGAAACTGAAACCTTCATCCACCTTGATAGAGTATTTCAGTCAATGCCTGCTCTACTCCTTCAGACAAATGGTTGGTTGATTCTGAAGGGTTAGCCTAGCTTTGCCATGGTTAATATCTGTTGGTTTTCTTAATCTAATGTTCAGCTGCAGTGCTAACTTCCAGCCACCCAGCATGCTCAGTTCTCTTTGGTTTCCCACCTGCAGACAGGCTTTCATTTCTGTTTACTGTCTCTCTATAGCTGCAGAAACCGAAATCAGACTTTTTTACTTCCCACATGCACATTTCCACTCCTACGTCTTTAGTGAGAATGGAAAACAGATATATTTACCTCAATATAATGTTCTCTGCATATATTTGGAAACATTAAATCAGCTGTGACTAATACCCCATCATTTTCTTCACCTTCTTACTTGAAATCATTTGGATTGCTCTTTTAAAGTCCTACACCTGTGCTTTATTGATAAAATATGGTGCTTTTATGCTGCATCCCAGCGCAGTGCTGACACAGACTCTCGGGAACAAATGGTCCATTTGATCTGACAGTTATAAAGGCAGGATTTTAGCAAAGCTGTTTGTTCTTCAAGCTTGAAAGGCCCTGTTGTAGAGTCTGTCCACAGTGTCCTCTGTGTAGTTGACAGACCTGACAGGCCCTTGCCCTTTCTGGTGAATGTGGGTGTTTTTTTGTTTTTTGTTTTGCCTCTAAAGCTGGTGAAAGGGACATTGATTATTCCTGAAAAGGGAATATTTGTTTTCTAGAAACACATCGTAGGATGAAGCTGTGCTTCTTGTGTTACAGAGGCATGGAGTATTTAGATAATAAAATGTTATAATTAACATTTTTTCCCCCCAAATGTGATCTTATCCCAAGAGGGACATGGTAAAAGAAAAGCACATGGGATAAAAGATTTGGAACAAAGATTTTTTTCTGTCAGATTTTCTTCAGCCATGGCCAACACATGTTCCAGGAAAATGCCATAACATCAATATCCTGTCAGATTTAGAGTGATGCCGTGACTTCCACTGGGATAAAAGGGCAAAAGGAAATAAAGATTCAAACTCCAGTGCCTCTCATAAGCAACATCTGTTGATGATTACTGCTTATGTCTGCCAGTAGGTGGCAGCAGCACTTTATCTTTGACTGCTAGATACAGCAGCATAAACTTGATGATTTCCATTTACACCCCCCCCTTTTTTTTCTTTTTAAGGCCTTATTGGCCTTGTCTCATATTTAGTTAGTTGTACAGTTTGTTAAAAAACAAAAACAAAATTTCTACTGATTTCTAGAGATTGCTCAAAGGCCCACCTCTGTTTGTTGGCTTTTCAAATCAAGTTTTTGTTTGTGCGTTCTTTTAACCGTGCCCATTGTTTCATTTAACTTTGTTGCAAATGTGCTTTTCTTGTTTTTATGTTATCAATAAATTGGACGTAGATATTATGAACACTGAAATAATTGCACATAGAAAAAAAACGCTCCACCAGCAGTGATTATTGAAAGCTTTTGCCTGGATCATGTTGATCCCAAGTGTGATCTGATTATTTCTAGTTTTTCAGTCAAATTTAGCTCTGGGTCTTTACTGTCCCTTTCTAATGCAATAATACGCTTTGATCCAAACCACTCCATTGTTATTGCAGCTTTATTGTTCCTAATGAGGTTAAGCATCCCCTCAGTATGATGCTGCCACCAATTTTTGAGATGTTTGGGAAGGTGAAGGGTGATATGTTCTTTAAATTGATGATTTTATTCTTGCATTCTTGGGTAGTAGGACGAATTGAATTGCATATTGTTATAACGTTAACAGCTTGAGATAATTACAAACTAAATGGTTTAAAATCTGTGTGTTCCGGGTAAAAACCCTCAATTTCATTATTGCTCCTTTAAATTCTCACATATTAATCTTCTAAAATAAGGAATAGCAAACTTTAATTATTATTTGCTACTTTTTTGTGATGAAGTTAAATGAGTAGCTTTGCTAGGCATGGTAGCATCTCCTGATAAATACATGTTATGAGTAGAACTTGTTTTCAATCAGTCATCCCTCAATTTTTACTTAATGTGACAACGATGAACAAGTTAATTAGGGATTTGTGATTTAATTGATTTTTTTCCTTTGAACTGAATGAATCCAAATACATCTTGTTCACATCTAAATAATCTTATAAAGGTAATGGAAAAGCTCAGCCTTGGCTGGTGATGAGTTATTGCATGTCTCTCCTGACATTTCCCCGTCCTAATCACAGCTGGGGTCCTAAGGTCACCTCTTTAGATTCAGGGAGGATGGGTCAGAGGTCAGGAGGCGGTGAGGAACCTTGCTCTGCTCTCCTGAGAGAGGCTAAGGACTGAACACCCCCGAGGAATGACGCGTGGTCTTTCAGCTAATGAAATGGCAGTCAAACATCTAAGACTAGAGAATACATTAGAACTTAAATAACTACTATATTTTTCATCCAGAAGATAATTATGATCCAATGCATCGATGTGATTTTTCTTTTTCTTTGGGAAAGAGAAATGATAACCACCACTCTTTGAGATCTGATCCAAGTGGTGCTCTGTATGTCTGCATGTATCGACGGCTTAGAAAGGACAACACTGGCTAGCTGATATCATGTTACCCCCACCCCCCAATCCCTGGGCAGCCACAGAGGAGTAGGTATCCCATCCTTTGACATCCCACTCTAGGCTGATCAATGCATGGAATGGGGACAGTTGGTGGTTCCGGTTGGAATCACTCTGATTCTGGTTCTGATGCTCATTCTGTTATTCTGAGTTTATTAACCAACATTTTCCTTGTTGTCAACAAACATCATAACCGCAGGTTAGTGGGATGTTTGTTTTGAATCAAGCAAAGTGTTTAGGATAAATCAGGAGCTCCCTAACAAGCCAGGAAAAGTGCCACCCACCGCTGCCTTGAGGCTGTGGGTCGTAGCGCTTTCGAGCTGCAGCTCAACAGAAGTGCTTACTGCAGCACATTGTTGTGCTCACTAACCCAGTTAGCAGCAATTTAAAGTCGATAGGCTTTCACTTTGTCACCGCTGTCTGCTCACCACAGCTCTGCCTTTGGATCAGTAAAAACAAGGTTTAACATTTGCTGTTGCACCACCAGTGATGTTAAACTCACATGTAGTGATAATCACCAAGTGATAGTGATAATCACCAACTATTAAAACACTGCAAAGAGTCCATGTTTGAGTTATCTGCATAGACCTCATCTTCACACACAGTTGATATTGAGTGATCGAAAGGGTTTGGATGTGATAGAATAGAATAGAATTCAACTTTATTGTCGTTACGCTGTCATAAGCACAGAGCAACGAAGTTAAATCTCTGTATTTAACCCATCCCCTTTGAGAGCAGTGGGCTGCCATTGTTCGGCACCCAGGGAGCAGTGTGGAGTTAAGGGTCTTGCTCAGGGACCCAGAGTGCATTGTTCTAACCACTAGGCCAACACTCCCCTAGGCGATGTGACCATAACAGCATTAAATCCTCTGGAAAGCTTTTGCTGTGTTTCAGTGTTTGCTTAAAAACACGGTTTGGGTTCTGGATGCTTTTAGTCCACCTGGAGATGAGGTTTAAATTCCCTGATTGTGTCAACATAACAGGACCCCAAGAACTTATCATGCTTCGTGTCTCAAACCCTTTTTTTTTTTTTTTTTAACACATTGGTTAGCTTTAAGCCCAATATTAACCTTCATTGGGCTCAAAATGCTTCTATCCTTCAGGAAGGTCTACCAGTGGGTTGGATAAAAACTACACCCAAAAGGATGGAGGGCAGGAATTCATCTGATCCGTAGTGCCGTTCATTCCAAAGCTTTTTCCTTCCCTCTCTAGTTTTCCCCCAAACTATCCTTCCTGTGTCAGGCTGAGAAGTTCGTTGCATTAAAAAAAAAATTCACTTTTGTGTTCATCTCCACTTCCGCCTGCTTTGTTTACAAAAAAACCAAACATTGATTTTCAAACACAAAGCAACAGGTTTCCGCCAAACTGACCTTTTTCCTTTGGATCCCTTCCTGCTTGTCCAGTCGGTGATCATTTCTCTTTTTAAAATGGTTGATCTCATAAACCTTTATTGACTCTATAACAGCTGATGTTTGTGATTTATATTATTGCAATACCAGCATAAGTTATTTATTTTTGGTCGAAAATAGATTAGTTTTAAATTGTCTCTGATTATCTTCCTATGACTTTATTTTTAAACACCTCTCTGATTCCAAATAGCTAACTTTGAGTCTTCTGCTCTTAACCTATATCTTCATCAAAGTGTGATGTCATTGGCGGTGACTTTTTTGCACTGATTTGTGACAAATCCCCTATTTTGAAAAGGATTGCATTTTTGACTCCCCCACTCACCCATCAGGACTTATCTAGTTGAAAATCAGCAGATTACTTACAGATAAAATTAGAAAAAGATTTGTATTTCTCTCTCTCACATAATTACTTACATGAGCCCTATTGGGCCGTTTTTTGTGTGCATATATTTTAGGGATTGGGCCGAGTTTCAGCTTGGTAGTGCCTCCTGCATGAAGTAGTATTCAGTGGTTTAGTCATTTTCAAGCATTTTCTGCAACTATCTCTATATAAGACCAAATTCTCCTTCTTTTACCACTTAAAATAAGAGAAACATTGATTTTATTTCTGAAATCGGCCCGTTATGTTATTTCCATATGTTCTGCACAGTCCACCTGTTGAAAGCGGGCATCTTGCAGCCACAGCCGACTATTTGTTTGATCTCTGATGTTCTTATGGAGCTGTTCTCAGACCCTCCGTCGTCCTTTGAATGTTTTGACAACTGGCCCTGATAGAGGTCTATTTTGAGTCCAGGAGAGGGTATATCACTGTTTGTGCGCGTGTCCCTGCTGTCATGTGGGCACATAAGTGGTCTGCCCGCCTGTCTGCTTTGAGGGTGTCGACTTAATAGTCGGGGTTTGACACAGGCCAAGTGGCGACTGTCAGCTTGAACCTCTTGATGTGATTTATACAGTGCAGACGTTAGTTTCTCTCTGAAGAATGAGAGAACATTTCAAACGTCAGTGAATATCAAACATGAGTCAAAGCAGTTTTACATTAAAGGAACCACATATGAATGTATTCTTTGTTTTTAGCTTTTTTCTTGGTTAGAAATATGGAATAATTTAATGCATTTTCTAAATGGAACTTAACCTAAAACATTTTTTTTCTTTTCTTTATGTTGGGCAGGACCTACACATCATCTATTGCCACCTCTACCACATGGATGTGCTCTCACACCTTAGGGAACACCAGTTAAGGTGAGTCTTTTATTTTCTGTTCCATCCTATTAAGCTGCTTTGAGACACTCAATACTTGCCTTTTGGTTATTTTCTGATATTTTTTTTCCCCAAACCATCTCTGTAATAACCATCAGTATATAGGATAACTTACCATCTATCTAGGCTGAATACTGATCTTTAAGATATATACTCTGCTGCTGGCTCTGAATATAGAAAAGTAATACATTCAGAGCAGGATGGTTTTGTTCTGTTTCTAGCGTTTCTACATCATGACAACATTTTAATCATGATATCTGTGCACAACAGACTAAATGAAACCCTAAAAGCATAAAAAATGTCCTGCCATAACACTACTAGCTTGTTGTTGCTTAAAATTCTACAATAAGCGCTGTGGTACAAATGCTCCATTTCTGCTGACTGCAGTCAGATTGAGCCTGATCCAAGGCTTGTCCTTACAGGCAGATCGGACTCTTTCTGGCTGTAGGACATTAGAGACCAAGTTAACAAAATCATGAGCACGTTGTCTTTGATTGATCCATAAATTCAACAAGCAAATCATTACAAGGTTTAATTCTGAATGAGATCCTAAGGAAGTCATTTTGCCATTTAATTCGCTGTGATTGTGTTCCTAGAAAAGATATATTTTAAGGAGGCAGGGTGGTAGGTCTGGAGTCTGGCTCCTTTAGTTCATGCTTGATGTGTTTCAAACCTCTGCTTTAGAAGCCAAGTTATCAGACAATGAGCTTAATATCAGAAACACAAAACAAGGGTTTAAGAAAAGGCTTTACATCAGGGATCACCAACGCGGTTCCCGTGGGCGCCGAGACGCCCTCAAGGACCACATGGGGTGCCCTCTTCGTCTTCTGAAAACAGAAGAACTCAGTGGGTTAAGTTTAATTATTTTTTTTATTCTGTTGCTGTTCTTTTTAATCATTTATGTATTATTTAAACATGTTAACTATTTCATCATATTTCAGTGGTTTCAAAATGACAATATTAAAAAGAAAATTAGAAATGAATAAAAGATTAAAATAAGAATAAAAATGAGTTTTTATGGATGAGATTTACTGTAGGTGAACACTGATCCCTCCAGTTCATAGGTCAGTATTGGTAGCCCTACCTATAACTCGGTAGCCATGAAGTACCCCTCAGCCTTAAAAAGGTTGGTGACCCCTGCTTTACATGGACCGTAGCTTTTATGTCTCAGGGACAGACTACCACCTCAAACTCCCCTATAAATGCTTACAGTCTGTCTTTCAACCTTTAGACCTATCCAGTATGGCTGAGTTTGTTTGGCTGCTTGCAGATTCCAGCTAATGATACAGCTATTTATAATGTATTCAACCTTGGAGAGAGTGGACATTTAGAGCAGAAAAGGATTTGTTGGCTGATAGGTTTTGTTTGTTTATTCTATTTGAGTTAATCTAATCCTGTTTTATCTCAAACAAAATTACGTGGGATTATTCTCATCCACTGCCTATTAGCTGGCGTGTTTTGTTTTTTCCTATTTTAGTTATCTAATCAAGTTCTATCTAAAACAAAATGTTGCATGGGATTATTCTCATCCACTGCCTATTATCTTCTTATGCATTGATGCACTAAAGGCATTTCACCAATATATTGGTCCTCTGAAGACATGAAATGCATAGAGATGTGATCTCTCTTCTCTATCTCCATCTTTGATTTGTCTTTACAATTCCCGCTTTGTCTCTTTGATAGTCCTTCACTAAATGTCTGATTGGTTTCCACTTTAGACCGTTATTTATCCACCTTCACTACGCTGACATCTTGGCCTTTCTCTCCCAGGTCGATGTGCACCTCTGCCAGATATGAGCGATATGAAGCTAACCACATCCTGTTTTAGTAAGTACAAACCTTACATTAAACACAAACTGCACTTGCCATGATTTGCTGCATTTACTATGTGTTCATCTACCTTCTGCTCTGCTTAACGGTAACTGGAACCTTTGAGTTAACAGCAAGTAACTACTATGAATTGCAAAAGTACTAGGGATGGGCAATTATTTGCATTTACAATATAATCGCAATTTAACAAAATGCAGTTTTCAAATCACATTAGCACTCAGTTTTGGTTGTTTATCATTTAACAATAAAAAATACACTAAATTTTTCACTGCAGTTCTTTGGGGGAAGTAATAAACTTAAAGTGAGTTTATTACCACACAGAAAGTTACAGAGAGTTTCAGCTAGCATTCGATCCACGCATCCGTGTAGAAGTAAGCACTTTGTCAAGCGAAGGTTATATTACAGTCTTGCTACAAGCAAGCTTTCAAGGTCACAAGAAACTGAAACTCGTTTAGAAAACATCTACAAGCTTGTGGTTGGTGGAAAAGGAAAATTGAAATAACATCACAATCACAATATCAGTCAAAAATAATCACAATATGGATTTTTGTCCAAATCATTCTGCTCTAATTCGACCCACTGAACTGTTGTGCAATGCAAGACTCCTCTGTGGCTTATTGACATTTTATGGGATAGACTAACAAAGCAGTGCTGGACAGCGAAGTGAAAGAAAATAATCAGTTTTAACAAGAAAGTTTTTAAAGGTCTAGCTTTCACTACATCTCTATTATCTCAGTAGGTTTGGGAAATTGATACGATTTTCAAAATCCCGATTCCCCTATTGATTCTGTGAAACGATTCAATTCCTTGGTGATTCTCTTATCGATTCTGTGAAACAATGAACTTGATAAGTGCACGGTGACATTCGTCTACCTTCGCCTGGGACATTCTTTTTCTGCCTGCCTCGGCAAAAACAGAAGGCACTGAACCGCAGCTGCCAGAGTCTGAGACAGCCAAGCCACCCGTCTCGTCACGGTCATCTAAATCTAGTATTCGGCATCCGTTTAATTAAAAAGCATTACTGTACAATTTCGGGAAATAAACTCCTCTCCCCCTGATTTAAATAAACGAGCGTCACCTTTCCCTCACTCCCCAAAAAGAGGTAGGAAATTGATTTAATTCCAGAAATGGCATATGATTTACCAGGAACCACATTAAGCACAGCCAATGATATAAAACTAGCTACTTACCACCAGAGTTGCCTTCTATGCTGGTCGTAACTTTAGCTTCTGTCCGGAAGGCATCAAAAACACAGCATTCGTTAAACTGTATGCCATGTTGTGTGTGCAGGTGTCTCTGCATGTTGGATGTATTTCCTCACGCGAATGTTATTGCCCCTTTGCAATGATTGCAAAGCGCCTTGTTGCTATTTTTCTCTTCCTTAAAATGAAGCCAAACTTTCGATCGCTTTACCCAGTGGGGCGCCATTTTTTGTTTTGTTTTGCTTTTCTAGACTTATGCCTGGTCACGTCCTACTTGCTTACTGAATGCCGTGTGCGTAACTTGCGTAAAAACGTGACGTAAGTCGTGCTGCCCAGAGCCCTAGGCTCTGTCGCTGCCTGGAATCGATAAGAGAATCGTTAAGCGAGCTGCCAAAAGGTGCTGTGGAATTGGAACACATGGAACCGGTTCTGAACAGGAATTCGTTTTTGATTGCCATCCCTATATATCAGTATATCAGTGGGTTCCAGGACTCTGTGTTGTACTGAAAGTCTGAGGTTTATAGTGTAAAAGGAACTAGTGAGAGTTCAGTGCCCTGTTGTGCTACTGAGCAACTGGTTAGATCCGAAACTTATCATATTCACCTTCTTTCAGTATATAATAGCCGCAGTTACTTTGGAGTTTGTCTCCCTGTTTTGCACATTCTGAGACTAAACTCCTCTTTGCAACATAACTGGAAATCAGTGTTGTCTTGCAAGTCTTTGCACAGATTCTCAGTTTGGTTTGGCTCTGGACTTTGGTTCTAGCACAAAAATATGCTTTGATCTAAAATCCCGCTCTGGTCACAATGGGTGCATGCTTTTAAATCAGACTTCCCAGAGATAAAACTGGAGGAATGACCAGCAGGAAGGAGAAACATAAACGAGATGGACCTGAAAGGTTGGCAGAGATGGTTATGGCAGAATGGGAAAATGTAGAAACAGGTAAATAAGCTGTGGACTTAATGAAAATATGAGGAGTGAACACAGAGGAGGAAGGAAAACAAATTGTGAATATGCTAAAGAGCACAGAAGGAGGAAAGAATAGCAGTGTCAAGATGGGAGGAGGATGACAAACGAGCTGACAGGAGGAATGAGGAGACGAGGTGGAAGACGGACGGGGGCGTCGGAGGTGTGGGGGGGGATGCGAGCGAAGAGGGGAGGACAGCGATGGATGAAAGGATGAGACAGATGCTCCACATGTTGATGCATTATCATCTTCACTGAAAATCACATTAGACACTCAGTAGTTTAATTTACCATCAAATAAACACACACACCTACTCTCTCTCTCCTTCCCTGTGATAGATATTCTCCACCGGCGGCAAGTCTTAAGTACTTTAACCTCGACCAAAGCTGCTGCCATGTTCAATTAGTCTTCAGCTGCACACACAAAAAAACAGCTGATAAAGGCCATCAAAGTCTGCTCAATGAAACTGTGCTGATAGTTAATCGCATCGGCCTCACTCAGATCCAACAAGCCGAGAAACAAAATCCCTCTTAAGGGTTTTAAGCAGAGTGTTGTGAGAATATATTTTTCCTTTTTAAAAGCATGTAATGATGAATAACATAAAACTATATAAAAAGAGTTAGTGCTAACGTACTTCTTGAAACATTAAGAATGTTTAACACATAAAAAAAGTAAAACGGTTAGCGGAGTCATACGGTTTTGAGTTATAACTTTAAGAATAGATGATATTTTTTAATTTTTTAATCAGTTTACTTCATTTCTAAGTCTATTCTGACATATAAAAGCCCCTTTAACAGATTTCCTCTACATCTTTGTCACACTCGCATGTCTTTGGATCCTTAATCAAATCGTATCTGACAGAAAAAACTGGAGTTCATACAAAAGCAGTTCTTAAATCATTTTGGAAGGTATTAAAGGCTCTGAACCAGATCCTTTAAAAGACCACCCTGATACCAAAGTCCTGGCAGACCTACTTGATTGATTTTTTTTTTTTTTTTTTTTAATAGTAGGATCATTATACCAGGTTATTTACATGGTGTTGACATGACTATTTATATGGAGGGATCTTCATATTTATATATATATAATTATTGCACTGGATATCAAATATAGAGAAGCAGTTATTGCACAGGGTATCAAATGGTAAATTGCACATTATAAATTGCACAATTTATTGCTGTTGTAGTGTCGCATTGTAGAGTAGTCATCAAGTAGCAGAGTAATCAATCAAGAAATGTCTTCAGTAGCTCTGTCTGACTGCATGAAGTAGGCAGAGGGATATTAAAAATGAAAATATCAGGTCTGGAAATGTAATATTCGAAGTATTCACTTCCATCCATCATTCTGGAAATAACTGTAATGACGTTACTTTATCTTTGGGACCAACTAAAGAAAAATGAACATGAAACAATGACAATTATTTTTAGAACTTGTAATAACAGTCAACTAATTTATTAATCGAATAATCGTTAACTGGAGTACAGATACGCTGAAACATGCCTTTAGCTGATGGATGCAATTATAGCAAAATTGTAAAAACAAATATATAAAATTTTTTACATTTAAGATAAAAAAAAGCTTTTCTGTCTGTCAATATGCTAGAACTCCTCAAGTGGAATCATTTTAGTTTCACCTTGTTTAATTTAGCAAAAAGTCTTCTTTAAGGAACCTTTTGCTATCCGATTATTTAATAAAAGAAATAATCGACAAATTTATCGATTTGCAAAATAATTGTTAGTTGCAGCCCTAATATCTATCAGCTAATATATTTTGAATTGGCCTATTCAAAGCCCGGGCCTCTACCTGATTGACTTGCTGTGACCTAATTACTATATTTCTTCAGAAAAAAGTAACCAAAGTTGAGAGCAACATAACAGACTCTTTGCCAGCTCTTACTGATGCAAGATTTATTTGATGCTTAGAAAAATAAACATGTGACAGAAAAGTTATGGATGTCAACATCCACAGCCCAATTTCCTTTTCAAACAGCACATTATGTCATTTTAATGAGAATTAATGTTCATCTCTCTGCAAGCGATGACTTATTCCATCTTTTATGACTCAGTATTGCAGGATTAGGCTTATATAAGCCCAGCAACATTAACATAATCTGTTCCTCCTGACTTACTCGTGTCAATCATACTAAATCTCTGCTTACTGGAGACTTATTCATGTCTTTGTAACTGATCTTTGATTAACATTAAAACTTATATAAAACCACTAACAACAAGGACCATGAGTGTTAGAGGTTAGAGTCAGCATTGCTCAATGTTTTATAAAGTCAAGCTTTATTTTGGAGGGAACTTTAAAATCTGTGTCAAAAGTAGGTAGAAAAGTTAAACCATGAGATTTAATTAGGACTTTTATTTTATTGCGATTAATCAGGTTCACTGCTGTTAAGCGCATTTTGTATCGCTTGTCTAAAATACTGTTATTTTGCATATCAAGGCAGTTCTAAGCTCATAAAGTGGAATATTTAACCATAGTCTTCAATGGGAATCAAAGGAACATTATTTCTTATTGATCGCAATTAATGCATTAATGCCCTAGATTTTTAACTGAATATTTTCTCCTTTTTCAATGCAAAATCTATTTTACATGCTTCATAAAGTTCTGAAATGTGTTTGCTATAGTTAATAACCACCACTTTTATTTGTGTATATGTATAAGATAAGATTTAATAAAGTACTTTATAGATTTGAAGAAACATTAAAGGAAAACAATCAAGTTTGAAAAAGTCTTGACTTTTTCCTATCCTTTAGCCTCGTCTTCATTAGGGCTGGGTAAAAAATTTTTTTAATCGATTTTAAATCGATTCCTTTACATTTTTGCAAAATCGATGTCTAGGGAATGAGATTGATTAGTACATGACGTTCACATTCAAATGAGCAGGAAAGATGCACTCAAGATGACTTCAAGCCAGACAGCTGTAAATATAGCCAATAGGTTGACTGAAGACATTAACAATGGAGGCTGTTGATACAGACAATGCTGCAAATATAGTTTATGCAGTGAAGATAATGCAGCTCATGCATGTCTGCTGTGTCCCTGCTGTGTGACATCTGCTTGCTCATGTCAGACTTTTTCACTTTTCACAAACAAGTTTGCACTTTTGAGACAGTTTTGCTCACATCTCAAGTTTAAACTGTCTGACAAGTTTGCACTTTGCGTTTGATGTGACAGGAAAAGATAAAATACATGAGTATTTTGAAACACAGTTAAACCACTTTCATAACTGTAAAAACGGATCAAATCGAAGTTAATCGATTTAGAACTGAATGAATATAAATCGAATCGATTCAGGACTTTGGCAAAAATACCCAGCCCTCGTCTTCATATGTCTATCCATTAGTCGAGCAAATCCTGCTTTCTATCTTGCTTTTATTATCACACAATCTGTCCGCTTGCCTTCCTTTTTTTTTTTTTTTTTTTTTTTGTTTTCAAAGGTTTTAGCATTTAAGCCATATAACCATATAAATTTCAGCAGTGAACTTCTGGTATTATTACTTCAGAACTTTGACATTAAAAAGTGTGTAGGAGAATAAAGCTCATCAATGATTTCTGTCTTTTCCAGTCCAGACAGTCTTGCTACCTGTTGGTACGTTCTGCTCTCTGGATCCGTCTTTGTCAAAGAACACATGTACCTGGCCAGGTGTTGGTGAGTACAACACGCACAAACAATACACACACACAGAGGGGGACAACAGGACCGTGATAATGTGAAACTGAGGTGTCATGTGGTGCGAGAAGCTGGATTTATCAGACATGACTCCCAAAGCTGCTCTATCTCGACAGCTTGTCATGAGGCAGATTTATTGTGTGTGTTTGTTTACTAGAGTCGGCATGTCACAGAGCTGTAAAGCAAGGAAATCTAAGTTTAAGCAGTGCATAGAAATACATCTACACGCATGTGTGTAAGTAACATGCACATGTTTGGCTCTAAAGAACAAACTTATTCTAAATGTTATGAAGTCTTTCTCAATTCCTGATTTGCTGGATAGACTAGAACCCTTTAAATTCTGTTAGGATATCGTTCTCTTTGGTCGACTAAGCTGGTAAATCCTGACAAATACAGGAAGCTGAAAAGCAGAAGCTTTATTTTCTTTTTTTTTGTAAAATGAAGTTAAATCTCTGCTGGGAAACATATAAGCAGTTTGGCACCATCATAAATAAAGTCAGAATGTCCAACACACACATGTCCTTACTGCTACTTGTCTATATTTCATTTCATTTGTATTTTTTTATATAACTGCTGTTGATATATGATCAGAGGCAGAAACCAAAGCTTCCTTAACCTTAATAAGGTTGGTTATGATTCTGAAAAGTCCAGTTCTGCTAAAAGATTCTGTTTATTTTTCTGTTTCTAATAGGTATTAAAGGGAGTCTGACTTGTTGATGTGCAGAGTTAAAAATGGCAAAAATGAAACAAATGAAATCCACGAATTAGGAGAAAAAAGCTCTGCCTTTCCTTAACAAAAACATTTAATGTGTTACTCCTTCTTAAGAAGGTCAAGAGTGGTTGTTCTTCTTTGCTGTTGGCTGTTAAGAAAGTTGACACTGCAGGGCTTGTTAGGCCTCAACATGTTTTGCCGTGTCTGTTAGTAAAGTCTCTGGGTCTTTGCCAACGAGCACACTCCTCTTTTTTTCTTTTTCCAAACTAGACTGTTCTGCACCACCTTGATTCACAAAGACTCCAACTGAATGGCTGACCTCTGTTTCACTCTCTATTTAAGTTTGATTCATTGACGTTGTGCCTTATAAGCCCCTCACAATAAACGGTGGACTGAAAATATAAGGAGTGCAGCACAGTTGGCAAGAGACAGATCGGAATGTGCTTTTTCCTTCATTGGCTCCGTTTGGTGATGGACAGGATAATTACTGAAAGACAGTTTGTTTTCCTCTGATTAAATGCCTTAACCAAGAATTCCAAATATTTCTGGATTTATTCATTTCCATTAGCGTGATGTTCTTTTGTTTTTGTCTTTGTTTTTGCTAAGAATAAAAAAAAACTGTTTTGGATGTACAAAAATAGAAATGGTTTTCTAACTCCCTCATTTATTGTCTAAAAAAACAACAAAACTCTTTAATTTAAAAAAAAATCTAAAACGATAGAAGTCTTGATGATCCATGATTGACAATGTCCTGTAAGTGATAAAACCAGGAATACAACTCTAGAGAATATTCAGCTATTACTTTGTAACATTAGTTTTAAGTGCATTTGGGTTATGCAGCAAGAATGTGACTCTGTGGAGGCCTTTTAGAAAATGGTTGAAGAATCTTTGGTCGTAGCTCTAAATCTATTATCTTCCATCACCTTGTTCAGTACCATTTAGGTCGCTTTTTTAATGTAATGAATATCAGACAGTGTCTGATATTGAAAATGATGATCTCACAGTGGGACGGTTGAACAAACCTACATCAGCCAGAATAGAACATAATAATAATGTTGACAAAAGATTAAAGAAGGAATGCTCTGGAGAGGTATTTAGGTGGCTTTACAAAAAGTTCTAATATTTAGTTCTAGAAGGACTCTTCATTGTCCTCCCTTACCTCCAGCACAGACCCCAGTCTGTCGCTGCCCAGCGTTGGTGCTCTCTGCCCGGGTAGATTTACATGAAAGGTACGGCTGAATCCGACCATCACCCAGGGTGACCCAAAGTAATCTACTTTTTCAGCGCTTCCAGGGCTTTTTCATAATTATGGTCCCTTAACACTGATTCATAAAATTTTTGCAGCAGTCGGTAACGTCACGTTTCACCAGTGCTTTTATTCTGAAATGCCGATAGCGAGACTTTGACAGGCAATGCCATTGTGTTGCCAGCGGAAACAGTGGCTCCAAAATGAAGAACCTCGGAGGCTGATGAACTAAAAAATGTAAGCGATTCTAAAACAGCATGGTGATGTCATCGTTCGGCATTAAGAATCACACCATTTTTAAAAACTAATTCAGCAAAAACGACTGTTTCACCTGAACAAATCATGTAGTACTGAAAAAATGTCACAGAAACAAAAGTAGCACACATGATCTTTTTATAGTGTTAATTTTTCTTTTTACAAATGATGATTTTAACTGCACAAGCCTGCCCTAAAGAAGTACCATCCTTTCAGTTTATTTGCTGAGTTTTTTTATGTGGGTGGGGTGTCAGCTTCACGCAGCTGAAGCTCCTCCGATTTGATGTTGCAGTCTGCAGTGTAAACACCGTGCATCTGAAATGCAGAGTGGTTAACTCCCTGCAGTGCTGGTCTAAATCACTGCAGACACCGGGCTCTGTCTGAATGCACCTTTATAGTTCAACATTCAAGGGTCTTATTTTACCAACAACCTTCGTGAATCCTCCAGGTATCAACAAATTGTTTCACCAAAATAAATCTAGAACAAAGTATCAGGTCTATTGTGGTGGTCCCCAAGTTGTCTTGGCTTTGCACATCTAATTACTTTACACATGATAAATTAAACCTGTTTATTCTAATTGTCTAAGAATAGCAGCACTTACAGGAATTAACAAAGCATAAAATTGTCCTACAGAATTATGAGTCGACATACAGCAGCTTTCGTCTCTAAACCAATTAACTTCATTTGTTTCACTTCTCTTTGCCTTCAGTGTGAAGCAGAAGGAAATCCATTAACTGTTTCCTTTTTTTGTTTTCAGTATGTAAGTGTGCAGTTTGCATTTAGTTCTGGGTCAAATGACCAACCCATAGATGAGAGTAATTTATCGGCTAGGTCACCAATCAGCAGCAGTTTAACAACATGACAGCCTGATGGACGCCCTAATTTCCGCTGGTTTCCGCCATGATGATGTTAGCAATCACTGAAACAATACAGACTTTGTTCCCTTCAGTCTCTGTGTTTGGGTGTCAGTAACCCCTGCTTTGCCATTGTTCAAGCTGAAGATCATGGCTTCTGTTAGTTACTGGACATGATGCTCATCTTGTCTCTAGTAGTCTGTTGGGCTTATATGGAAATATTTTGGAAAACAAAACATTTAAGAAGTTTATTTTCTGCCATATTTAAACTTTCTGCTGTACAGAGTGGCATTTAGCTGAAAGCTAAAAAAAAAAAAAATACCTACCTTACAAACACATAAACAGAAACACAAGGTCACATGCAATGCTGCTCCATTTGACATTTATTGTTTTTTTTCCCGGTAATAAATGTTTACATTTAGACTATAAAATATTTGCGTGATTTCAATCATGTAAATAAAGACAAACACAATGAGTCTAAAACGTGAACCTCACTTTTCAGTGATGTGTTGGTTGATGGTATTAGTATTGCAAGTCAAGTCAAGGTAGACAAGCGACTACTTTTAGTAAAATGATATGTGTAAAAAAGCTCCGTCTTTGTTGTGCTGTATTTTGCTGTAATTGAGCTGCCTTATTGGTTTTTGTGTTCAGCTCATCAGTCTAACCTCTGAGGTCCATGATCAGTGGAGCAAACGCAGCCTTTCAATGATCAAGCGTTGGGAAAATACAAAGGGACTGCTTTGTGGCTTACATTTGATTAAATCCTGCACTCACTTGCACTGGGTCAACTAATATTTATTCATTAAAGCTGGATTTCCAGTGGCATACCGGCTTAGATTCCACAGTCTGAATTAAGTTATTTTTCATTGTTTAATTAAGCCAAACCAAAATGTTTATTTCTGAATAAAACGTAGCCATGTTTACATAGTGGTTTATGACAATGCTGTAATTTGAGGCTGTTTAAAGTCATAGGGAAGTCATATTTAAATGTCAAATCATTCTGGCTTAAAAATGTATGTAAATGTGCTCTTTATTGGACGATATTGTCCAAAAAGTTAGAACGTTTCTATAAAAAAAAAAATCCTGTGTTAAAATCTGTGTTGTTTTTCTGTTATTTTATGCAGGCCAGTTAGTATTACTTAAGCTTGTACACCTAAATTTGGCCAATCATATATCAACGGTCATCTGTCAATCTAATTTTTTCGGTCATAGCATCTTGATTCATATGTTGCAGCTAATATATGCAACGGTTGAAATAAGTTGCTAACTGGTAAGCAAGATGCTTCCAATAAACCAGCCACAAACAAACTTGTTTGCGAACCTTCCACCACAACAATCCCATCCCCCTTGATAAATGACCAATCACATTCACTTTATTCACTCGTGTAAAGTCGTGCACCTCTCTGGAGAATTCGTAAATGCAATGTATGGAACAGCTGCTTCCCTACGACTTTAGATATTTACTGTGAATGATTTTAGAGGTGTTGTTAAACTGAACGTATGTGTCTGAGATAGCAGTTATTACCATACAGTCCCTATGGTTGGTGTTATTAAGGGTCCATACAGTCTGGACAAGTACTGACTTTGAATTACACCTTCTTATTGCCATACTAGTTTCCTTCCTTTGTCCCATCCTTCCTTGCTTGGTTCTTTCCCACCTCGGTTCCTTCTTTCTTTGGTTCCTTCCTTTGTACCTTGATTCCTTGGTTTCTTCCTTCCTTTTTTTCCTTCCTTCCTTCGTTCCATCTTTGCTTGCTTAATTCCTTCCTTCTTTGGTTCCTTGGTACCTTGGTTTCTTGTTTCCTTCCTCCCTTTTGTCCTTCCTTCCCACCTTGGTTCCTTCCTTCTTTGGTTCCATCCTTGGTACCTTATTTCTTGGTTTCTTCCCTCCTTTTTTCCTTCCTTCCTTTGTTCCATCCTCGCTTGCTTGGTTCCTTCCTTCTTTGGTTCCTTCCTTGGTTTCTTGGTTCCTTACTTCCTTGGTTCCTTCATTCCTTCCTCCCTTTCTTCCTTTTTCCTTCCTTCCTTTCTTCCATCCTTGCTTGCTTGCTTCCTTCCCTCCTTGGTTTCTTCCTTCCCTCCTTGGTTTCTTCCTTCTTTGGTCCCTTCATTGGTTCCTTGGTATCTTGGTTTCTTGCTTCCTTCCTACCTTTTTTCTTTCCTTCCTTTGTTCTGTTATTCCTTGCTTTCTCCCTTCCTTCTTTGATTCCTTCCCTGGTACCTAGGTTCCTTGGTTCCTTTTGTCTTTCCTTCCTTTATTCCTTCCTATAAAACATGTAGCAGCCCTACCACTCATTTGAGTCTCTTAGGCTACGTTCAGCATGAAGTTACCCAAATCCGATTTTTTTTTTTTTTGCCCAATTGCGACCTGGATCTGATGTTTTCATGGCAGTCTGAACAACACAGATCTGATTTTTTCCAATCCAACACAGGCCACTTGGCTATGTGGTCCTGAATCTGATACGAATCTGATCTTTTCAAATGCGACCTGTCTGAACATTCAGATCGCATTCATCCGACCTGAACGCCATTAGTAACCGAAATAGATCACTGTATTCCTTCTTGCTACAATGAAGCAGCAAGAAAAACAACAACCATGGCAGACGATGATGCGGAGAGTAGTATTTTTTTAAGCATCTTGAAGAGATTGAGGTTTTAAGGTTTGGAAAACACGAAGCACGCTGGCTTGTGACGTCATTGCGTCCTTTAATGCGCATGCGGGACACATAAGTTGTATGAATGCAGTTTACACAGGAAATCGCATGCAAGTTGCATATATTCGGAAATGTGAACGGCAACGCAAAATAATCTGATTGCACAAAGAAATCGGAATTGCGCATCAAGGCCTGCAGTGTGAACGTAGCCTTTTTGGCTGGTCAAGCTGATTCTTTTCATTATCCTATATCTGTCAGACTTTTAACCAAACAGATCTGTGATCACAGCAGTTGTTATTTCCCTTCTCTGTTACTGCTAAACCATAAGTATAAAAATTTTACTTTATTAAGTATGTGCATACTTCCTCCTTTGTGATACTGCTAAAAAAATAAATCCTCTGACTTAGCAGAACTGAATAACCGCAGCAGTTACTTCAGCCTGTTATGGTTCAGATGAGTGGTTTTCAAATCTTGTATTGGTTAGTAGGAACTGACCTGCTAGCAGAGTGGAGCTGACCTACTAACAACACCCTCAGGGTACTTAGGGCTGCCTGAGTGTCATTCCACTGTGGGTCAGTTGATACACGAGTCTGCGGCGGGGTGGTGGGGTATTGCTGCCATGCAAAAGACCAGAGGTGGGTGTGTGTGGAGTTTTGGCTGCAGAATGGGGGGGGGGGTCAAAGCAGGAGCTAATAGGAGTGGTTGTGTGTGTGTGAAAGAGAGAGAGAGAGGAATGCGGAACCCCTGGTAGAGCAGGGGATGGCCATGTGTTCCTGAGCAGCCTGCCGCCTGGAGCCCAGAAACACATCCAGGCAGGAAATGAGACTACACACATACACACACTGTCACACACACACAGAAACACACACCTTGTTGAAGCAAGCGGACAGCCAGAAGTGAATAGAAAGAGAACAAACTCCTTCCTCTGTTAAAGACAAACTAAAAGACTAATATCTTCCTACTTCTGCTTTCTGGGAAAACTTCTCTCTTGCATGCTCAAGAGCTTGAGGCAGCCACAATCGGATCTGATTTTGGATTATTTGAATGCTGAACTTTCGCCCCTCCTTGCTGTGGATGACATGCTTCATATCAGAAGGAATACAAAGACTTGGATCCCTAATATATCAATTCCTGGTTGGTAACCTTTAACTTTTCGTGTCTGTCTCTGTATCTGGGTTCACTGCTGACTTCATCAGTCGGTGTTTATTTGGTTTAAAACTCCCTCACCCTTTTCCTTACGCCTTCTTTACCCCAGCATGATTCATTTCCTGCCTGCCATCATTCAAACGACTGGAAAGCCAGGAACTCCCTGTGGCGCTGTTGCAGGAAAACTGAAAACCGCTGGGCTTCATAGAAACAAAGCTAACTCTTGTATTTTCTGTCTTTATCTGCTTTAATTATCAACAAGAGAAATGTTCTTTTCTCAATTTACAGTCAGCAGTAAACACATCTGAAAGACATAGACACTGGATTTATTTATTTATTTGTTTTTGACATTGTTACAGCTACAAACTGTACTGCTTCCTAATCGCATTTTGCATGGAAGATCAAAACAGAAAAGAGAATATATCAAAGGGTTCAAATTTGTTACTGAAATAAAAAGTGTGGCATGCATTTGTATTTATCCTAATTTATTGTGATGATAAAATCTAACATAACTTGCCTTCGTTAGCAACTCTATTAGTGATGCTGTTTCATGGTCAACTCCATTTACTAAGAGCTTTTTCTGTGTTTTCACAGTTTCACTTCCTTAAATCTCCACAGTTGGTCTAAATCTCTTGAATTATTTGAGCCTCTCGTTCAACAAGTGCAAATTTACAGCAAGATGGTGTAAAAACATCCAAGCAGTGAATGAGGGTTCACTTATCAATCTTTAATGATACCTTGACTTGTTCCTTTGGAGTGTAGAAGCAGCTGTTGTTGGCACTTTCCCCGAACAACCTAATGCATCATTCCTTTCAGCCTCTTTGGTCTGTTTCTTCACTGTCCTGGTGGTCTTTTTGAAAAACAGAACAGAACAGCCTGTCAGGAAGCATGTCTGTCGTAGGTTAGTGTGTGCATGAGTTAGGACTGTGAGTGTGAACCAGCCAAGCGTGAAAACCAGTGGTTCTGAGGAGAAGAAAAGCTTAAGTTGTACATGTGAGTCCTGTGCTTTGCTCGCACTTTTTCAAAGCTGTTTAGCATCGTTTTCAGTAAGTTTATGATATTTGTTAAGACGACGAGAATTTGGAGAATGTGGTCTGTTCACTGATGGTATGTTTACTGATAGTTCAGCATGAAACAATGTTGTCCGTTCATTTCAATTAAACAAGTCTGACCAGATGGCTAGGGGTAGCTATGCAGGTATTTTCAAAACAAGGTTTTCCACCAAAGATCCTCATCCCACCAGTCAAAAACGTGTTTAAAGGTTAATGATCACACATTTCTATGATGGTGGTGTCAATTATTGATCAATAATAAGTAAAGTAAGTAGAAAATAGAATAGAAAATCTCTTTATTGTTTGGGAAATTGTGGTGTTTACAGCAGCAAAAGGTTATAGTAGAAGTGGTCACACAATTTGCACCTTAGAAAAGTGAATAAAATAAACAGATGGGGGAAAAAAACGATTATTGTAGTGTACATTCCAAAAAACTTAAAAAAACAAACCGCTGGTTTTTGTTTTCCAAGTTTGAAGATGTTTCGCTTCTATCCAGGAAGCTTTTTCTAATCAAAATGTCGTCTCATTGCTTCCTGGAAGTACTATGACCTGCATGACTGAGAACCTTCACCAGCATATGGTACTGTACACAGTTTTTACAATATAAATACTCTGTATCGGGAGAATAAAAAGCAATAACAATGTGAAAAATAGCAGCAACACAGATGTATAAAAAAAGGGCTGTATCAATCTAACTGAAAAATGAAAAATATCAATCAAACTCATTTATCTTTCTTTCATTGTTAAATCTTGTTTGGCTAAACCAGGCTACATAAGCTGAACAGGTAGCCAGTCTCATTAAATCAGCTAATAATCAAGAGATCTATTTATTTGAGAAGTTCAATAAAAAGTGAAACTTGTATAAAAAAATCATTATATGATAATCTCATCTTTATTTTGAAGCTGATTAAGGTGTATGATTTACCAAACACTTCAAAAACTATCCACATTAATAAAAAAGTGAGGTTAAATGGAGGGAAGAAAGCACAGAGGTTCTGTATCTCTATCGGTAACAGTTTACTGAGCCATATTATGTGCTGATGTTTGTCAACTTTGTTGTTTTATCTTGTGCAAAGTAAGCGGCCTAATAGGACATATTGGAGCTCTTCCTTTTTATCTCCAGTTTGATTAGAGCCATGGTCTCACAGTAAGAAATACCTGCTTTAGTGGCTGTGCTATCATTGAACTGACTGATCAGGAAACATAACAGACAAGCTGACCTTAATATCTAACTGAATCTGTGGCGAATTGTCGAGAGGAAGCAGAACATTGACATGATTCTGAGTATTCTGTTTTCATCAGTTATCCAACAGTAATTTAATTATTAGCTCATGATTCTGGCTCTTGTCATTCTCCTCATGTAATGAATGATGTGAAACTATTTATATATAAACCCCTATCTGTTCAGGAGTGGGTAAGCACTGGTAGGAAAACAGTTTCCCAGTCATCTTTCACGAAGAGGTTGAAGATGCAATGACTGCTAAAAATAAAAAAAAGTCTACAAATAAGAAAAACAGGAGAAACTTTATATAAACCAACTATACCCTGAAGAACTTTTCATTTCACTTCTTTCTTTAGTTGACCTGTCATGTAATAATAGTTGTGTGATATTTGGCACTGGTTGACACATTGCCGGTATCCGCAGGCTTTGGCAGCCTCCTTATGGTGGTTGTGAATGTGTGTGGTCATAGTGATTGCTGGCTGTCATGGTTTGTTGCTCAAAGCCCTGCAGCTGTCACTGGACCTCATCTGAACCCATTTCTGCCTCTGCCAACTACTTGTTTCTCCAGGAAGAGGAGGGAGGTAAATCACTGACCTGCTCAAGTGCAGCACAGGCAAATCTGGTCTGATGGTGGAGGAGATTTTCCTCTTTCAGATGATGAATGTGTGACTCTCTGGGTGCTGCTTGATTTAGGGAAAGAACTGATGATCACAGTATTATTGGTTAAAAACCAAATTGACTTGAACAACAAAATGACATTAATTCCTTATAAAAAGTGGCTGCACAGGATGGTAAATTTGACTTAAATATTTTAAGGTTTAGTTAAATGAGAAAAAAGGAAAAGTTAGAATCAAATATTTATTTTTCTTTACTTTATTGCAATCTATATTCTAAAGGTTAAATCCTACTATAAATAGATTCACTTTCATGTAAAATCTATCTTTTTTTTTTTTTTTATAATTCGTGATTGTGTATATATTAGGGCTGCTACTACAGATTATTTTGCAAATATTTAGCAATATTTGTGAGACATTTGTTGATAATTTTTTTTGATTAATCTATTTATAATTAGATAGCAAAAGGTTCCCAAAAGATTTTTTTTTTATGAAATTAAACCAGGGCAATAATGGATTCATCTGTTTAATGATTTCGTCCCTAATGTGTGTGTGTTTATATATATATATATATATATATGTATATGTGTGTGTATGTATAATTTAATTGAAAGGTGAAAAAAAACACAACTGAATTTTGAGTTTTTTTTTCTTCAAATAATTGCATCTACTGATGCATTGATTCCCAAAGTTGGTGCTGTGACCCCACTGGGATGCCTGATCAACCAAACTAAATAATAGTGCTGAAAGATATAAAATCATCACTTAAAAATTGACATACCCAAGAACTTTGGTCGTTCATGCAGTTTCTAATCTCATTATATTCTTAGTTAATCAATTATGTGGAAATGCTTGTTTACTTAACTGCTAATTTGGGTCATTGGTTGACTCTGGTACCATTTGAGGGTCAGAGGTGGAAAAGTTTGGGAACATCTTCATTAATTCATCATTCAATGCAATTGTCTCTTTTTATCTCTCTATCTGTCCATCCGAAACATCTGTCTTGAATTCACTCTAAATTTTTGTATCTTAGAAAATAGCTAAAAAGCAACGTCACTTCTTCAAACTCGGCAGGAAGCTAAGCTGCCATCTCACCATAAAATATCCTGTTGTGTAATATTTTCCTCCCCAAGCTGTAGGATTTGTGTTATCTGGAATGTTCCTTGTTTTTTTTTTTAACATTCCTGTATTTAACCGAGAGGTCGTAATGTAGATGGGAGGTTAAATTTTCAAAGAAAACACACTTGTTCAAGACAGGAGCGGCATAAATCAGAAATAAAGATCAACATTTGTGGATAAAAACATTCATCTGAAAATATCGGATGACTTGCTTGTTTTTTGACTTCTAGTAACAGCATTTATTTTACCATTTCAACTTCCATTTACATTAACAAGAAAAAGCAGATTATTATTTATTTAACTTAAAATTCAGCAACCAAAGAACTGCTGTATGCTGGTATTTCAATGACAGCAGCAGCAATGCTGGACCTAAGTGAGAAATCTTCTGACACATTATTGAGCTTTTTTTCAATATGTAAATCATTTAGTGCAGGAAATTGTTGCTTCAGGCTGAAGTTTGGCTACATTCTGACAACAGAGATCCACAAACATATTCAGACCAGGATTGGTTGTCATTTTATGAAAGGACTCAAACATACGCTCTGTTTGTCACCAATGTTTGACTCAAAGCTGTTAATTTTTCTACTGCTGCAGGTGAGCAGTGGCTGGAGGAAAAATCAGAAATGATCGGGCAAACGACAGAAACGTAAAAACTGCAGCTCTGCTGTGTTTCCTTTTCTCACAGCTGGTTGTTTTTCTCTTGTGCTGATGTTAACTGTGTATCATGCAGACTTATAGAGTGGAGGATTGGATTGGCCAGACAGGGACCAGGCATCCCGTGTCAGTGGAGTGTAGAGAGATCTGTCGGAGTGGGACTGACCTCTTCTGGCTGAGCTCTCTGAGGCCAGCAGACTGAATTACTCTTTGCAGTGCTTTTGAATTTACATCGTTTTGTAGATTTAGAATAAAAACACAAAACAGATCCTATTGTTTTTTTCCTGTATGTCTTTCTATACATTTTGTCAGTTTATCAAAAGCCTTCGAGCTAAGCACCTCCACCATGATCAGTTCATAATGGTTTGAATCTGCTGTGAGTACTTTAGTGCACTTTGATGATGTGCATAAGTGGAGATTATCTTTTATTCCATTCATTTTATCTTGAATTCAAAGAAAAACCGTTACATTTTCTTTGAAGTAAGAAGATCAGAATAAAGCTAAATCCGAAATATTTCAGCGCCAAGATGGATTTATTCCTTCCTGCAGTCATTCTGAATGTACACATTTTCTAGTGATTCTCATAAATAACTCCCCAATATGCTACTGTGCAGCATGCCACTCCCCCCTCCATGCTTCACAACTGGTGGACAGCCCTTTCCAACAGATATGTTTGCTCTTCAGTGCTTAGATAATTTACTTTTATAATCCTTGTAATATTATTTGAGAAATCCTGGTCTTCCTCTTCATCACTTCTGTCTGTTAAACTTTAATCTGACTCTTATGTTCCTGTAGAGAGTGATGGATTCCTCTTTTAGCACATTCAATGTAGGTTAAACTTGTCACTTTATTTCTGTGCAGAGATGCTCTTTCATATCCCAGTACGTCCCACTGTTACATGTTTGGGGTTTATTGACCTTTCTCCTCCATCTTTGGGTCTATATTCAGGGTCAACCTGCTTGGACAGCCAGACCCAGGCATGATGGCAGCTAGTGCATCTCCTTTACTGTTAATTATTTGTCTTTCTGTAAAATGACTAATTTCCAGTTATTTTTAGACCTCATTAAACCACTACCAGATGGCAAAGTTGCCTAAATCTTTTTTAGACAGTATTTTCACTCACAACAAATTGACTGTTGGATGTTTCTTCTGAATGTTATATAGTTGTCAGCAAATGCCTCTGATACGATGTGCAACTTGAACTGTTTGAAGTAGTTACTATAACTGTGCGTCTGTCTGTTTACTCCTCACCAGAAGTTGGATATTTGTAAACTATGTTGAAGTTTGGAAGCTCTTCTCTCCAAGTGTCAGATGTTTTCTTTTATATTCATCAAAACCTTAAATTGACTAAATGCTCAAATAAACAGAAAGTTTTATAGGGAATGTTTTGAAATGACTGCATACTTTGATGTATGAATTATGAAAATGTTTTCTCCTAATTCCTGTATTTTCTGTTGTATTCAGAGTTGCGACCCTCTGACAAAGAACCTAGAGCCGTTTTCACTTCTGTTATAATCAGAAGGTCAAACCTCTAAAATATGAGAGAACTTATCAGATCATTTTGATGCGAGCTTTCAAAATGCAAGCAGAACAGTTCTGTGTGCTGGGACCAGAGGATGGGTCGTACAGCGATATGCTTAAAGACATCTGATGCCCTGAAGGCCTCATTGAAAGATGCCAGGAAACCCTTTGCTCTATTAGGAATATTTCTTTTTGCAGCTGACTGACATGTGACCCCCAATGGAGGGAAGTAAGAAACAGCTGATTACAGAAGATAAATTGGGTTACTGCTGCACGGAGAATAGGGAAAATGTGGGAAATATAAACATTCAGTTGAATGTTTCTGATTTATTTATTTTTTTTCAGTTTAGTCTTCTTTAACCTTTTTGGCTCCTTCTATTTCTGATAGTGCTGACGTCTGCTATTAGAGTCAAAATATATGAAGTAGTTTATATGATCCCCACATTGAACCTCTGACACGTCAGATTTTTTTCAAGCTTAAAGAGGAACGCCGTTTTTTTTTTTACATTTGGCCCTTGATTTTACGTTATTTTATCATGTTTTACTCACCCATATGAGTTTTTTGTCATTTGGAGCTGTTCTGAAGATATTCCGTTAGGTTATATCCAAGTAACGTCTTCCTATGAGCAATCGACTTAAAGGCACAAAATAAACTGTTCATAATTTATTCTTTATGGTACGCCAGCATTCATTACATGTAGGCGAATCACTGTCCCCCAGACATCCGCGGTTATATTTTTTATATTTATATGTTTTAAAAACAAAGCAGCGTGTGTATGACGTCATCCGCGCGCCGGACTGGAGTCGTAACAGGAAGCCCGGGCCACAGGCGGCTATGCTCTACCCCTTCTATTCATTCGGCGAGCTAATCTAAATCGTTCAATTCCATTTTAAGAGCGAGATCATCTGTGGTAGCAGCACTAGACATCTTCCAGGCATGTGAGTAAAACTAGCAGCAGTTCAGCGGACAGGATGAATGAACGGTAACCGGCGCGCGCGGATGACGTCATACACAATCCGCTTTGTTTTTAAAAGATATAAATATAAAAAATATAACCGCGGATGTCTGGGGGACAGTGATTCGCCTACATGATATCAATGCTGGCGTACCATAAATGATAAATTATGAACAGTTTATTTTGTGCCTTCAACACGTTGCCCAAAGGAAGACGTTACTTGGATATAACCTAATGGAATATCTTCAGAACAGCTCCAACTGACACAAAACTAAAATGGGTGAGTAGAACATGATGTAATAACGTAAAATCAAGGGCCCAATGTAAAAGAAAAACGGTGTTCCCCTTTAATTGCAGTTTAGTTTCTTATAATAAAATGGAAACTGATTTGTTCCTCCTTCAGTTGGACGCTTTCATTCTTTTTTATTTTTATTTTTTTTAAGATTGTTGGACGTTGCTTGGAATTTTTTGTCCAAAGTGAAAGTTAGTTTGTGAGACTAAGAAGAAAAGAAGATCTTATTAATGTCTTCATTCATTTCTAAGAAGACTGACATGTATTCCATCCCTAAATCATGACTTTGAGCAATACACTGTTTCTAAGCTGCATCTCAGAATGAAACAGAATGCAGAAGGAAAACAGAAAATAAAAGGAGACGTGTAGTGGGATAGACCAGGGTTTCTTAACCCTTCTCCTCATGGCCCACTGTCCTTCATGTGTCTCTACCCGAGCACACCTGATTCAAATGATTGCATTTTACCTCCTTTGCAGCTATGGAATGCTGTAAAAGCCTCTTGATCACCTTTTCATTCAGTTCAGGAGTGTAAAGGCAGGGAAACACCTCAAACTTGTAGGACAGAGGGCCCTGAGGACCAGGGTTAAGAAACTCTGGGCTGGACATTTTCAGATAAGCAGATGAGAGAAACAGGACTATCTTGGAGGCATTTTAGTGAGTTAGATTTGAAAATAAGCACCATTAATGGAGATGAGAAGTGATCCAATCAAGCAGAAGCAAGTAAATCAAAAATAATTCACTAACATTGTTTTAAACCTGTACATTGTAACGTCTTAGACGTTTTTCTGGAACTCTGCACGACTTTATGATTGCGTTCAGCCGATCCTTGAAGAAATGAGAATAAAAAAAGTAAAACTTTTTTCCTTTTTTCTGTTTATATGGTGAAACACACTGAGGAGGCATTAAGAAATACAGACAAAAAAAAGCTTATTTCAGGTTTTGTTTGATGACCTTGCAAAGGTATTCATGCAGTTTTCTGGGGGGGTTTAGGTTTCACAGAATGAGCAAACAGTTCAATGTTTTTTGTTTTACATCTCAGGCGTACATCTCTGTGGAAAAGTGTTTCCCAAACTTTTTTTTGACTTGTGTAGCCCTTTGAGCATATTGTCTTACCATGAGTATCCTTCTCAGTCAAAAGTATTGATGATTGTCCAAAAGTGGAACGTATAATGACTGATTATTAAATAAAAAACTATTTTACTTAGTCTGCTTGAATTTTTTAATTTGTTTAAAAAAAAAAAAAACATAGATATGTTGCCTGGAAGTTAGTAAGGAATTAGAATAAATACAAACTAAAATCATATTGTAAGCCTGTGTTTATAAAACTGGAGCTCATCTGAGTAACTCCCTTATAATATTTAAACTTGATAAATTGGGAACAGCAATTATAGTCAGACTGATTGATGATCAGTTTTTCTTTGTTTTGATCAAGAGGCATGAGCTGCTTTGATGAGCTCTGATAGATCAGTGTGAAAAACAGCTGATATCAGGCCGTTCTCTACATCCAGTCTGTTCCTCTGCTGGGTTATGATGTGCTTCACAGCTGAAGGTGAACTCAAAGGAAAATACGTACTTTTTTGTTTGTTGTTCCTCACAAAAAAAAAAAAAAAAAAAAAAAAAAAAAAAAAAAACAGAGCCAGCCCTTTTTTATTTTACTTTATTTACAAAGAAATAAAATATTCTCATTTACCCCTTGCAATGCACTCACAGACCACTAGGGGTACGAATACCCATGATCAGTTGATCATCATCTTTTCCTTTTATTTCTGTACCTCCTTTTGTTGATTAGTATTCATATTCTGAATGAGATAAATGTCTTTCTTTGTTGCTCAATATATAACAAAGTGTGAAAAGGTTCTTTTTACACTTGGACAACTTTATTGTAATATTGTATACACAGAGTGTATACAAAATAAAATTTCATTTATACAGCCAGGCTCAAAGTATACCTTTACAATTTGCCCTAAGATGAACACTTTACTTTGAAGAGTTTAATTTTCATGGCTTTTGCATGAAAAACATCAGGAAAAAAACCCTATGGTTTTGTACATTATTATTATTGTTTTAAACATTAATAAACTATTTATTTAAGAAGAAATGCATAGCTATCTTTGTATTATGGGAGTTAAATCTGATAAAGCAGTATTAGTTATTCTTCTGCACACAGATGAACTTATATTGACTCAAATGTACATGTCGGGTTGCTAGATTCACTTCCAACAGATGTAACTCCTCTAGTTAAAGATATTCAGCACATAAATCAGTATCATTTTACATGTAATGATGCTTCAGTGTAATGATTTGGGTAATTACTGTCATTTAAGGGCCCCTAATGCTGGGGTTTGTCTGTGGGTGGGCGCCTGGGATTGAATGCATCTGCCCCTGTGGTCATCGCAAGCAGACGGTCTCATCTTTGCCTGAGGTCTGTTTTTATTTAATACTCACGTGTATTTTTTTGTCCGTTCTCTCTGCAGTTTTGGGAAGCAGCTGGGGGGCAGGCGAGGCTGTGAATGCATCACTTTGGAGCCATCAGAAATGATTGTGGTGGGTATAGATGCTGCTCGCTCTCTCTTTTTTTTTTTTTTTCTCAACTTGTTTTCCCTTTTCTCTCTCCCTCTCAGCTCTCCTCACTTTTATCCCTCCGTCCCTCCTGTGCTGCCCTTTGATATCAGTCCCTTTTTTCATCTTTATTTGATGTTTGCGTGTTTCCTGCTATATTGTTCTCTCACATCCTTCTCTTTTATCAGCCTCCTTTTTTACTTTCCTCCCGTGTCCTGACAGGGCTGCTAAAGCATATTGTGATAGTGACCCACGTTTCCAACAGTTTTTAAAAATGCTTTTGCATTCGTGTTTTCTTTTAAATCTAGCTGGTCTTCTTTTCTTCTTGATTTTCTAGCTTGTTGTAATTCACAGGCTTGCTCTAACAGACAGATGACCTATTGTGTTACACTGATATCATCCTTTAGCTGTAATGTTTAGATTGCAGAGGATTTTTTTTGGTATAGATTAGCTCAATCTTTGCAGATTTTACTCTCACTATGAGTCTCTCTTGGAAAAGAAAAAATTTCTCACCTTGTTTCTATCATAACCTCCATCTGGCCAAAACGTTAATATGTTTTTTTGTTGTTTTTTTTTGTTTTTCAGCACTAAATCTACTATCTGATAAAGATGAAAAATGTCAAAGATTAGTATTCAACAGAAAAAGTCTCTTTCCTTCCACAGAGGAACTGCTGGTTACTAAAGCTGCGTTCATACCAAACGCAGCAGAAGCAGCGAGTTTACATGCAAAGTCAATGGTTGACGCGCGTCAAGGCAAAGCAAAATGTCCCGCAGCGCGTTTTGAGTAGCAGGCACAGCGTGTCTGAGCAGCTGAAGCAGCGCGTCTGGAGCTTTTGAGCATCTGACGCCTGCAACGCGCAGCAAACGCGCTGCTGCTCGAGATGGGAAAATTTTACTTTTGCTGCTCGAAAGTGCCGCATCAACCAATCAGAAGACAGACACATCTCTGATGATACAGATCACTGTGATCAGTCCTCTGAAACAATTTATTAACACCTAAATTAACTTAAAATGCTGAAACCTGCCGACAAAACATGTTCGCTTTTATTATCCTGGTGTCTGCAGTTTGGATTACGGACATGAAAACCGCTTTCCAGTCGCCGCGGCGAACCGCGAGGCGGCAGAGGCTGCTGTTGAATGGGATTCCTACTGACACCGCAAAGTATGCAGTCAGTGGAGGTCTGAGCGGCGCCGACAGAAATAATATTGGAAGGCAGGATGGTAATCAGGATAAACTGGCTGCACTGATTAAGTTTTCAGGTGGATTTTCCCACTTAAAAACATAATAAAACTACTTTATTCCCACTAATTACAGCTGCCAGGCAAAGAAAGGATAGTGTAGCTCCGCCCAACGTGCGTCAGAGCCACTTTGCCACCGCGCAGCCTGAGCAGCAAAGCTGCTTCAGCCGTGCATCAGAACTAAACTGGTACAAGCAGTAAAAAGGAAGCAGCTGACGGCTTTTTGCTGCTTCTGCTACGTTTGGTCTGAACAAAGCTTAAGACTTCTGACATTAAATGTTGCCACTGATCCTCCATCTGTCATTATTCATCCTTGACCACACCTGTCAGTACAAATACTGTAGATGGAGAATGATTAGTTCCACCCTGTTTCTGCATAATCGCATTTTCATTTGATCATGGAGGTTTCTGAGCAGTGTCATCCGCTGCCTAGCAGCTGTTTGGCACATGATTCAAACAGACTGACATTCAGCAGGGAGTGCATGCACTTGGTTCTGTGTAGATCTAGTGCTGTGTCTCAGGCTAATTTCTAATAGTTCAATACAAAGCCTAAGAAAGTTACTTATGAAATGCAAACTCACCCATAAATGAAATAAGTCTTTTTATTTGCCCCTTTTCTTCTGGTTACAGGATCTGTATACTTAAAAATTAATTGTGGTAGCTGTATTCGTTATCTGGGGTGCAAATAAATGGGCTGCCTTCCAATAGCTTTAAAACTCTAACATGAGCTACATGAGAGTCATGCATTAGTACTTTATCTCTAGGCTCCATTTATGCTTCATTATACCTTCTTTTTTACCCTTCGTATTCAGGATGATGTAAAACATTCCAGTGCATAATTTCTTTCTCCATCAATTTAATTGTCAGTGCATTCAAATCACTTAAATTCTTGTTTTACACATTCCATATTTAAATTCTCTCTGATGTATAAATATGTAATAATTCACGCTCAGCTTAAATATTTAACATGTTTTGTTCCGTTAAAGAAAATTTGGAGCCGTTCCCCAAACGAACGTCCAATCAGCGTTGGCTTTGAGGTGGGTTGAGGTGTGACGCAACGAGAAGCGCGACAGTTC
>NW_015150489.1:2065920-2126467 GCF_000732505.1 Cyprinodon variegatus
ATCCTGCCTTCAAATATTACTTCACTCTCAGAGGCTCACAGACACCCACATACCGGTGGTGAGCTTTCACTGGGAATCCCCAGCAGCAGCTGCCTCAGAGTCGCCTGTTGTGGGGTTTCCCCTGCTCTTTGTGGCGGCTGGACGTAGATGTTGGCGTTTTTCAAGTACAAACTGCAGGCTCCAGAATAATAAAAGCAAACATATTTTGCCAGCAGGTTTCGACTTTTTAAGTGAATTTAGGCATTAATTATCTCTTTCAGTGGAGTGATCATATCGCTCTGCATCAGCAGTGCTGCCACCTTCCAGATCAGCTTCTCTGATTGGTTAATGCGGCATGTCGAGCACCGAAAGTTAAAATTTCTACAACTCCATCATCTTTGCTCAAATTTGAACATTTGAGCAAAGTTTCCTGGGGAAAACAGGGCGTACTAAAGCTGTACATCCCAAAAACAGGACGTACAATTTTTTTAGTAAAGGGCATAAAATGTACGCTCGTAAGTATTGCTAGCTAAAAACATTTTAACAGTTGAAGTTTCCGTGTTCTTGCTCTAAAAGACTTCTCTAACCTTTGGTCTTCTTTCTAGAGTTTCCATTTTAAAAAACATTAAAACAACACATTTGACATTGTCCTTTAACACTGAAAAAGGAAGTCTGATTGTTAAAGTGAATGGGTGTTGTTTATTTTCCAAACATCTTCATCATTTGACTCAGAATATCTCAGGATTAAATCATTACCGCATCAAGGGAAACATGATGAAACCACATAATTATTAATGGATGGACTGTTTCCTTCCCTTTTTTATGTTTTAAAGCTGAAGCAATCATTTGCAAGCTTTTTATGCCAACAAATGCCCCTCTTAGCCCTTGAGGAAATTCCCCCATCTTTACAGGAAAGGAAACCTTAACAGATAAGGAAAAAATAAAATGACGATATTTCATAAAGAAAGAGACGTTTTTAAGCTAAAGGGCTTAAACTGTCATTAGATATTTTTGGAAATATTGTTAAAAAATGTTGTTTTGTGTTGGGTTGTGTTTTACAGAAGCAGTAGAGCCTGCAGGAAGTTGGCAATTAACTTAAAAAAAAAAAAAAAAGGGATTTCCCAAAGAACACACATTAATCATGAACTGTTTTTACAGTCTGAGGGTCATTACTTAGTGAACAAGTGGTTTTTGTTCCCTTTTATCTAAACTATTTAGTTTGTTTACTCCATTTATAATGTATGGTTAAAACACAGGTAGTCAAATAGTTTAGAATGGATTAATGTTTGCCTTTATATTTAGCACAGGTATTAAATATCAGTAAAGATGTGTATGTTTTTTACTAATTCACTCACTGAAAAGAGCTTTTCTTTTTATGATTGATTCGTCTATGTGATGGTTCTCCCCTTTTGGGACTCTGAGTTTTTAGTTTTTCTGTTTTTTTAAATCTCTGTTTCCCCGTTGTGCTTTTTTCCTTTCCCCTTGCTTCCTTCTAGTTAGTTCCACTCACACCTGCTCCTTATTCAGTCCATCCTTTGTTCTGTTCCCCTTATATACTCCACCTCTGCAGTCACTCAGTGCTGGTTCCTTTTTGTTGTTTATTGCTTCCTCATCTCTGGCTCCCTACGTCATTTTCCCTTGATGTTTCTTTGTATTTTGCCTCAGTTACTCATTAAATCTACAAAATTCGCCTTAGAATTTGGGTCCTCAACCAACCTCCACATAAAACGTGACAGACTACTTACATCAACATAGATGAGGGATTATTTGTTTGACTTTCCTAGGGCTGGGTAAAGAAATAGATTCAATCTATTTTGGATCGATTCCTTTACATTTTAGCAAAATCGATTTGGGAATGAGATCGATTAGTTTTATAGTGACACGCGTGACGTTCACATTGAAATGAGCAGGCGTTTGCAAATGCCGACCCAAGTAACACACCGCTCAGCAAGCTGTCCCAACTGAAGTCTGTCTGGCACCATTTTGGATTCAAAACGGCTAAAGATAATGTGTTGGATAGGGCTGGGTAAAAAAAATCGATTCAATCGATTTTGAATTGATTCCTTTACAATTTTGCAAAATCAATGTCTAGGGAATGAGATCGATTAGTTTTATAGTGACTTGCATGACGTTCACATTCAAATGAGCAGGAAAGATGCACACAAGCTTACTTCAAGCCAGACAGCTGCACATATAGCCAATAGGTTGACTGAAGACTGAAGTTTGCACTTATGAGACAGTTTTGGTCACATCTGAAGTTTAATTTGTCTGATTTACAAGGTTGCACTCTGTGTTTAATGTGACAGGAAAACATTTTTAGGTGCAGAAAAAGCTGTTTTCACACGGCAGGTTAAAATTATTTGTTTGGCTGAAATTACCCATAGCCACCAGAATGCAGTCTGTAATGTTTGTGACCCCAAAGTAACCAGGATGTATAGAAGAAGAAAGTAGACTTTATTTAGGATCACATTGTTTACTGATATCATGATAAATGCCAGCATCTCTGTGCCATTATTAAGGTGTTGAGCAAATGGGAGCCGCCGATATTATGAACAAAACATAACAAGACAAAGAAGATTAAGAAAAAAACAGCATGACTATTTATAGTCCTGCTGATGAGGGGCGGTCTGAGCCGAGGAGATGACATAAAGTCAGATGAAAGGCGACATGACTGTTTGACTGCAGGTGCTTTAAAAACATATCTGATTTATTATCACGTAAAGAAGTGCAGCACTTCTCATTCTTTTTCTTCAGGTGAACAGATCAGAACTAGGTTGTTCAGACTGCCGTGAAAGAGTCTTAAGGGCAAAATAAACAAACCTACATTTGTCAGTCGTATGAACAAATCCCTAAGAGACGTGGGTTTCTGTGTCAGAAAACATACAGTCAGTTAAAAAGTCTGCAAACTTCTTTTGAAATGAGGTCAAACTGATCATTTTTTCACCTGATTACAGGAAAGGAGGAGTTCCTAAAAAATGCAAAACCCTTCAGTAAAAAAAAAAAAAAAAAAAAAAGTGACGGCGACGCAGATCTGAGAGAAAACCAAAGTTGAAAGCCTTCAGTTGACCTTTCACTCAGTCACCTCATAACTCTTTTTCTCCTCTGCCTCTTTATACTTGTCATAGTGCTAGTATCTAATGACACACAGTGGCTGATTAGAATAAATACGTTGTTTTAACCCATCAGCAACAATGACTGCTTCACCTTCCACCTTCACCTGCAGACGTCAGGGAACCAACCTTTCCTGAAATTTCTCTTTATTAAAAGAGTTTTATAGGGGAAAGGTGCTTTGTCAGCCAGATATTTAATCTGAAACGACTCCTCTGGGTGTATTTAGAGGCTGTTGCAGCTGTAAAAACAGCAGCAGCGGTGTTCACCATAGAGCTGGTTTATAGGAGGCTTTAGAGGAGGGACTTTGTCAGAGCTAAAACTGAGATTTGTAAAAGAAATGGATTAATTAGAAATGAAATTAGATTTGGCTTTAACTACTCTTTAAATGGCTGAAACAACCTAGTATTACATTTGTAATAAAGTTACGGCCCTATTTAATTCTAATCCATTTACGCTATGAAATTCACTAAAACATAACGTGTGGTTGTATTTTGTACAGTATTCGCACCTCATGCTTTTGAATTACATCAAGATTTCCTATGATTTTCAGTATTTCTGTTTTTAAATATGTAAATACAAAAATAAATATTTCAAGCTTCGTTGTCATGTAATCTATATTTTCAAGGCATTTCAAACTGACTTCTACTTGAAAAAATGGAAATATAAAGGATGTAAACTCAACAGGAGTGGAATCTTTGTTAAATAAAATATTTAGAATAAAGAAGTCAAATTAGACAAAATAGATGAAAGATTTTCTAGATTCTTTTTCTCCCTATTTTGGTTGATAAACTGTAGTATTTTCTCTCCTTTGGATTTGATTTGTTTTTTTTTCTTTAAAGAAAAAACTTCATAAAATTAAAAAAGAGCCTTTTTTTATGAGCCTAAACTTTTTTTTTTTCAAAATAGTGATGAAACATTAACTTTATTTAAAAAAAAATAGACAATTGTTTTAATTTTTGCCAGTAAAACTCCACAGTACAGTTGGTTTCATGTAATCAACTTTAACTTAAAATTTTAAACAACCACAATAAAAACAGCTGTACGCCACAGTGGAACAAAGTGGTGAGCATTTCTTTTGTAGAAACCTTTAGCTATGTCATTCGTATTCCGCTGATGCCATGTTATCATGGTCTGTTGGCTTAATACTTCATTCTCCGCTGATGCTTATTTTCCTGCTTGCGGTAGATATGTTTCCCTTGTCAATGTAGGATGGTTGAGCATTTTTAAATCACGTAAAGCTTCTTGATGTCAGCTGTCAGAAACAACAAAGTGCTCTCTGTTTATCTCTGTGTATGCTGTAACTGCTACAGAAAGGAGGCTGCCCTCATATCTATCTCCTCTTTATCTCTTTTTTGCCTCTAAAAGGGTTAAAAAAATCTAGATCCTTGGACAGAAACAAACAAAACACATGCCAGCATCATTTTCCCTTAATCAGATCTGCAAAAAACTTAAAAAATGACTACATTTCAATAATGAAACCAAAAGTTATGCCACTAACTCATACTGTTGGTTGAAAATGAAGATATTTTAGAACTTTTTAAATATTTTGTATTTAAGTTGACAACTTCACCTCTCATTGCTGAGCTGGTTTTGTTTTTCTCTCTTTTAAATGCTTAGCAAGTTATTAACTGCAACCCTTGGTCAGATCTGTCCATTTGGGTGCTACCAATCGGGTATCTGTCATGTCTGTGTGTGAAATATGAAAAAAAATCCAGATGAAATCCATCCGTTCAACTAAATCTTTTATTTTTGATGTGTGCAAATGGACCATGCATATCTTGAGCACAATCAATTCTGGTGTCATTCGAATGACAGTGAGCTTTTGCATGAAGGAGAATTATCAGAGCCATGACTTGCACAAAAGTACAAACAGCACAAAGGGAACACATATCATTTCTGTTTTCTTGAGAAATCTGCCAAAATGAATAATAAAAAAAAAAACAGAGGCATGCACAAACATGCATGCATGTGCATTTTTCTTTCTAAGCATTTAATGCCCAAGAGAAGGGGGGGCTGCGGCACAGTCACACAGCACTGCAGCCAATCAGCTAATTGGGGCCATGGGAATGGTTGAGGGGATGTGATCTGTGGCTCCTGTCATGACTCTGGTCACAGGATACACAGGAGTGACATTGACAGGCGCACAGTAAGCGCTTGTTCCTCTGTTTTTGAGCTGGGGATTGAGAGGAAATGAGTAGAAGACGTCAATTACCAAAGTACAAATGAAGAGAGACAAGTTGTCGGTGATGCATGCTCACTGGAAGCCCATCAGATAGAGCAGGAATGTAAACCGGCAGATGAGTCGACGTGAAGTTCATCACACACATTTTGTGTGAGTTTCTAGAGGAAGCAGAGAATGTGGTCATTTCCAGACTTATGGTCATGGGATAGATGATGGGATCTCCCTCCTGTCGGTCAGACAGGCAGGCAGCATTTGAGACCAGGAGAAAATTCTCTGTGTAAACACGAAAGTGGGGCACATTTCTAACCTTTCCACCTCCAGAATTAGCTGCCTGCTACCCTCGGGCTGCGTCTCATGGGGCTCATTATTACAGATGACATTTTTAATTCTGAGACAGGATGCGCTGATCATAGGGCTTTAACTGTTATTTATTCCTAATCCAGTTCCTTAGAACCATCAGTGCCAAACTACATAAAGTGAAAAAGTCCCTATTTATTCCATCTTAAAAGCAGGATGGTCTAATTTGAACTTTTAGCAATTAAATGTGATTTATCCCTATTCAGTTTGTTTAAAAAAAATTTTTTTTATCTCTCAAAACATAGTTTGAACTTCGGCGTGGCTCTGAAAGCGTTCATTACTGCTTTTATTATAGTGAATTTGTTTGTTTTGTATAAAAACAGTAGAAGGCTTGTTGTTTTAGCTTCAACACAGTAGTGCTCGTCATTGGCCAATGTGAGCCATCATGAGTTATTATGTTCAAGATGTCGGTGAGTGCACATGACAAACCCGAGGAGAGACTAAACATGGTTCCTAACAAAGGCACCGCTTGTGGTGTTTATTCAATATTCTCTAGTTTTAATCTCCTTACTACAGTTTGGCCCTAATAAGGAAAATCAAAGACCTGAAATTATATTTGGGTTTCTCATCAGAACAGACTTCCTTGTAGACAAAATGTTATATGCATCATATTTTGCATACTGTTGATAAATAAGGGCAAACAAGAGGTCTCAGACACACATAACTCACCATAACTACCAGAGTTAAAACAATGGTAAAATTTCATAAGTTTTTTTTTTTTCTGCGAGGGCTGAAATAATTATTCAGATTAATCATGATTAAACGATTATTGAAATAATCGTCAACTAATTTAGTAATTGATTGATCGATTAACTGGACTGTAGAGGCTCTGAAATGTGCCTTTAGCTGACAGAGCGACCCACCTTGAGCAGCAATTATACCAAAATTGTTATGAAATAGTTTGGGTTTAAGATAAAAATCCTTTTCGTCTGTCGATGTGCTCTATCAGAACTACTCAACTATTTTCAATTGGTTTAAAATCACAACAGCTCTTCTTTAAGGAACCTTCTGATATCCGATTATTAATCCATTGATAGAAAAAAATAATCAACAGATTGATCGACTTGCAAAATAATTGGTGGTTCCCACTTTTTTCCTCACATGGACTTACAAACTCATAAGACTGACAACAAAAAAACAAACTTGAGAGGGTGTTATTTTTACTAAATGAATCTGAGGTAAATACTTCCACTCTTACTTATTTAAAGCAAGCTGGACAAAGCGGCATATTGGAGTTATAACTGCACCGTTATATCGGCAGCAAAAAGACAAATATGTACGATTGATAAAGCAACATGCTGCAGGTTAGATTCCCTTCATTTCATTTTAGTTTAAATTCAATGTGGAAAATTAAGATTTACATTATGAGACAACAGAGCCCCATATTTACCAAATTATTAGAATTCCAATTAGATCCATATATAATTAAAACATTTTGCTCTATTTCAATCAACTTTATGATTATATAGATCACTAAAAAAAAAAATACTTGAAGAAACGTTATCTATGGAAGCCCAACTGGTCATATCAAATCTTCACCTAGAAAAACTCCCTTATTCTGAGTAACAGTGACAAGAAACAAGGTGATAACACCTATATCTGTAGTTCTAGACAGTAAATTGACAGCTAAACTCAGAGGCTCTATAGCTCTATAAAGCAAAAACAAAGCAAAGGTTGTGCACAGAGTTAATGCCAAAAAAACTGTTAAACAGAAGCAAGGAAGTAAAAAAAAAAAACAATAGATTACATTAAGTCAATGACAGCTTGAATTCTGAGAGGGTTTACCGTAGCAGGAGATGCAGCTAAACGTAAAAGCACAGCAGCAAGGGTACTTAATGTGGGAAATTTAAAAAAGACCAGGGTTAATAGCAGCTGTTGCCTTGGTAATGGTGTCGCACTGGAAAGTAACGCAGCTAAAAACATCATAATGAAGCAGGAGTACTTTCCATAGGTAAGAACAACACAGAATACATAAAGTTGATGGCTGCAATAGTGCCACCTATGGTTTCTAATAAACTTTATTTTATATAGAAGGACTTAAAAGCAACAACAATTTGAATAATACATTAATGAAAAATGGCAGCTTAAAATAGCTGTAAGAAGTGAGTCCTCCTTCAAATTTGATATTTATATTTTTAAATAAATGTTTTCCCAATATAAATTTAAAAAATCATCTTAGAATGATAACTATAAAAATAATGTAGGAAAGGAAGACATTAATCTTTAAAAAACTGTAAAAAGAAATCCCCAAGGTTGGAGAAATCAGAGCAGTGGGGTTTAATAAGGACTGTTATACGCCTCACAAACAATGTGGTCTTAACTGACATAATAGGGCTATTGAGTTACTATTATGCAATGAAGAATGAAAACAAATTCCTCCTTCAACAAACTGGCCAGCACAAAAAGCCTGCAGGGACTGAATTGTTTTAACGGAGTCTTCATACTGTGCTGTTTTTTTCTGCCTGCCGAGGATATTTGTGTTTTTACGGCTTCCTGAAGGAAACTGTGGGCTGAGTTTATTCTCTCTGCGCGTGTCAGAAGGCGACAGAGTGAACAAGAAGGCATGTGAGCAGGTTTATCACCATGCAACTTGTTGGGCTACCCAACTCTGTATTGAACTCCCTGGATGTATGTGTTTGTCAAATTCAAGAAGAAAATCTTTTTTCAAGTTTTCCTGGATGATTTTTAATGCCTTCGCGTCCCAGAGGATTTGGAATTTTATTTCCAGATTTCGGACTCAACAGCTTCATTCATTGTTGGCACAAAAGCGTTTTCCCGTTGTTTTTTTCCCCCTCCCTTCTGGTATTTCCTGCTTTTATGTGTTTTTCTGATCCTGTCCTTGAATCCGGATGAGTGCGCTGCGCTGGCACCGGCTCTCTGCGCTCTGGAAGAACTGGATGTTCAACCAGGAGCCAGAGGAAGAGCAGGTTCAGATTCCAGAAGCTCCAGGACATGAGGAGGGGCCCCGCAAAGAAGAAGGCAGCAAATTCCAGGATTCCAGCCCAGATTGTGAGAGTCTTATCGGAGTTATCACCCAGAACTCGAATTACGAGGAGCAGGAATCAGAATCACACGTACCAAATCTGGATTTTCTAAATCTGAATGTTGGTCATAAGGTCCCAAAGTCTGAACTGCTGAAACGTAGCTGCTCCGAACCGTGCCCTCAGGTCTCGAACCACACGGGTCGGGCTGAGAGCTGTCGCTACATGCCTGAGGATTGTGAACCCAGATCTCACAGAACCTTCTATTCTGAGGAGAGTGTTGACTGTGCGTTACAGGTGGATAACGGCACCGAGGGGGACGATAGCTTCCTGCAGAGAGACGGGTCCCAACGGCGGTCAAGGCGGCGCTTTAGGAGGGTAAACCCTAAAGGAGAGCGGGAACTTATCACTGATGGCCAAGAACCCGCCAGCTACAGCAACACGGTAAGAGGATTTTATCGTTTTTTCTGTTTAGCAAAAGCTTTTAGAACTCCTGCAAGATTTAAAGATCTTTAAAGGTCTGGTTTGTTACATCCGGAATAGTCTGAGGCATGGTAGATAAATGCTCTAGAACGAGTCCTCAGCCTCTACCGCGCTATTTTAAATCTTCATGTTTGGAGTTGGTGCTTATGGACAGGTTTCCCATAAATATACTTATTTTAAAACATATCAGATTGTTGTCAACAACTAAAGCTGAACTGAACGACTACATAGCTCGCTTATAAAGTGTCACCATTAGCTTGTGACCGAAGTTTCTCTTCACAAACCAGATTCAGATGTTTCTCTCCTTGGCAGTTAACGTTGTATCTCACTTTATGCATTAAAACTGTGTGCGACATGTCCCTCATGTGAGCTTCAGTGAGTTCCCCTCCCTCTGATAGGATCACTGGGTTCAGCATTGTGTCAGTTACAGTTCCAGCTAATCATCTGGAGCCACGCTTTGCCACAAACAGACACACAAGCAGCTGCAGACTGCAACGCTTTGTTACCGCACACACACGTTTTCCCAGCTCCCGTCGAGCTCCCTCGGGGCGTTACAGAGGGGCTTAATGGAGAGCTTAAGAGTGTTCTCTGTCGACCCTGCCTGCCTCTAAAGTCTCCTGGAGATTGTTCTACTTTTTAAAATTACATGTCAAGCCCTCGGAGATGCTAGCATGCCACCACATTCGTCTTTACAAAGTACCCCTTGAACTTTTTTCTCCTTTTGATGGGTTGAAACAAGACACTTAATGAGATTTTATATTATGAACAAAAATGTGAAATAGGTAATTGGTAGGTAAATACTGAAACTTGATCTTGACGTTTGTGTTCTTGCTGCATTTAATTTTAAGACCTTTATGATGCATCAACCAGCTTTGCATATATGACATACATTTTCAAGGATTGCTTGTGCTGATTGCTTCTTATTTTCGACTTTACTTTGACTCGGCCAGAAGTAAAGGTTTTCCTTCTAATTTAGGGTGTTAAAATCCAGCCTTTAAGGACCAATATCCTGCTACGTCTAGATATGACCCCCTTCAACACATCTAATTCAAATACTTGAAATCTTCCCTTAATCACTCAGGTTTAAGTGGCTTCCCTGTCCCTGCTGAAGGCAAGCAACCCCACAGCATGATACTGCCACCACCATGGCAGTATCACCTGGATGATTGGGTTGGGTCTGTGTTTTTGTCTGAATCGCTTTCTTTCGTCCTCATGGTTGCTATATCCCAGACTCACCCACCTGCTAACAGGTCTTCTGGTTTTCTTTCAGATATTGCTTTTCAGACTACCTTTTGATTTGGGAGGATTTAAGTTGAGGTTATATAGTCTGAAGGGGCTGAATACAAGGTTTTAAAACCCATCCCCATGTATGCTTTTACCCTCCTGACAATTCTGTACTGCTTTGTGCTTCTCGATCACATCATATGATAAGCAGTGTGATATAATTACTCAGTGTGAATGCTCCTAGTGTTTTATTTTCATCTGTTAAAAAATGTTATTGTATTATCTTTTAGAATGTGTTTGACTAGCATATCTCTTTTGATCTGTGCTGCAGACTTTCTGCCCAGGTCCCCCTTGCAAATGAGATCTTGATTTCAATGGTGTTTTCATCTGGAAATGTAAAGAAAAATCCCATTAAAGGTCTTTGTAAATGTGATGCAATGTAGAAAAGTCAAAGCGGTTTGAGTACTTGTGTGAAACAAAAAAGTAAGTCTTTTAACCCTAATTATAAGGAACTGCAAATAAGCAAGCCAACACAAAAAAAATCTAATAAAGGTAAATTTACTCAAAAAACAAAAAAACAATTCTTTAGGATTTAATTCCAGATGTCAAAACTTGTGCCAAACATGACATGAGCAAGGCTCTTTAAATAACGGGCATTATTGTTCGATATATGGGCCATTTACCCCTCCTTTTAAGCTAATCTGGTTGCTCTTCTCCTTTCACATGTTTTCTGTAGTGTTCTACCTCAGGATTATGCCAACAACAAGGGAGCAATACAACATTATTGTGGGTGTTTATCTTTTGGTGTATTTGGCCGTTTCTGTTGATGCGTCTCCAGATGCCTGTGTAGATCGTTCCCACTTCATTCAGACACCTGTTGTTTAGAAACAGGCCGCATTGTAGAAAGCGGGTCATGTTGATGTTGCCACACACATGCGCACATCTCTGTCTGCTGACACTGTGGGTGGCTGATAGAAATGTGGCAAACAGAAGGACAACTAGGTGCATCTTGGGAACTACATAATGCTGATTTACACAAGTATTTGGGGAAACATCACAGGACAGAGGCGAGTTTGCGAGGCTCTTTGTGGACGTTTTTTTTTTTTATTTTTTTTTTTATTAATTATTGTTTTAAGTAAACAGTTGGACCTGCAGACTTTGAGCTATTATTATTCCAAATCAGAAAATTAGAGATTTGTAAAACAGATGCATTGAGCTGACAAATAATTGATCTAAACACGATGAGGAGAATGAGAATCCATGGTGCCAAAAAGGACAAAAGATACGTTTTTTTTTCATATGTGATGTGGAGTGAATGATGGGAGGTTGATTGATGAGAGGGAGATCCCTTAAAGCTAAAGAGTTGGTTAACAAACACATTCTGAGAACTTTTTTTTTTCAGATTAGCATCTAAGGCTGTTTTAGATTAGTTTAAAATCAGATCTGGTTTGTTGGCTGATTTGGATGAAATTAAAATAATTTTTTATGATGAAGTTGATAATATAATGAAATAATTTTCTTTTAGAAATGGAGGAAGACTCTGATTTATATAAGTATTTTCAGACTGTTTCTTTGCAAAAGTCATTTCGTGATTTGATGATGATTTATCCTTTGAATAATGGAGCAATTAGCTGACCTATCTATTATGCGTAACTGTTGAAAATACGATGAACTGACTTAGAAGGAAGACAGCCTTGTTGAAGTTCAAACTCTTTGTACATCCAAACTGTCCTGTTTTTCTCAAAGGAACTTAAAAGCTTCCTCATTTCTAACCGTATTAGAGGTGCTTTAAAAGGACACACCACACACCTGCCTTCATATGCTATACAGAAGTGTAACTGTTGCTACAGATCAAGGATGTTCAATCAGGGAGGCCTGATTGAACCATAATAACATCAGCAATCCATTATCACTATTTTGCACTGTCTGGTGACTTTTGGTCTCTAAATGTATGATCTGGAGTGAATAGAGTCTCTAAATGTATGAATTGAGAAGAACACCACTTAAACCAATATATCATCACCAAGAACTTTGTGATATAATAAAAAATATAGAAGTAGAGCAAAATGTGATTTTTGCACAGAGTTGCGGACATTGTTCCTCTTTCACTGAGGCAGGCGATTCTGCACATTCCCCCCCCTGCAGTACACTGGGATTCAATAATGACTCAGCCTCAGACTACACACTCATATGTATGTTGGAAATAAGCAGATGGACAAAGAGAGCCACTTTATTTCGACATCAAAAGCCTCATTGGATTATTGTCTTTTCTATCTTACAGAAGATGGATAAATGAAGCCATCAGCTCATTTGCCTTGCAGGGGAAGCCCGCTCAGAGGGCTTTTTACAGCCAGGCTGCTCCCCGGCTCTTCTGGGTCATTAATTCAGGACAGGTTCAACCATCTGCGCAGAGGGGTTCAGCAAAACCTTAAATCGTTTCGCAGTGGTTTACTTTTTGCTGAATTTATTATATAGATTCTTTTTTTTTTTTACGTTTTTAGTTCTGAAACACAATTTGCCTTCTGAGTAAGTCAGACGTGAGACACGAATATCTTATTTTAGCTTTTGTTTTCTGGTTGCTTAGTTTCTGTCTTGAACGTGCCTTGTGGACTGTGAAGCAGTTTCCTACGTGATCTGTAGGAAGCGACTGTCTTTAACGTTCAGCGGAAGACACAGACTTCTAACGCAACATTTGTGGTTTGCTACCTTCCTGTGTCAGAGGCCAACATTTCTGACGTTTTCTGTTATTTTCCTTTCAGAAAACATTTAAATTGTCATAGTAGGTAGTCTGGCACATGCTACTCAGGGTTAGTAGTAAAAAACCCACACGATCAATCAGGATTGATTACACCTTTGAGGTGACAGATGCTGAGTGTGCAAATCTTTATTGGTGATCTTTTAAGACGTTGATTGGGTCACAAACTTAAACCAGTGCATTAAATCAAGGCTACTTTATTTTTTGAATCTGAATGTTTTCGTCAGTTGACTTGGTATCTGAAATTTTTTTAAAAACAACAGGAATTCCTTTTGGTCTGATAACAGGGATCTTTTTTTTTTGTGCTATAAACAATCCCTTGCATGTTCTTTCATTCAGTGTTTACCATGCTGTTTTTTTTTTCAAAGTTATTATCTCTTATAGCTACAGCTAATTTTGCAATCACACCCCTTTCCTGAATCTTATAAGACCTAAAATTAAGCAGTTTTTCATTTAAACCTAATTTCTTTATAGTGAAGTCAGAAATAGTAGGATGTTAACTAGTATCCCGTGATCCCATCAAGCAATGCTCAGCCCATCACCCTAAAAATGGAAAGAGCATAACTTAACAAGATGTGCTTCTGTCTTTGCAAGAAGATAGGGAGTGTGAAAGTAAGATGTGAAATCCTGTTTTGACTTTGCCTCAAGTCATTTAAGGGACATTTCAACACGTCAAAGTTGACCTGATGAGAACAGACAACAAAATTCAAAGTTTTGGCCTACATAGAGTTGATTGGTTGGAGGGTGGAGCTTAAAGCAAAAGACACAGTTAGAAGGACTGTAACAGAAGGATGTTGACTGGAGTGTAGATTCCGATTTTAGTCTGACGGGCATCATTAACATTCAATCAGAGCTGCAGTTAAATTGTTTAGATCAAAGAATATTCCCCTCTTAGAATGGCCTAGTCAAAGCCCAGATCTTAAGCTAGTCCCTGAGTGCCTAGAATTGGTTGTACCTACCCTAAAAGCCTTGCATATGATGACCACAGAAAAGTCAGGGTCGAATATAAATGTAAGGCAAACCTTTGATATTTTCTTGTCAAAGAGAAATTGTAAACACTGTACTAGTTTTTGTTAATCTTTCACATGAAAACCTATTAAAACCTAATGTTTTTGTGATGGAGAAATGGAAGAACATTTCAACGGGTTTGAATAAGTCGTCAAATCCTAAATCCTGCTTTTTATGAAGTCGGTGTTCAACAATGTGACTTGAATCAAATCAAAGTGGACATCCATCGCTCCATCGCTGACCTGTTTCTGTTTGACATTACAGTCCCGTGACACTGTCTTTTGTTGTATCATTTTACTTATTATGCTGAGCTTTTATTCGTTTCCGTATCACGTTTCCATTAGTGACTAAATCTTTATTTATATTCAGGTTAGATCTAACGTTTCACTCCTCATTGGTGGATAAGTCATAGATGTGACTCATGAGTCTGCCCTGTCATGATGGAGTCAACATGGCTTAGATAGTAGATCGATTCCATGCTGGTAAAGAGAGATGACGACTCTTTGTGTCTAATCTGCTGTTTTAAAATAATGTTGTGAAATAATTTTATATCCCTTTAGCTGATAAAAAAACACCTCTACTTAAAGTTATTTTTTTTAAATAATCTGTGGGAAACTTTATCAACCTTTGCTCTTGGTGTGGTTTTAGTAGAGAATCTTCTGCACTGATTGTATTGGACTAATTTTGACCATGTTTTTGGTTTTACTTGGCATCAAAACCAAGTATTAAGCTTATCTTCAATTCTTTAGTATATCCTTAACACTGTCATCTTTGACATGTCATTCTTTCGTTCAGAAAGAAAGTTCTTTGTGTTTAAAAGGTTTAAAGACATTTATCCTATAAGACTCTGATATCAAGAGCGTTCAGAGGATTCTTCCACATTAAAGAATTTGGACCTGCAGACTTTCAGCTCTTAATACGGAGCGACAGTGGCGTCAGATCAAGGTATTGCCTTGCAACCGGAGGGTTGCCTGTTCAAGCCCCAGCTCTGACTTTCAGTGCGGTCATGTCCTTGGGCAAGACACTTCACCTAGTCATGGTGGTCGGAGCGGGAGCGAGAGCGAAGCCTCGCTTCTGTCATTGAGCCCCAGAGGAGTTGTGGCTACAATGTAGCTTGCCACCATCAGTGTGTGAGTGTGTGCATGAATGGCGGAATGTAGTGTAAAGCGCTTTGGTCAAGTCCTCTGACTTGAAAAAGCGCCATATAAATACAGGCCATTTACCAATTTACTGTATGCAAAATCCGGGTATGGTGCCAAAATGAACTAATGATAAGGGTGTTTTCAGATATGCTGATGAAGATTCTGAGTCATCCAGGTCATAGTCATTCCGTAAAAGTTTAAAAAACAATCCACTGGACTTGATTTCAAAGATCTGAAGACGTTTCGCTTCCCCTCCAGGAAGCTTTCTCAATTCAAATGTCTGGATCCGCAGTGAGTTTCAGTCTTTATATGGTGTGGAGTGAAGGATGGGAGGTTGATTGATGAGAGCTCTACTTCATTCAGCCTAAGTTATAAGGAGCTGCAAAAGATGCATGGTATCATTTTAACAGTGTTGTGTCTCATATCCTTAAACAAGTGCTTAAGTAGTAATCTACAAAATGCAAGAGTTGTTTAGAAAGTATGTAGGATATGCAATTCTTGTTTTCCCTTTTAGTTAAGACCATTTTGGTTTTTGGTAGTAAATAGCTCTTAAAATAGATGTACAGGGTGCTAAACACATGGAGGTGTTTACTGTACAGACCACAAGCAAACCAAATTTCTCTGCTTTTGTTTTGCTTTAATTCCCCATGAAACCGCAGATCATTGCCCGCAAGTGTAGCCTCTGAATAAGCCATTAGCTGTGGAGCTGGCAGCAAGAGCAGACCCTCATGTTCTAATCTGTGGGGTGTTTACTTCCTCAAATTGTTACCAAGGCTCAAAAATACTCAAACTGTTCCTAGACTGGCAACTCCATCCAGCTAGTCACACCCAGTCCTCTGTTTTTATAGTGCCACCAAAAAATATTTACATGCCTTGGAACCTTTATCACTTTATCACAAACATCACAATCCAAACTCCCATGCGTTTTATTGTGTTTTTATATAACAGACCAACATTGAGTGGAAGGAAAAGGGATGCATGGGTTTCAGTTTGTTACTACACCAGATGACAAAGTTTCACCTGTTATTCAGTTTGCCTATTGTAATTGATAATGTACCCTAACAGCGGTCAGGTTGGATGGAGATTATCTGGAGAAACAATCTTTAATTCTTGCCACAAATTCTTCATCATTCTGTTTTATTCCTCATCAACAGCCTTATGTTTACCTTCCCCTGGTGCAGACAGAGTGCAATTATAGAACAGAGTACAGTATACTCTGGGTAGCACAGTGCACCACCGGGCCACTGTCTGTGGCTGTCGTTGCAGCTAATTTTAGGGATTACATCACCAGCACTAAAATGACAACCTTGTTGCTCTCTAACTCTATATTGCTCCCTGCTTATTCCTCTCATTCAACTACGTCTCATTGCTTCCACTGCCTAACCTTTATCCCCCTTCTTTATTTTTGGGCATCCTACTAATAATATTTGAGACTGTGATTAGATTAACATAAAAATGAGGGACAGTTGAAGGCTTCAAGATTACCTTTACCAGAACAGAAGCAGATTTAATAGTTGTAAAGAAAAGCTGAGACGAGCCACTGTAAAATACAACATGTATCCTGGAGGAAAAACAAAGCCTTTAATCCTCCTGTCTTACCTCTTTTTCACCTTGTGAAATCCCACTGGCAGTTCTTTCCCTCTTTCTCACCCTAGCCCCCCTCTTTTTCTTCTTGTCTGAGTTTCTTCTCCTCTCATCACTTGCTTGTCTCTGCCCCAGTGTCTTCTCTTGTTTACTTTCCATTTATCTTCTGTCTGGTCCTTCTATCTTTCTAGGACATTCATTTGCTCTGCAACGGGTTGTTTCATCACATCAGGCTCCATTTATCAAGACTTTATTTTTTAAGGAAATTGCAATGAAACCGCCAATTCCATTCACAGCATGATTAACAGTATTCGGTGCAAAATAGTTGCTTTTGTTTTCACACTTATTTACTACCTGTTGTATATTTTCATATCTTAAGCCCTCCAAGGCCTTTGAAGCCCTCAGAAGGCTGTCTCTGCAGAGACCGGTTGGAAAAGGAAGGGTTGGTTTAAATAGCAGGAATTCCTGTCCGGTCTGTTAGACGAAAACACTTAGTCCCACAGAGACATACCAGAGGAATCAAAGGACAGATTACGATATGATGGTGACAGTGTGTCACAATAGTCTCCTTTCTTAGGTCTGTACAATGCATTAGCATATGTTTTTAGGTTGTTCGTTGTCTTTATTAATCTGCATATTAAGCAGGGAAATCAGATTTGGCTTCTGAACTTCTGATGTGGTCCTGCCATAGCAAAACATCTATTATGCTGATAATAGGGATTTAGTGGGATTTAAAAACTGGAAATGGTTTCCATGTCACTTATGGATCTGACCTTATCCTCACACTCAACCATGCCTGAAGTCTGGAAAAAATGCATACAAAACTACAAAATAAAAGCCTTTTTATTCTGCATAGTTGATTGTTGGAGAAAATATTAAGCATTGTGTCTTAGCATCACCTACTGCAAATTTCAATATGAAATACGGAGGAAATAAAGGCTGGTTCCTTTTCTTATATCCAAAATGAATTCCAGGGATTGGTGTCTTACAGGGATACCATAAAAACATGTAAAATAAAAAAAATAAATACTGTTAATCAGTCTTATTTGTCCTGTGGGTAAATAACCAATAAATGCACAGTTTAAGGCTTGGGAAACCTAGCTGCAAAACTCTCCTTCATTTCTTCAGGGATTCTATTGTAACTTATATCAATTACTTTTTAATGAAGCTGCGAAGGACATTGATATATTTGGGACATGAAGGGATTGATATCTTAGGAATATTGTTCTCATGTGAATATAAATATTTTTGACCTCTTTACCTTCTGCTTATTTTCTGTTGCTTACCTTTGTCATGAAAATTACACCAGGTTTGCATGACAAGAAAAAATCTTGAAAACATTCTTGACGTTTAGGTTCCTCACGTTTTTCTCCATAAGTTGTAAACACACCGAGTTCACAGTGTGAGATGCTCCACTGCAGATGTTTTCTTATTGATGGACATACAGAGCCTCAGTTACAGAGGGCAGGATTTGTCTCTATGTACAAACCTGTCACTTTCAAAATGATTAATTCCATACGCAGATTTTTTTTAAATGATTCAAATAGGGTCATATTTGGGTCAAATTTAAACTTTAAATAAATTACTACAATTTATTTAGTCTGTGACATGGCTCAGCTTATATAGATTTATTTATTTTTTTATTAAGAATTTTAGCTTTGAAACATTTTGGATGTTTTTAGATCTGCGTATTGTCGTATATGTGTACCATAAAGCAGCAGGGTTTTAGTCAGATTACTTGTTTTAATTAGGCAGAACCAATCAGGTGTGAGATGTAGGCAGACACACATTTAAAAACTGCCGTTGACCACAACCTGGAAGAATGTGACAGTATACTTATTAGTCCGGTCTACTGATTTTAGTAGCATCAGACAGGAAGACACCGATCCGCCAGTATTCACACAACGCACCCAACCTCCACCAGCACAGGATGCCTGGTCTGGCCGGTGCAAACTGCACAGCATGTGTTGCTGTCTGCCTTCTGTTTCCTGTTCTTTGTTGCCTGTTTAAATCGCTCACATTTTTCCCAAAAATGTTTCACTCTTATTTCTTTCTCACAACATAATTCAGACTATTTCCTTTCACCTTTCTGCGACAGTCTTGGCTCTTTTTACTCTCTCCTTCTCCTAAATGATTTTATCCTTCCTGCCAATTTAACCCCATTATAAAACATTCACCTGACTTCACCCAACACTCGAGCACAGACACACAGTTGCAGACAGACTGTTCCAGGAAGCGTTTCCTGTGTGACGTCTGTCCTGCTCTGTGTTTTGCTCACACAGTCCACATCTTCATGCACAGTTATGCTTAAACAGCCCTCTGCGAAAGTTTGTGTGCGTTTAAACGCTTTCGTTTCGTGTTGACAATCAGGTCAGTCTCACCTTGTGAGACGACTGTCTCTTTTCCACCACATCATGGATGGTTTGTGCTGAATCCTGCAATGCTTAGCAAACGTAGTCATATTCAGTGTGAAGATTATAACTGCACACCTCTGTGTTATATTGAGATCGAATGTGGTAAATGGTCAGAAATTTATGAGTAATTCAAAAGTGGAAGAATGATCATGAGGCTTGCTCTTCACAAATTTATAGCTTGTATTTTATTTATTAATTAATTTTTTTGAGAACTCCTGATTTAATACTTTGTAAAATTAACTTTACTCAAAATTCAGCTTAATCTTTTGCCTCACAGCTTTCACATGTTTTTTACATCAAGATAATTTTTTATTTATTTTTTACCCATTTAGTTTGCTAGATAAAAGCTCAGCTTATTCGGCCTGGCTAAAGGGTTTCTTTAAGAGCAGTACTTTCCACAGATTCTCCATTAGGTTTAGGTCCAGTGTTTGGCTAGGCCATTCTATCAGATCAGGTAGCTTCAATCTAAATCAACCTGGTCCTTCGCAGTAGTGCCATACTCTGTAGATACAGCTGTGCAATATTAGTTGTTCAACCGTGCTTTGAACCTCCCCGCTGCTTTATCTCTAACGTCTCTGATGTCTTTGTGAAGCTGTTTGGTCATGAAGGTTTACTAACAAACCTCAGATTGCTGTGTTTTATTTAGAAGTGTCAGAGTAAAAAGCATGTTTCTGCATCTCAGTTAAGTACCAGTTTTTGTTGGTCCACCAAGACATTTCTTCTAAAACACGTTTTTTTGCAAAGTAGTCGATGTCTTTTGCTCATAAGTGCAATGCTTCTGTTTATAATTGAGATTCTCATGTAAGTTATAATTCCAAACCTTAACCAATCAAATGTTTTAAGAAAATATATCTGTTGATTAAAAACACTAGCGTCTAACTACCATTCACTTAAGCCGGGCATACACACTACGATTTTTTTCAACCGTTGCACACAGCTACAGCTCACACTATACGACCAAACCGCAAGGTTTAAAAGTTCACCGTTCATGATGTTTGTTCTCACACTGTGCGGCACGATGCTCTGATGCAATCTACCTGCTCACACTGTACGTCTAAAAACCATGTTGGACTCAGCTCCGCAGTAAGATGGCGCTACTTGAAGTCGTCTATCCGGAAGCCAAACGAGCAGAAGAGGAAAAAGACAAAAGTGTCGATACCTCCTTTTAAATATGAAGCTCACTAGAGTGAAACGCGCTGCCTTGGCAACTTGTGCAATTTTGTGTCCTGAAAGCCCTAAAAAGAAAAGGCGAAGATGTGTTTGGACAAACCTGGCTACGACGGTCTGTCAATTTTACCGAAATAACGCCATTTCACTCACACCCCCGCTATACTTATTTGTTTTCGTCTGATAGGAAGAATAAGAATCCTTGTTTGAGCATGCGCACTGAGCGATTTGCCCACGAGCACCTTACAAAGGCCAATGGAATTTAAAACATGCTTGTTTTTTCTTACGACCTTACGATTCCTGATTGGGAGGTGGTCGGGCGAGGCTGATCACCCTTCGTTATCCCATGTATACTACACGACGCATGATGTGGTTGAAAGTCAGACCAATCGAAAAATTCTGGCACTATCGGAGAATCGGCACGAAAAGGACAAAAAATTGTACAGTGTATGCCTGGCTTTACTCTGTAGCGCCTTTTTGTCTACCTTTTAATCCTTTATCTTTCACTCTCCAACTTAATGAACTATAGTTGTCCTAAAGATATGGTAATGTGGACATACAGTGTATCCACTGTAGAGATCCCTCTAATGTTCAGTAGTAGCATTTTCATGTTTTTTCTCATAGTATATATTAGTATATAGTACATAGTGTATATATATATTATTTCAGTTTTTTGTCTCATCTGACAGACTGTTTTTGTTTTTTTCTCAGTTTGGTATCATTTCCACAGTAGCAGATATCCCAAGTCTCCCGGAAGTTCCGGGAGTCTCCCTGATATCGATAGTTGTTCACGGATACCCGCGAGTTGGTTAAATTATCCCGGATTTTAGACTATGGGAGGTGGAGTTTTTTAATATGATTGAGAGCGAGCAGGGAATAGAGTAATTTGTGCAGCATGTGTGGATTAGAACTACTGAGATCTATTAGGAAGGGTCATGTGTTTGATAAATTGATGGTAAAAGCAGAAAACTTACAGGTTTGTTTTTCAGATTGAGAATCTATATAGTTTTCATGAAACTTTGAAGTTTTTTTCTTGTGAAATAATCTGGGGTTTCTCTTAAAAACATAACAGCTGAAAACTAGGATTTTTTATGTTGTGAGCAAATAAATACGCCAGGATTTCTTTAATGAATGTTGGATAACCAACATACTTTGGACACTTGTGAACTTCCTACATCTGTCAAGAAAATTCTGACACACTGGTCTTAATCAACAACCGTATCTCAAATCAGTACGCAAAAGGAAAACCCGATCTTACAGAAACTTTACATGGTACCTGTCTGTTAAAGACAAATCAGTGCATCTCTAAACAACGCATATAAAGACCAGATTGGCTCTAAAACTGACTTATTAATTTCATTTTTTTCTCCCAAATGTTCTGTTTTTAAAATTTCCTGAGGAAGAACACAGCAGAAGCTGCAGCCCTGGTTATATCTTTGAACTTATTTTTAAGGTCTGTGGCTTTGATGCCGAGCGAAGCAGACGTTCTGGTGCTCCCCATGCATTTATGCAAAAAGGAAAAAAGCTGCAGCCAGTGCACACTTAGACACTTTCAGAGCACCGCTTCCCTTTTCTTATTGCAGGCACAGATGTACAGTATACACTCACTTGACAGGCCCCATCCATTAGGCCCAGAGTCTTTAATCCATTCAGTGATCTGTAATTTCATTCATGTGAGCTGCTGGGGTTTAATGGCTGAGTCTATGCAGGTCTATTTGTGTGTTTGTTTCATCCTTTTACCCCAGTAACTATCTCTAGCCTGTCTATTGCCTCCCATTTTTGTTTTTCAGCTTCTGTCCCTCCTTTCCTCTCTGCCTCTCTTGTGTACATAGCACTCCTCTGAAGGCTGGGCTCCATGTGCTTGCATCTGATTGGTTGCAGGGGAAAAGGATGATGTCATTCCCAGCCGGGAGCTGTATTTCTCTTGGTTGGCATAGAGAGAGGGATTGAAGGTAGAGATCCTGATTCTGAGCAGAATGATGAAAGAGTAAAAATAGTATCATGGAGCAATAATGAGATGGATCCTGTTGAAGGGAGCATATGGATAAATTAAAAAAGTCTTAACTACCTGAGGTAGTGATTACCACCCTATTTATGGTGAGAATAATTAGTCACCTCTTCCAATACATCTGAAAATTAGCCTTTCAAACAGACACACAGCTTCTATTGTCTCTGGTTTTAACACCCCCCCTCCGCTCCCTCTGTTTCATCTTTATTGTCCTGGTCTTATGAATGCTGCACATCCTGGATAATGCACGAAGAGCAGGAAAAAGAGGAAAAATATAGAGAAAAGGGTTTCTGATGCTTCGAAAAAATGTGTAGACAAACATTAAATTTGTATTTGTTGTGATTAAAACGACTGTAGTAGATAGTAAAGAACCTGAGGAGCATTATTTTTTTCAGTAATTATTGCCTGAATAAAAAAAAAAAAATTTGTGGATTAATAGCTAAGATTTGAGGAATTGTGACCTTAATCACAGTTTACGAATAGTTCTATTGTTAAATGACAGAGAATACATCATCCTTAATATTTTGGGGGGTATTAGTTTGACAGAATTGGATTTTGTGTTGATTTTTAACTAAATTTACTCTTATTTCAAATATAAAACCCATCCATTGGTTGCAGGTGGTTTGCTCCTGTTTTTTTGTTATCTGTTGACAAATTTTACAAATATCTTTTCTCGCTACGTAAATGAAGTGCTTTACTATGAGCATCAATCCTTAACAACATACACAGTATCAAAGGTACACAAAAAAGGTGATTGTGAAAGAATTTGTGGGCTCACTTCCAGATAGGAAGAGATGTTATCTTGAGTGTGTTTTTGAGAGAGTTGGTTTAGGCCTTAAAGAGCTAATATCGTCGTAGTGGCCCACCGTACACTAGGTCTAAGTTTGTTGCTGTTATTTAAATCCACAAATTAACAAGGATTGAAAACCAGCTGCTTAATCAAAGATAGCAGTTCTGGTTAGTTAAGAGCAGCACATGTTTGGAGAAAAACCTTGAAGCCCATTCCATAATCCTCATAATGGTTTGCTTGATTTAGAAGAGAGCATAAGGCTCCATAGAAACTCCATAGAAAAGTGAGACTCAAAGGCTTTTTATACAGAAGAGAAAATATTTTATGACCAGAGGTGCTTCTGATTTCAGTTTCCTTTCTGATCATTGATGTCATTTGATTGAGATTGATGGAATTGACCAAAGTTTAGGTTATCTAAGTCAATAGTTGGATAGAGTTTTCTTTTTCTGTCTGTACTAATGTTTTGAAATAAACTCTAAGGTCTTCATGGAACCATATTTTTTATATTAAGGTTAAAGTATTGGAAATTTAGTTTTATATTTTTATTTAGCATTTAAATGCCTGTCTGATGTTACTAATCTTTTATGTTTATAAAAGAAATTTTGGCTTTAAACCACATTTAAACACAGTTTAGTGTTTGCCGTAACCATTGGATCTATTTCCTAAACTGGGTAAACTAAATTGGTTCCTTTTTGTTTATATAAAGATCAAATTTCCCTCTTATTTACATCAATTAAAATAAAACGGGAGATGCAGATGTTTCCTTAAATTGAAAAATGATCCAACTTCTCCAGCTCTTATCCCACATAATTTGCTTCAAGTTAGTTAGAGCTCGTTCAGACTTACTTATACTTTGTGTCTCTATTGATTTTAGATTTTTCAAAGCGTATGTCTATGGTTCTTAGTCCTGAAATGTTGTTTACCCTGGTGCTATTCTTTCTAAGCTGTGCTCTTTTGGCAGCAAAGTCATCCATGTATCATCTGGTTAGAGCTCTGGGAGCACACGCTCTCATTTTTTGTAATTTATGCTTCCAAAGGGGAGGGGCTTGCTTCAGTATCCTGGGCTTTATGTTACCAGCAGATCAATAAAGATGTTCCCTCGCTGTCTTCTTCATCTCTGTCTCTTTCTAGCTCTTCTTTTCCTGTCCACATCTGCTCAGTGGCCAATCCATTTAATGCAGTCCCCCCATGCTTGCCTCCCTTCAGCCACCTCCCCTACCCTATCTCTCTCTTCCCGCCCTCTCCCGCTGTACAGGTGATGTCATTCTTTTTCAGCTGGATTCCCCTCCCTTCTCTTGCCTCCCCTCACTCCCACTCTCTCCTCCGCTTCCCATTAGCGGCTGGCTCTTCTGGGTGCAGCATCCTTCCACGGTAGCTTCTCTCCAAGGTTGGGAGGGGGAGGAGGAATACCGGCGCGAGGTGCAAGCATTAACAGCCTGGCGAGTGGAGTTGGGGTACAGGAGCAGGATCACTGTGATCGGACATGGAGCTCCACGCCGGGGCTCGAACTCGCATCGCTGGAGCTTTATAGAGTTGCAGAGAGACAGGGGAAGGAGTTTGACAGATGCAGCCTGTGCAGAAAGACTATCCAAGCCTTGTGGATTTAAGGAGAGGATTGTTTGGATGATTTGCACCCTGGGATGAAGCCTTGTCCAGTCGGACAGCAGATGCATGGAGATTTGCCTCATTTTCTAAAAGTTTTAACCCCTTTTTAAAACGGCACCTTCTTGCTGAATCTTTAAAAGGACAAATCTGATTTAATGAGGTTTATGATAAAAGTTGGAATTTGAAAGCTCAACCTAACTTCTATGTTAAGTTTAATAGATTTTTACCCCCTCCCACTCCTTGCATTTCTTTTTCCAATATGCCATTGGGTGTTCTGCAGACTTTCTCACTCCAGTAGAAACCCAGAAGCTTTGCATTTGAATGGCTCTGTGTTGACTTAAAGCCTCCTTCCAATGTAACGTCAGACGACCATCCTAATTAATAAGGAGCTCCTCTTTTTTTCAAACAGCCTCTGGACCGCTCTGTTGCAGCAGAGAGTGGCGTCAGCCGCTCCCCGTCTTCTCTTTCTTATTTATTTCTTTCTTCATCCTTTTGCCGAACGAGGGGGAAACTTCCCCCTCTCCCTCCCGCTCGTGGAAATGGCTTTCCTGGTCCGTTGCTATGCCAACTGTTTGCAGCCGTGGTCCTCCAAAGTAAGCGATGTCGTAATCCCTTTTCTGGCCCGCTCCTCCGACTCATAACGCTGGCTCTGTGTGTGTGCTGCTGATAGGACTGTGTTGGCATTGGAGATGAGGATCTTACCTACTTTGCATGTTTCATATTAGTCTTGTCTATGTAGAGATGCAAGAGTGCTCTGCTTTTACTTTCATTGATTTTGAAGCATATTTTATTTTAGTGTGAGGTTCTTAAAATCAAATGGCCTGAGTTTGACCAATTCTGATTGGTCAATAAAATCCAAAAAACATCAAAAATGTTGTGCTGATTAAAATCTGAAGCAAAAGTTCCCACTATTTATTTATTTATTTATTTATTTATTTTATTTTATTTTTTTTACAAAAAAATACATTTTATGTGCTTTAAGTAAAAAAAAAAAAAATGAACAACCTTGTTTCTGTTGGATAAACAAACACCTGAAATTATGAACCTACTTTTGTGTTCAGATTTGAGATCAACAAACTTTAATATCTGTGAAATCATGGAATCAAAGAAAATCAGCGATTCGTGGCACTTAAAAAACATGATTGGTTTATATAGCGATTCATTTAGGAGATTAAACCCAATCTGCTTGTCATAGAGTAGCTATGATGCATTTGAGATTTTTAGCCTTTCCACCAACATCTCATTATTCTAAGCAGTTGCAGCTGCAACTCTGATTTAAGAGTTTCCAAAAATAATATCTCAAAGACTCAGATCGCTGTTCCTGTGGCTTTAGATGCAGCTTTTTCCTCCTTTTATGAACAATATAGGGATTAAGTTTATTTAAACCATGCAGATGGAGTCACAGGCCACAGAGGAGCATTATGTCTGTACAGTTACTCAGTGTGTGCTAAACTAGCTGCATTGTAGCTGAATTTATAATTAACAATATCTTGGCCTAGTTTCTCAAAAATGCGCTGCCAGAGTTATCCTTTGGTGAACTTGTGATGATGTAAGGAAAGCAGCTCCAGTGATTCATGGGCTGCTTTTGTCTTATTTTAGGATTTCCTGCCTTTTAACATTTGTTCTATTTTTGTCTTCATATGCACCGATTATAGAAACATGAAACGATACGGCAGCTTTGGTTGTCCTAACAGAATGAGTTTGTCTTTTTCTCAGGGAGCATCTTTCTGGGTGCTGAAAGCCTTCCAGATGTTTGTCTTCTGTATCTGTGCTTCTGGTGGGATCGGGAATAATTAGGTCCCAGGAGATTGAAAAGCGATAAAAAGGAAGATGTTCAGTCTGAGATGATGGATGGTTGTTTGATGACTTGTTACTTTGCTGTTTTGTTGTCCCTTTATAGTACGAACTGCATCATGTTTAAATTTGTCTTTATCCGTGTGGAATTCTGGAGGAACTCCTGCAAAATATAGACTTGGTGAAACATTACAGCCATGTAGATTGAAGGGTTAGCATTCAGTTGATCTGTTTAAAGTGAGTGAGTCTTTCACTTTTGCAAAATGAAAGACCGACTCAACCTTGTTACATGTAGCAGAATCTGGGGAAATAATCACAGCTTCTTCCTGCTCTGATAAAAAAAAATATATAGGGATGTATTCAATCATTTAATTTTAGGTATCAAGATAAAATTTTTGGAAAATCTGGATTACTTTGCACCAATGCTTTCTTTGGGCTTCCGTAGCTCTGAGACATCAATGCATCATAACTCATAACTGGCTTATTGTCTGACTTATTGTCTGTTCCATCCTTGAGGCAATCACAATCCTCATCGCCATTCAAAGGACCAAGACATCTCGCCTGGTCAGCCATGCCAACAATGACCTTAATGGCTCTCCCTTTTCAGAGACATAGACCAGTATTGGGTATTTTAGGCCACAAATGACCTCAACGACTCCCCATTCCTGGGGTGGACCTGTTCTTCCGTTTCAGTTTGCATGTTTTCTAAGCCATAACAAGGCTTTGTTGGGCTACTCTAAAAAGCTTGGAACTCAATGCTAATTTTGACATTTTGAATTGAAAAAGCTTCCTGGATGGGAAACTAAACGTCCTTAAACTTGGAAACCAAGTCCAGTGGATTGTTTTTTTAACTTTTTTGTAATGACTATGACCTGGATGACTAAGAATAATTACCAGCAACAAACATAATAAAGATAAAGAATGTTAATATCTAGGTGTTCAGGGTTACCTGCAAAAACATTGGACTAAATCCAATCATGAATAACTCAAATCAATGAAACGTTTTCTGCTCCTCCAAGCTGCAGGTGTCACCAAATATTACGCCTTATAGAGTTTGTGAAGGACACCTGTGTAAATGTCTGAGCTGTTCTTTGCTCTGCTGAAATTGCTACATTAATATGACAATATTTTGTATTTGACATGTGTAATAGTCATTTTTATACAAACCTAAATGTTTTATAAGAGTTAATTTGCTCTATTTATAATTTCTTTTCATTGTTACATTGCACACGTAATTAAAGACAACTTAGAATGTGCATTTTTTCCCTAACATTAAGATGTTTTCACCTAGTTTCCTCTGTTGTTTTGGTTTCTGTAATGAATTCGTACTGCTTTAATATTAATGGTCAGACCAGCTCTGGATCACTGTAGAAATCTTTTATGTTTAATAGTTAGTTTGCTATTATTCAAGTAATCGATGTAAAAAGGTTTTGCTCAATCTTGGCCTCATTAAAGGCCTATCTGAGCCTATTTGCCCACCTTTTATAGCTGCTGACTATACATCCTGCATGGCCTGTTTGAAGTCTTTATTAATTGGTCGCCGTCTGTGATGAGCTCCCCTTTCGCAAAGGTTAATTAAGTTTCCCTCCTTCTTCCTGTTAGGCAGCTGGATTTGTGTCTGGAGGAATAGAAACGGTTAGAAACTCAGGAGGAAACAGAGATGTTTGAAGGTGATGCTGGGAATTGACTGCAAAAGAAAAAAAAAAGACTAAATTCAGAGTAAGATGACAAAAACAAAAAAAGGAAACAAAATATTCAACAGATAAAACATTTCTGACAAAAGTTGAAGTCTTTGAAACATGAGCAACTTTATTTGTAAAGTTTAGATGAACCCGGCAGTCTAATCATTAATCTCCAGCTGTTTAGCACTATTAACTAATTGAGCTCCTTAATAAGCAGATTTAAAGTTACAGATTTAAGTTTCTGGATAAAACTAAAGGCAGAAAAGTAAACATTTAAGATTCTTTCATGTAATAAAATAATTTTATTTAGCATCATTTCCATGATCAGTAACAGCCAACCTTTAATACCTTTGGACTTTTTTCTGTTAGGCCTCTTTTATTTTGTAGCACATTGTATTCCATACTCTCCTGCTCTGATTTTTTTTTTTTTTTACTTTAGAGGAAAGTTGTTGAAAATTTGGCTGGATGGATGAAAATTTGGCATCAGATGCCGGTTATTAAAAGGAAGGCAGGCGGAGCGTTTTGTGATGCCAAGTAGCTCAGTCTTTCATGAAGCAATCCAAGATTTTATCAGGAGATACTATTGGGTCTCTTTTGGGGATGGCAGGTTAAATTTCCAGCATGAAGAGCATAGGTAAAGTAATTTTTGATTACATTAAAGCTAATATTCTTGGAAAATTGATTAAAAAGTGATTTAGAATGAGATGGAGGAGGAAGATCTTTTGCCTTTAGGGGAAGGCTGCAGGAAGCATTAACTGATCAAACATCTCAGGTCTTTCAGGGATTAAATGGAAATTAAGGTGCTTTGTTGGAAGTTTAGATATTCAATTTAAACACCTCCTGGATGTCAGAAGTACAAGTCAGAAACTGTGCACTAACTTGTTATCAAGAGTCAGCAAAGTTTATAACTTTAAATGTTTATCACCGTTCTTTATAAAGTTATTCTCATTAAGTCCGCTCATCTACTGTCTTGAAGTGTTAATAAGCAAATGTTTCAATGCTGTTAATATGTGCAGAAAACCATTTAGTTCTGTTAAGGGGTGTATGGAGTGTCTGATGATCTGATGGTCCAAAAGCTTCACAGCCAACAAGCAGCTCTGAAATGTATTTAGACCCCAGATCATTCAGTACTTTATGGAACAATCAGATGTTAAAGTCTTTTCTCTAATATTTTGCCATAGCAGTAATTTAACGACTGTGTGATAATAATCTATTTCCTTGACATCCATCATGAGTCTGGATTATGGATTAAAGGGGAACACTGTTTTTTTTTTTTTTTTTTTTTTACATTGGGCCCTTGATTTTATGTTATTACATCATGTTCTACTCACCCATATGAGTTTTGTGTCATTTGGAGCTGTTCTGAAGATATTCCGAACGACTTCAAGGCACAAACTGAACTGTTCATAATTTATTCTTTATGGTGATAGAAGGATGAATTAGTAATGGACTTTATCTGAACTTTTAGATTTAGATTTAATACAATGATGACACCCAAGTTTTTGTCCTTTTAGGTTTTTAATATTATTAGTTCTACTTCCAGCAAAGATAATACCTTCTGTTTTATCCACCTTAAGCTGGAGGAAGATGGACCCTTCATCTCAATGGTATCATGGACTGTGTCATGTGATGACCCTGAAAATTGTACATATCTTAATGTTAAATCGTTCTAAGCTGAAGACACCACCTGTGTTCAGCTGTCTTGATAGTTAAAGACAAAATCTTAGAGCTTTTTTTTTTTTTTTATGCTTTTTCCATTTTTTCTTCTATATGGGTCCTGCCCTTTTCTCCAATTTGTATTCCATCTGAGACTCTGCTATCTTCTACTACTTGTTCACTGCTTCCTTTACCTTTCCATCTCTCCATCCCCATCTATTATTTAAGCATCAGTAATGGGGCCTGTTGCTGTTGTCGCCAGCCTGACGTTTGCTGCTGCTGCTGCTGTTAGTCTAAACAACTGCTTCCTCACTTATCTGCTCATTTCTGACCAACAGATCAAACCACCTGCATCCTCACAGATCACACCTTTGCTCTGCTTTGTTTTTTTTTCAAACCCAGTGAGAATCTAGTGTTTCTTTTTAAAACCCTCTGGGTGGTTAGATGTAAGGTTTCTCACCATTACCTGTTTTAATATGCTGTGATTTTTGTCGCAAACAGCCAGATGTTAAATGCATTATTAGTATGATGTAATGCATATCTGTTTTAATCCCCTTCCTCTTGCAGAGTTCATCGGGTCCAACTTTAGTTTGACTCTGGGGGGTTCAGGCCATTGCTTCTCTCAGCAATCAATGGCCCGTGCTGAACATTGGCATTATCAGTTTGTCCGGACCTCATTCTCTGTTGAATAGCAATGGGCCATGCACATGTTGGTAGGGCAGAGCTTCACTTGGATGATGGATTTGATGCCGGGGCTGAACAGGCCAGGCGAGGCAGGTCAGCCAGATTGATGGGTAGGCACACCAAGTGTTTGGCATCTCTAAATAAGTGCAGTCCTTAACTTTTACATGTAAATATCCCCATCCATGCAGTTTTAATAAGACTATAGGCTGTGCATCCTTCAATAATCAGGCATCACTTTATTAGATAAGGATGAAAATCTGCTTTTTAAATGATCTTTTAATAAACTGTTAATATATCTAAAGTGATATTAGATATGCAGTATCATGGTGCACCATGCTCATTTACTTTGACCTCAGCCCAACACACAGTCGATCAGCTCTGTGCCGGAGCCTACTGGGGCCTTTGGGCTCATAAAGGTAGGGGGTGCATGAGGTGTTCAGACAAAAACACAAGCAGAGAGATGGGGCGTTTTGAGCGTGAACCACACAGAGAGCTTTCAGCATACCGAGGGAGCTCTAGGATATCATATGCGCAGGAAGTGGGGGTGATAAAGATCAATATGGATTGCATTTAGCCAGGCCATGCCCTGCTCGCCTCACATAAGCCATAAATTACTATTAAGGTCATAAACTGACACGTCACAACTTTTTTTGTTGTTGTTGTTGTAATATGTATGACTGTATCCCATGATTTATGCCTCTTGTTTGTTTTATTTTTCTCCAGTTATTGTAGCTGTGTTTTTTTTTGTAACATGATATAAAAAAAAAAGATTCATAGGCCGAAAAAGTTTGTCCTTTTCATAATATCAGTGACCTCTCGCTTAGCTTATTTGATCTCTTTCTCATCTCTGGAGAAAATATTGAAAAAGCTGCTCAATAAAACTCGAGTACGCTGCTATGGCTCTCTCACTCTCTCCTTTGTTGTTTGTACCATCCTGTCATGCCTTGTTATTTAGACTGAAAGCATTGCTACGATATTTATTTATTATTTTAACCACACTGTGCCGCCTTTATTGAATCCCGTTTAGTGTGCTGTGGAAGTAGGGTTTGTTCATTTTTACTCCAGAGTAGTAAGCTTTTCTTCAAGTATACACATATTTTATGATTTTATAGCTGGCATATTGTTATATTAGTGCTTTCTTTCTCACATTTTACCTTCATATGCCGTTAATAGGACCGCGCTGTACCCTCAGATGTACTGTATTCATTATCGAAACCTCATTACATTAAGCTTTAGGGAAAAAAAATTAAGTTTTTCCTTTTTTTCCCCCCAAACCGATATCTGCTGTATTGTTTAATAAGATTTTTATTAGATGCTGTTGTTTCTACAGAAGTGGCTGTGAGCATACAAGCCATGGCTGTCCACCTGAATAGGCTGAGCATGGAGAGCTTTATGGTTAGGTTATGCTTGACGCAAGAGCAATCCACGCTGATAACAAGCTGCCTGTCACAACGTCTGCAGCATTTATGCTCTGTGTGGCTTTTTAGCCCCATTCTGGCCAGCTCCAGAGGGGCGTATTCAGCACAAACAGCAACCTGGCAACACTCCACTACGCAGGAAGTAGAAAACACACCCTTCTAAAACTTTATCAGAGCCTCTTCATGCCATCCAAAAGCGACAGTCGTTCATTTCCCGCCGGAGTTTCTGTTGATAGCAGTAATATTTATGGGCTCACGGGATGTCTCTACATGTTTACATTCAGGAAACCTCGCCAACGTGAGCTGCTGCTCATGTTTTTCCGTGAGGAGCTAGCCAGGTAGTTACATGGTACAGAGACGCCGCGCCGAGGGGCGTGCAAGCTAAAAATGACTCAATTTGACTGCATTCTTTAGAGCTAAATCAGGAGGGATGATCTGATGACCAAGAGGCTTGTAATTACCTAGTCAACAAATCAGGTTTTTATGGAAAAGTAGTAAAAAGAAAGTCACAGGTCTTGGCCACAAGTCCTGCAAATGAAACATCAAAACAGAATCCAGAAGCCAGTCTTACTGTGATGCATGTCAGCATCGGTTTCTGGGAAATTCTTCCGAATTTCTGCAGAAAGAAGGCATGAAGAGGGAGGGTAGCTGGATCTAAATACAGGGCATTCCAGCAGGAATCCCTGTAAGAGGCTGCAAAAGACAAGAACGGGGTGAAGTGTCCTGTTTTGACGGGACAACCACTTTTAATGTGTCCAGTCAAAGTCCAGACGTAACGCAGAATGAAACAATGTGGCACAGCATAAAAAGAAATGTTTGTTCCTTACATTCTGAGCCTAAGATATTATTAGGATTGGGCAAAAGTTTTAGCCTGTAGAAGTCCAAAGACTGTAGTTGTTTTCCTGCCTAACTGAGAAAAACATGGAGCTGAAATTGTTTGGAAAATCATTAATGGGGAGCCAAATTACAAACGTCTGGCACGCTTTACAGATTTTTACAAAAGAAAAAGAAAAGCATTTATTACATAGCTTTACCTAGCATCGTTTAAGAATGTTTGTGGTTTTACTGAGACAAAAGATGTAAAAGCTTGCTTAAAAAAACTCTTCACATATCACAATGGGAGCTGCTTACCGGGCTTTAAACATAGACTCATCATGCACCGCATGCAACACTTGAACTTGATGGTTGAGCTCTAAAACGCAGTTCAACTGCCACAAATGCACACCCAGCGGTTAAAATCATAGACAATACCCAGCGCTTCAGATGCCAGCATTTTCTATAGCTCTGTCTTCATGCAAACTCCCCCTACCAGTGTTCTGTCATCCCCCACCCCCATCCTTCCCAACACACACACATGCATCTAAACCCATCCATGTGCTAATAGTTCCACCACTTAGTGCCCCCACCCCCTCATTTTCCCTCACCCCACATTATCTCACTGCTATTGATCCACATCCTCTCGTCAAACCAGAGAGCCTTTACTGGATAAATTTCAAGGGCGTTTTTAAATACAAGATGGGGTTTCTGGGTTGATTTCTCTGCAGCTCTTTGTGAATTAAACAAAGAGCTGGGTAGTGAAAATGGGGGGCGTGTCTTTAACATTCATAACTAAAAGGGTATTGCTTTGTCGTTACATGACACTTAGCATTTGTTGTTTTCTTTTTAAACCCTATTATAATAAAAATGTTAGGATGTTCTACCCAATTGATTGATTTAATCCAGCAGTAGTGGATGCACTAAAGTGTCTAAAACAATCCTGGAGTCCAGGACTGGTTGAAAAATTCAATTTCCCCATCCTGGATGTTTTCACAGTGCCAGAATCACAGTCAGCTCTTTCCACTCCAAACAGAGTTGGCCAACAGATCAGAAACCTGATCCAACATTAACAAAAACACCCCAGGAGAACCGCAGGGTGGAGCTGGTCCTCCAGCCGCACCCAGGGTCAACCTGCAAGGGTGCCAGGGACACGCTGCATGTGTTTTGCATGAAGCACTGTTGATTGGACCGTGAGGCAGGAAGCATCTGTTAGCAGGGGGAAGCCACAACACACTGGGTTTCATGTTAAATGCATGTTAAACTGTGTGTATTTGTTTGTTTGGCGTCAGGTTTGAGTATTATTTTATGTTTTTGTTGGTATCAAGTGTTTCCCCCCTTTCCTCATGGGCCCAGAAAGAGATGCTTTACAGCTTCCTTATGATGCTGGCAAAAAGATAACATTTAGTTTAAAATAAAAATAACCTGAATTCACTGTAGTATAGCTGATTTTAGGTTTCACTTTTTGTGGATTCCTTCTCTTTTATCCAGTTGCAAGGTGGCTTTGATGCTACTAAGGTATCGAAAGTAGTATTTGTTGTAAACAAGACTAATACAAAGTGGCCAAGTTGCAGCCTGGAGTCTTTTGCAGCCCTCCTGTGGATTTTGTTAGACTTGGGAACCAGTTAGAAAATGCCCAGCAGGACAGGAGAGCCTGTTTTTCTTTCTTTTACTGCATTGTTAATGCTCTAAAATTCATTTAAGAAAATTTAAACTATCTGCCTACGTTACAATTTGCTTGGTTTAGTTCGAAGTTAAGCAGAAAAATGAAAACATTTGAAATAAAAAGAAAAATTCTTAGGATTTTAAAACGACTTTAGATTTTGATCTGTAGATGATCAAATAAGTCCTCGACTGAAAACTAATGCAAACAAACTTTTGCAGTTTTCTCGCTGTATCAACGCCATCTTTCTTGCACTGCTTGTTTTAGCCCATTTTTTTGAACATGTTTTGTCAACAACCCGGATGACCGTTTGTTTCACTGCCCTTTGCTTCTTCTTTCTTGAGTGACAACATAAGAGAAGTTGAACTAAAAATCCTCCCCTTCGTATGTTGGGAAACTTCACCAGACCACGTCTCTTCCTGACACGTACAGGATACGACTTTGTAAAACGTGACTTTTAATGAATAAATTCTGTTTCTTTTTTAGCATTGCAAGGTTTCTTAGTCCAAGATCTCCTCACACACGTGACATTGCTGACATCTCATGAAATTACAACATAGCGATTGCACTTTGAATATCATTTAATGCAACACGCACTCTTTTTGTTTGGGGCAGAAGATGAATTAATAAAAACCCAATCTCCATCATCCTTATTCATAAGAAACATTCTGTAATTCAGAGGTGGATACATCAAGTTTCAGCTGCTTGAAGAGGGGTGTTAGAAAGAACGGAAGATTTTGAAATTGTTCAAAAACTACCATGTTCTGGTCAGTGAATGCAGCCTCCTGCCAAGCGCATATATGCTTGGCTACTCTGTTTTCCACCTGGAAGCAATCTCCCCTTCAGCTTGTAGTAAATTTCACTCACATGAATAGGAAGTAGAAATATTAAGTAAACGACAACACAGCATTTTTAAATCCATGAATCATTGAGAAAATCTACACAGTTGGCTTTCATTCAGGTGAAAGCAGGGAGCCCTGGCATCATATACAGTAATGGTTTGGTGTTTTAGTGCATTTTCCTTTAATGGCAGGATATGAACTGTATATTTTATTTGTTAATTAAAGCTGTTTGGTGGCACAGATTAAAGTCCAGGATTTTTAGGCTCTCTGGATCCTTTTTATGTTATTTATATTGTTTAATAACAAGGTATTTTTTTAGTATCTGTTGTACTTCACCAAGAAGGTTCCTTCTAGGGGCAACGTAGAACAAAATGGCAAATATAAATACAAAAATCAGCTTCTTTTTTGTTTTGTTTTAATTATCTAGTCCAGTGCTCCTGAGGTGTCTCCTTTCCCTCATCAGAAAAACCGGTGCAGAAGTCACAGGTCCCTGGCAGCGCTGATCCTATTCAGCATCCCGTCTGTCACAATACTGGCACGGCATAGAGTCAAAGCTGCCAGCTAATGGCTGTTGATCCACTCCAGAAACTTAACCGCCCAGTTTCTGTCCAGGCGAGGAACTCGCTGGCCAATGATTGTTGAACCCTGTGACACACTTACCAACTCCCTCCAAATCACAGGATGAGCATTCTCTTCGCAGCTGAGATTAAAGTGACTTTTAGAGAGCTCTGAGGTAGTTTGTTGCTATGCAGATTTCTCTGTTCCTTGGCATGGTTCCTCTGCAAGTTCTGCAAGTCAAGCTTTTACTGTTTGTGAATGATTTCTATAACATTTGAGGTAATTATGGGTTCAGTGCATCCTTTTCCATGCTGCCCGGAGGAGCCTGGCACCAACCTGGTTTTAGATTCACTGCACTTTGTAGAAATACGAAAAACATTCTCCTTCATGTGAGAGCAGATTTGTTTTTACAGCGAGTGTTTCACTGTCCTTCTGAAATGCAGAAATGATTAACAATAAATTCGAAGCAGCAGCAAAGTATTTGGAGATTGATTTCTGTGAAGGATTTTCATCGCAAGTTTGAGGCAACTTTTAAAAAGTGGAGCTGAAGCGGTGCCTGGGTGAAAGTGTGTGGGTGTGTGTAGAGATATTGTTTGCGTCTCGATCTACTCCACACTGTTTGAGTCCTCATCTCCTAACTCTATCCTCACTCCTTCGCTCCTTCCCTCTCTGTAACATGTCTGTCTTTTCAGTTGTCGCCTCCAATTTCTGCTTCAATTTATATAATCTCTCCCTGCTGCAGCCGCTGCACCTATTCACATTGCCTGCAGACATGGAAGTCTGGACTGAGGCAAATCTGAAGAGCATATAGTAGACCTTTTATCCTCATCTGTTGCCTCACTCTCACTTCATCCTCATTCTGTCAATCCTATCTTTTAATATTTATCTCTCTCCATCCCAGTACTTTCTTACATTCTTGCTCAGTTTGGGCCTCTTTCTCTTTTCCCACTCTTTGTCTGCATCCCTCACATTTACGCCAGGTGACTCTATTTTCTCCACACCTCCATCTGTCTCCCTGCTTTGTATCTTCATCAGTCGTCTGTAAACCTGCCAGTGATGGAGCAACACAAGAATAGGAGCTAAGCCTGTTTAGTTCTATTGGATGGGGTCCATCGATGCTTTGAGTTTTATATTGAAATGTCAAGTTACATTGTTTAGAGGCTTGGATTCATCAAAGTTTTCTTCAGGGGAACTTTTTAAGACCTTGCTAGACTGATGAATCCCCAGGGAGTCATTCTACTCCCACAGAACTGACTTGGCAGTTTGGCACATCCTTCTAGCAAAGAAATAAACATAAAAAATAGATATGAGAATTTCCAAAACAGGAGGGAGAGAGGGTGAGGAGGATGGGAGCCAAACCAGGGGCCGACGGAAACAGAGCGAAGAGGTGATGGGGGAGCTGCGATGAGCGAGGGAGATAGATGGAGACAGGAGACAGAGTTAATTACCAAAAAGACGAGACGGGCCCTGGAAGAGATAATGCAAAGAAACAGAGCAGACGCATCGGAGAAAGCAGCGGAAATCAGATTCAGGGACAGAGTTAAGTGCCGTATCAAACACGGGGCAACTCGTCTGAGCTGAGAGACAGTTGCTCTATTGTTCCTTTCTGCTGAGGTACACCGGCTGTGATGTGGTTTCTGGTTTAGCAGCCTGCTGTGGGAACTAAATCAACATAGCGACAGCTGTTACTAGCGACGACGAGCTGCAGCCAAGGCGCTTTGATTTAATGTGTAATTATGCTCTAAACTCAGAGTGGAATCACTGTGTGGACTTTTCCCTGATTTCAAATAAATCTAGATAACACGTCTCTAAAGATGTCACTGAGTTTAACTGGAAATGAAAGCTTATTATGTTTTAAAGATCTACATATTAAATAATCTGCTGTCATGTTTAGCGTTTACAAAAATAAAACAAAACAGAATTTTTATTTTTATCTGCTGACATTGTCTTTATCCAGCTCTTTAACCCCTTGTTGAAATCTTCTGATCTCTTACACTTTTTCCCTTTTTGGGACACAAGATGCATCCCTAAATATGGAGCAAGGCGGTAGCAGCATTATGCTGTGGTGATGCTTTTCTTCTGCGGGACAGAGAAGCTGGTTGATGCTCATATTTGCCCTGTAAAAAGAAAATCCAGTTGAGAATCAGAGACCTGATTTGAAATCATTGTTTACCAGTACTCTCCATTCAATCCAGCTGTGTTTGAGCTGCTTTGCAAAGGATACTGGGCGATGATTATCCAACTTTGTATGAGACATAACCCCAGAAGACTTGCATCACTTTGATGTGAACAAGCTTGAAAGGGAAGCAGGCTTTTGTCTGAAGACTTTATATGTTTCCTTTCTTCACAGTTCATGGTACGAGGGTTTGTCACTGCTGACCCCTGCAGGCCAATCATGTTAATATCAAGCGCTGGTGTCAGAATCTATCAATCTCTACTTAGATCATAAGCTTATTTGGAAATGTTCAGCAGAAATAACAGCTAGCTCTGCTTCTATAGTCCTTCATGAAAATGTCCCTTTTCTTGTCTTAGGCTGTTTACACTACGTTGTCTTTAAATGTTCATCAAGTGCTTTTTGTCACTGTTTTTTTTTTTTTTAACCCCACTTTAATCATAATTCTTATCACAATTCACCAGCTGCATTATGGTTTAATTACTGTCAAGCTATTTCTTCTGTTTATCATCATGGTAATATATATCCCCCATTTATTCTTCGTCCTGTTCCTGCTGCATATGTCTGTTTATTGTTGATTTTATCTTTATTCAGAGGTGCTACTCATGATTTGTTTTCTCATGAATCAGTGCTAATGTCTCTCCAAAACACAGTGAAGATGATCCAGTTTGTAATAAGCATTTAAGAAGAAGTTAGTGTGGCTAAAAAGGCAGTCTGGGCTTTATTGTCCATTTAACTACTGATGTAATGGGTAGAACAATCCACTTGGCTTTAAACCCTAAAAGGTGCCATTTATACAGTTATTTTTTTCCAAGAGAACAGTGCATAACTTTATTATATTAAACTGATTTGTTTCGGTGAAACGGACTGGAGTTGGTTTAATGAAGGACTAATGGCATTCAAAACAAATACCTCAGAGAAAGAGCTGCTGTTTGAGGGCTTTTTGGATTTTTCCTGATGAAGGATAAACCTTTGCATAATTAATGGTAGGAAACTATACACGGTTTCATCATTTTTACTTATCGCATCTGTGTGTCTCTAACCACAATGTTTTAATCATATCTAAGTGGGCAGCCTTATGAATATGACCTGCTACCAGATAAAAATAAATGAATCAAGGTTGCTGCAACTTTTGATTTGGTAAACCCATAATAAACTAGACTGTGTTAAAAGGGACGGCTCCGGCGCTTCCTCACAACCCGCTGCCACCATGCTCAGTAGCTCCACCATAAACTAAATCTGCTGTACTCCTTATCATAATACAAGACCTTTTCATTTTTCTGGAATTAACCAGGCTTTTCTAGTAATTGCTGTGAGGGAAGCTCAGTCTTCCCATGATTGGGGCTGCTGCCTTGACATGATGAAACTATACAGCTGGAGGAGCCTCACACATTTATATTTAATCTCCCAACTCTCATCCTTAATGCATGAGGAGAGTGGAAGACCCCCTTTGCCCCACACCCTCAGCCCCCCTGATTTGGCCTACTGGGAAAGGAAAAGAGGGGGATTAGAGGTGGATTAACTCTGTGGTGTGAATAGGAGCCACGAGACCTCCGTGTCCGTCGACTCCTTCTTTCTCTGAAGTACCAATACAAACACAAACTCCACGCTTCTATTATCTTCCGTCTTTTATTTAGTTCTGAACCTGGGGACCCATTCAGAACCTAAAATGGAGCATTTATTTACCAGACTGTGAGTGACACTAAAGGTCACTTATGGACGGATCATCTTTATATAATTTTTGCTTTACATTTCAAACGTTAGCTGCGATTTGCAGCTACCAGAGTAACAGATTAGGTCACAATAATTGTATTTAGAGCTTCAATTTAAGCTGTAAGAAATACTGTTGGATTTTTTTTAGGTTTAGATGTTAGATAAGCTAATCTATTTAACATCTACACTTGGAGCCTGTATCAGTCTGGATTTCATGGCTTATAAACTTATTTTACAGCATTATTCTAAATCTTAGCTTTAAATGCCTCGACTATCTTTCCTTTCTTCATATATTTCAAACTTGGTGATTTTCACCTTTTAAAAACTTCTTACATTTAATTGGTCTTTAAATACAAATTGTCAATAAATAAGAATGACTGAATATGTCCTCTTTTAAGACAAGTAAACAGCTTATTAATTTGATTTTATTTTTAATGTACCTTTAGTTTAAATTTGATGCTTTTACTTTTGAGTCCAATCGAGGACCAGTGCAAAATGTTAAGCTTTGTCCCTTTTGCCATTCAAGCCAAGGTTTTTGTTTATTGGGGTTCATCAGTTATTCATTTTACCCTCCGCCTGTCAGTACTGGTAAGTATTGGATGAAAGCTGAATTGCTCATAACTGCTCCATCATACAGAAATCGATTTGCATTTGCTTTGGTGAAATTAGCGATTATTCACCGTCCTCCTTATCACTTCTTTTAGCTATTTCCATTCACCCAGTAGCGGCGCTAACATGCAGCCCAGGGTGTTGGTCAACAGAAAAAGTATCAAGACTAATAGTGGAGTGATGTGTAAATGTGATTGGATGTAATTCAATCAATAACACCATGATTGCATGTTGTCTTTGGGTCAATAACTCTGCTGTGCTTAATAGGAAATGGATTTCACTTAAATGCTTCTTCACTCAAGACCTTCACCTAATTCCAGAACCATTATGAGTGCAAATGTTAAAATAGCATGCTTTCAAATTACAACACCGATCCTTAATTGCTTTTAAAAGAAACAACTGAGCTATTACCTCAGCACCATGGGAGTCTGAACGAGGCAAAGCAGAGTACGTTGGTGGTTAAGTAGTTTCTTAAGCAGAATGCTGTATAGTGGCCGATATTGTAATAATCCAATTCCAAAAGTATGTTTTTTGATAATTTTACAAGTTTTCTTTCTGCTTATAGTCTTCTTTCATTTATTATCAAAAACTGAAGACGATCCAAACTTCTTACACAAAACAATATGCTTTTTTTATTCATTTTCTCTCATTTTGCATGCTTTTTTACTTTTTACTTGTTGTTTTGCAGAATAATGCACTAGATTCTGTGCTTCAGATATATTTTAGGTGTACGTAATGCTGTCAAGTTTTGAGATATCTGAATAAAATGGATTTTGAATTGAGATTTTTTATAATTAGCGTAACATACGGATGATAAGCTGTTCAAATACCTTAAATACTAAGCTCCTTGTTACATTTTGTGTTTCCCTCTGGGTTTGAATATAGGAGGCGTAAAGGTTTATCAGGATGTACAGAACATCAGAGCTGCTAGCTGAAAGTACTAAGGGGGGGTTGCCCCCAGACTCGTCTTGTTTAATATTGCATAATGCCACTGTGGTTCCTCTCTGTCTTCCTGCTGCTGAGCATCAGTTCTGCTCAATGAGGCTTTATTGGTAAAGCGGTTGCTGAGGGTGTTCATGCGGGTGTTTTTGCTGAAGCTTGAGCGTCCTGATGTCGCCATGGAGGAGAACTGCTCTAGGTTTTCTTGGTGTCATCGGAGAACGTCGTCCCTTACCCTGCCTCTGTCCCGATCCCACCGGGTAAGGATTAAGGTTCAAAGGTTAGAGCTGCAAATTTCTGGGCTTTCTTAACATTTGCTTATAGTCTCACCTTTTTCCATGGACTAAGCCTTCCACAAAAAGAAATTTTCAACAGGTTTTTTTAAAGAGATTAGTAAAGAAATGACCTCTGTTTATATCTCAAAATGTTTTCTTCAGAGCTTTTGATTGATATTTATTAACACTCAAAACAAGCATGTCAGATGTTTAAAGCTGATGGGCTTATAGGCTGAAATGTTCTTAGTTTTGTGTTTAAGTAACGTTGGAAAATATTTTTTGTCTTTAGTTCACCAACCAATCGCTGTTCAGATAAGGTTCCTAAGCACAGTGTTCATGAAGCGGAAACGAAGCAGACTGTTTCATAAAATATATATAAATGAATTTTAATGTAAAATCAGATTAAAATTTTTTCCAGCCTGTGTAGATTTGTTTTATCCTTAAATTGTTGGATTTTTTAAGAAATAACTATTTCATTATAACAGCATGATATAATTTAAGCTTCTGTTTTATATTCAGTTAGTTATTTAATACGGATTCAAATATGGTTTTAAGCATTGTTATTTAGAAAAGTAAAAAGGATGTTTGTATTTTTAGTTAGTTATTTTTTGAGAATTTTATGAGAATTTAAATTCATTCTTTAAATGATGTTTGGGTTTGGGAAGTTACCATTGTGAAGGCATACAGAGATTTAACAAAGATCACAAATTGCGCTGTTGTATCTTAGTGCTTATTCTTTTAGTCTTTTGTGAGATCATAGAGCCCCTCCCCCACATGTTGCAACACAATGCCAGTCAGCTGGCTGAGGAATGTCGTTACAGTTTTGATTTGTTTCTGAGAAGGACAGATCTTATGGTATGGAAATGTTTTAGAAATGTTCATCCATCATCATGAACCCTAAGGAGCGCTAACCGTCGCTGTTATTGAATTGTTCTTAAGCTCCTGCTGGCCAGCTGTGAGGAACATTGTTTTTATTGCAGCCGACTGCCTGGGCTGATAGTATCAATATTGTATGATGGAAAGTTATCGACACACATTTTGTGTAACATTTTTTTCTCTTCTTATAAATCTTATCTTATACATAATATATATTCTTTCTCTAGAAGTTGTATATAAATTTAATATATTTTTCTTTTGAATTGATTATTTTTATCTTATGATTGTATACAGCACTTTGGTTCTGCTGGGTTTTGAAAGTGCTATATAAATACATTTGGTGTTGTATGTTTGACGGTAAAACAACTGGGCCCCTATACTGTCCATCCAGCTGTATATAAAGTGGGCTGCCCAGACTTTATGATCTCATGTTCTAGTTAAGATGTTACCTGACCGCTCATTCAATTGTGTGCTCTTTAATAACTCTGTTAAGCTACTTGTGTGTGTTGGGAGTGGCGGCCTACTGGTTAGGGCACAGAGCTTGGAATCCATAGGTTCTGAGTTTGAGCCCCACTCTGGGTCTCTGAGCAAGACCCTTAACCCCACACTGCTCCCTGGGCGCCCCACGATGGAAGCCCACTGCTCCCTGAGGGGATGGGTTAAATGCAGAGGGAAATTTTCCCCAATATGAGATCAATAAAGTTAAATTATTTTTATTATTATTACATGCTGCTCTCTTCCACAGCTACAGAAAGCGACTAAAAATAAACTGAGTCAGCCTTGTTTTGTTGTAAATAAAAATTTCAGGCAAAATAATATAAATTGAGCTTAACAGAAGTCTTTTATAAGCATTTGAATTAGGGCTTCAACTACCGATAATAATCGCATAGCCAAAGATTCATTAAAGACTTTTTATGAAATTAAACCAGGTGAAACTCGAAGGTTTCCACTTGAGGAGGTCTGGATAGAGCATATTGATGGAGATTTGTTCTTTTGAATACAAAATGTTTATATTGTTTTTTTGTTGTTGTTTTTTTTTACAATCTTGGCATAATTACTTGGTTGCTCTATCAGCTACAGGCATGTTTTAGAGTCTCTAGTCTCCAGTTAACAATTAAATAATAAATACATTTGTTGACGATTGTTTCAGTCCTAATTTAAATACTTTAGAACTCTGATATTCATAGTATTTAAACGAAAAAAAAAAACATTGAAACTGGAAAGTTAATAGATATGTCAATTTCAAATCATATTAAGTCTGATGCATTATCTACGTGTCCCAGCATTGTGTCCTGATCCACGTCTTGAACAAACTGTCCTCCAACTTTACAGATTCTCTGCACTCATAATTTGTGTCAACTAACTATTTATACTAAGTCACTTTACAGCCCTGAAAACACCTGATTCAAAGGAAATTGATCAGCTAACATTTGGAAAGCGGCGTAATGTCAATAACATACCTGTGATGTCTGAACATGGCACAGTCATATCATAATGACACCTTAATACTTTCTGTGATGATCGTTTTATCGATAAATAACGATTTTCAGCGGTCCAATATAATATTGATCTTTTTTTTTTTTTTTTAAACAGACAATTTAACCTAAAACAATGAGGGGAAATGGGCTACCTTTGCACGGCCACTCTGACCTCATATCTGTAGTTGATGCTGTCACAGTGGAAGACATGGACAGACTCAAACCCCAAAAAACATGGATACCAAAATACCTAAATGATAAATATCATCCGATAAACATATATAGCACTTCCTTTTTTATCTAAACATTTCATTTTGATAGCAGGGGAAAGTATCGCAATATGAAGTGATATTGCAATATCGGGATTATATCGTATCATGACCCAAGTATCGTGACACGTATTGAATCGTAACACCCATGCCAATACTCACCCCTACTTCTGATACTTTTTGTGAATGACTTTGGTTTTTTTGTAATTAAAGTGCATCTTATAAATACATTTTCTACATCTATGGCCACTGCCTGAGACAAATGAAGTCAATGAGAAGAAGCCGTCATGATTAGCTGATACAGCTGCAGTAAAACTGGATCCACATGGACTAAATGTTCTGCAGCTTCATATAGTAGCATTTACAGTATTTATATTCCTACCTATGCTAACCAACCAAATATCATCTATCTTTGATTATAACTGATATTTTAAGGTTTCTCAGTTCTGTGATATATTTATAAATTTTACCAACATGCAGTGTTTGTTAAGGCCACACTCATAGTGCTGCATTCATCTATGCTCGTATTTCTGAGCATCAATGTGAGCTTGTCGTTTGTCACCTTAATTTAGGGCCATCCACCAATCAAACGAGTTGATCCCCCCCGGACATAGAACTGACATGTTGGCTGTCTGTGTGAGTAGAAAGGCAGGATTTAAGTCAGTCTAAACTCCTGGATCATAATTTATGACCATTGGAAGATCTTTTCTTCTCTGACCTCCTCAGGTTAATTATCCTGGAGTACAGCTTGTCAATCAGTGCCAGCACAGCTCTGGCTTTCAGCCTGATGAAAAACCATTGCATGTGTGTGTTTGTGGCCAAGTGTTTGTTACATTGTGGGGATAGTTTCAGGCTAATATCTCAGGAATATGCTACACGGTGGGGACCTGCAGGTCCCAATTAGGTTTTCTATTGAGGTGGGAGGTTAGGTTTAGGTGAGAATAGAGTTTAGGGTTGGGTGTGTGTTGGTAATGGTTAGGCTTTGAGTAAGCGTCTGTTTTAGGCTGTACAAATGACTTGGAAATGTCAATAGAAAGTCCCTGTATAGATAACGGGACATAACGGATGTGATTGTGTTTTTTCTCTGTTGTACAGGAAATGTTACAAAACATTTGTCCTCCTTGAACTCTAATCCGCTTCTGTGTTTTTTTTCCCTCTTTCCTGGTTGAACAGCTTCCTGCCGATCTCAACAAGATGCACCTAACGGACCACGCCCACCAGCAGGTGATGCACATGGCCCCCAGCCAATCAGGATGCAGCATAACCAGCGACTCAGGGAGTAGCAGCTTGTCAGACATTTACCAGGTGGGTTCAATGAGAGAAACATGTTTCTTCAGATAACAGGATCAAAAGACCTCTCCAGATTTCCCATAAGAAAAAAAAAGATTTGATGAAAATTGATGAATAAATGATACAGCTTTTCCTCTCTCATGTTGCCATTAATAAATAAACAGGAATGATACAATTAGTGACAAGCCTCTCTACTGGTACCAGATCAGTTCTGATGGTTCTTTACTTTCATTTTAATCAACTTCTGTTTAGTTTCATCAACCTGCTACTTATCAGTCAACCTTCCTAGCTACCTCCTTTTAATCCTTCTCTTTATCCTAATTATTGCGCTTCTGTTCTGCATCCTGGCGGCTTGCATCCATCTCTACTTCCTGCTGCGGACAAAAGGTCATGTGTAGGAAATTACCCTAACCTTTACTACTCCATCTCTTCCCGTCCCTCAGGTAAAGAAGTGGAATCGAATCACTCTGGCTGGATTAGTGGCGGTCATCTTGTAGAATGTGAGCATGGGTTTGTAGGCAGTGTACACTGATGATGGACAGGGAAATGGTTTTGGGAGGAAGGATCAATTAAGATTTATAACCATTTCAGTCACTTAGGAGTCTATAAATCCTCAAATAAAGCTAAAGCAGTAGTTTGTAGATCAGAACCCTCCCAGGGATTCGTGAGACTGATGGCATCGATCTGATGTAGACTTTCTAACTGGTTTCTGACTTATTTTAAACAGCTTTTGGTTCATTTTCAGCTTGATTAATCCCTGAAGGTGACCTGAGTGTTAGATTCAGAGATTCAGCCTTTAGCGAAAGTGATCAGCTCAAAGTTTGCTTTGAATTTTCCCCAAGCTGGTCCTACTAACCAAACCACTGGGTATGGATGTTCTCACTAGTGGAAGCAGGCTGAAACATAGCTGCCATCAGTTTCAAAGTAAATTCAGGGGGAGCAAAAAATGGAAATGTAAAGACATTTTTTCCTTTTTTTTTTAACCTTGGTACATAATTATTTGTACCCTCTCATGTTTATGTTTTAGTTTACCCGACTCAGAAATCATAGGGACATTTTGGAGATGCCCATTCAGAGTCAGGAGGATGACAGAGAAAGGCTATAGATTAGGGTGATGCCAAAGAGGCCCTCCATCCTCAAAGACGTGGAGCTCATTTTTTAAGATGTCGCATTTCTTCAGGCACAAAACAACTTCTTGATTCAAATTTTAAATCTAACAGGAGGTATGAATATTTTAGGGACTATTTGTATATCAGCTGCAGCTTTCTACATGCTGCATCTTGAGGAGATTAAAGAGATATTAATTATATAAAATTTAGGTTTTGTTTTAATCTTATCAACTTGGCAGCGTCTAAAGTTTTACGTTAAGCATACGTCTGCAAGATGAAGAGAAAACACAGTGAGATGGCTGTTTGGGGCTGGCTCATCATGCTAACTTTGCTAGTTGCTAATATAAGATCCTGCATATATTTCACATTTTAATTCAGAGATCCTTTTGTTTTAAATTTAAACAGAAAAGCTTTGCTTTAAAACAACTGTTTTCTCACACACAGGAAATAGCTACTCTTGGTAGGAAGGCAAAAAAAGGCATGGATGCACATAACTATAATTCTTCAACGTAAAGATATATATAAAAATATATGAACTGATTTAGGCTTTGAAAACCAGAAATGGTCCCCAGGTTTCTAACAGTGCTCTGATTGAATTACCTAAAATGTAGCCACATTAAAAACTCTTATTATATGTAAGTTGAACACTTCTAGACCACAGAAGGATGCAGAAGTCTTTTCCTTTACTGATCATCTTCTAATGGCTTGCAGGGGTCACCATAGTGAGCCATCTGTGTTTATCTAACCCTTTAGTTTGAATCTTTTTCACTCACACCAACTACCTTTATGTCCTCTTTAACTCCATCCATATAACTCGTCTGTGGTCTTCTTCCTGCCCTCCTGCCTGGCATTTATAAAGGAGGCATAGTAGGGCCATTATCCCTCCTTTATAAATGCCCAAGCCATCTTAATCTTCCCTCTCTGGCTTTATCTAAAAACCTGTGTAATCAGTCCTGTTCATATCCATGCGTATCACTCTCAAAGAGAAATTTAACATTTTCATCTCAGCTCAGCCTCTTTTCTCTTCCTTAGTCTCGCTATCTCTATACCATACAGCATTGCTGGTCTCTTCGCCGACATTTGCACCTTTGCCTTTTTAATCCTGCTGTAGTATTTTATCAAATAACACACCTCAGGCTTTCTCTCACCCTTTCCGACCTCCTTGGACACACTCCTTCCCCTCTTTTCCACACTCTCCTTTGCTCTAGACTGTTGGTCTTCTCCTTTCCAGAGCAAACCTCCATCTCTCTAGTTTTTCCTCCACCTGCTTTAACTGCAGATCACAATATTTAATTTAATTTAATTAATGTATTTGACAGGGACAGTGTACATTAAAAAGCATGTCTGTAAATGCATCAGAATTAGCCAAAAGGCTATTTTTAATCTGTTGTCCCTGGACAGGTCTTAAAATTGTCTACCTAAAAAAAAACAACACAACAGTAAGCATTCTACAATGAAAATGCAAATATAAAAAGAAATACAAACAGCTATAACTTCTCAAAACTGATTTAAAAATACAGAATAAGTGTTCGCTGGACTACTGATTTTAGGTTCATAAAATAGAATAAAATGTCATCTGCAAACTTTATAGTCGGTGGTGATTCCTGTCTAGACTCATCAGTCAACCTGTTCGTCTCTGCAGGAAACAGGTCATAGTTCAGAGCTGGTCCTGCAGCACACCTCAACACTTTCTTCCAACTCCCATTCATTTCCTTACATACTGCTCTGTTACTCCACACGTTCTCATACATCAGCTCAGCTCATAGGTCTGCAGAAACATTGCAGCTCCGACTGACCCTCTCAGTATTTCTCCATCAACATCATCAGACATGTTACATCTGTAGTTTGTTTGCTTAACATGGAACCATACTGCTAATCATGTCCTTTTTTCCCCTTTTATTAGTAAAACATAGATTTTAGATAGTTTATGTTATCTAAATCTATCCCTCCTTTGCCAAATAGTCTATTAAACCACATAAAAAGGTCTCTTTGTTTGCCTCTTCCTCTGCCTTTGTGACATTTCTCTAGTTTTTGCCGACTAAGTGTGCTTTGAAAAGCCTCTCTTGAGTGGCTGGCTGGTTGAAGGGTTGAGTCAATTACACAGAGAAGAATGCATAATAAGCCTGTCATCTAATCGTTTTAATCCGCCAACTTTTCTGATCTTTGCTATTTGAGGAGAAGCTGAAACGAATCCAAGAATGTTGCTTTTATCCTCCACAAGCTCCAACTTGCAGTAATATTTAATAGTCCTGCTTTCCGCGCCGTGTTTATAAATGGATTTGCAAGGGTTTCGTATCGAAAGGCGGCTGTTTATTTTAGCTACCTTTAATCATCTGTACCATGATGGTTACTCTGACAAAACTATAAACCTTGGTAACGGTCAAGAAAATAATTATCATGGAATAAATTTGGTTTGCATTTTATATTTAGAGAAAAGATAATCTTTTGGGCAGTTGTGCACATTGTATAAAAACAAAAACAGGGAAAAAATTGGCAAAGCAAAAATGAAAACCAAAAAACAGATTTAGGATATGTTATCCTCCTGTTTTTCAACTTACTGCAGGATTTGCAGGAACTGTTTCCTTGCTGATGCAACGAGGTTAGCGAGGGTCAGACATTTAACACAGAGTAGACCCTCTCATCATCAGACTCGGTATTTATCACACGGATTTGATCCCATCAACTTGTTGCTGACCCGGCCCCATGTTTGTTTACCGCTGTCTTAAAGAGCTGACCCTTCCAGTCAGCCGTGCTCCTCAGCTGTCACCATTTTACTGAGCTGCTCCCGTGCATTTATATTTTTCTACCTCAAAAGTTTGATTTTGCTCCATTCCCCCAACTTCTGGACTTTTTCTCAAATTCATCATATTCCTCCCCTTTTGCCCCTTTCATCCCTGAGCTGCTTTATATTCTGAGCCAACATTTTCGGATCTCTCTTCTTGTGCCACGCCGCTGTAGTTTAAACTCATTTTGGATTTGATTCCATATATCTCTTAGAAATAGGCTAAATAGGCTATGTTTTAAAACTGGTGATGTTGGATTTAAAGGCGAACCTGCTAGTTGATCAGGTCTGAGTGGCAGTGAAGGATACATCCATGATGGTTGATGAGAGGAAAGAAAGTAAGAATACAGTTAGCTGTTGCTCTCTTAATCTTATATTTTTTTTTTAACCTTTTTTTTGTCTTTGCTGTGAATCAAACACCTTCTATAAAGGTTCAGAGTCAAGCTTTCCATCTGATCAGCTTTTTTATTTCCCACATGCATGACATAAATCAATGTGAGAATACATTTTCAAATCAGCAGATATTAAATTCCTGTTTAATTCTAACTTTAATTTACTGCTTGAAATTCAAAAACTCAAAAAAAATCATAATTTATAATAGTGATGTCAAAATATTTTAGTTTTATTTTCTCAGTACTTTGTCTGGTTTGTTTGTCCAACTCCATGGCGCCCCGAGGTTTGGAAGCAGAAAAGGCTGAGCAGGTGGCCTCTTTTCAAAAAGGCTTGATTACATTTTTCATCTCAACTCCTAAAACAAAAAGGTTGCCAGTTTCCTTGCTGCTTTGGAGCCTATTAAACCGTTATGTCCAAACCTCAGGAGAGCCTAAGAGCCTGACCACGTTAGTGAGTCCATCTTATGTGACTTAAAATATTTGTTTTTTGTTTTTTTTACAGCATCTATGTCTGCTATTGCATTAGCTTTTATTGCTATTATATTATTTCTACTACAATGATGACAAACGTTGGCTCTTTATTATACAGTGACTTGAAAAAAACATACTTTAAAGATTTAGAAGTTGTTTATTTTTTAGTGATTAAAAAACCAAAGTGTGGCATGTTTTTATTCAGATGTGCTGCAGCAGGTCTTTGAACCTATTTTCGATGCTTTTGCAGCCCAAATCTGTTTGGGTGAAGCTCATATCAACTTTTCAAACTCTGACATTTTAGCTGATAATCACTTTTATCTAAATGAATCCATCATAAATAATTTTTACTATTAAAGTAAAATAAAGCTTAATTTACCAGTCAATCCTAAAGTTATTGAGAACGATCTGCAACATTGAACAGATGGAATCCAGTGGTGGTAGTAGCCTTTCACCTGAAGGTTGATGGTTTACTCCCCCATGCTCCTTCTGGAACACATCCTGCCAATCTGGATCTCTGCACAGCCAGTTCATTTGAATATTCAGTGTTTTTTTTTTTTTTCTTCAGAGGCTGGAAAAAGGAGATTTGAACAGAAATGTGAGGGTGAAATTCGTATCTAAATTGAATTGATGATTTATTTGACTTTTTTTTTCTTTTATACTCATTAAAAATGTATTATTTTCATTTGTATCCTTTTACGGTAGTTTAAAGTACAAACCTGTAAGCAATACGTTAGCACTTTATGTGATGGACAGCGTGCCGAGCATAAACAAAACTTAAGTCGTTAAAGGCCTCTATTGAAAGCTTTCAGCTCCCTTCTGGAGGACAGGGAAGTTTAGGGGGTAAAAATATCCTTCTTATACCATGGTTTGAAAACAAAAAAATTGTACCTGTTTTTAGTGTTGCGCCAATGCCATTTTTTGGCCCCGATATCTGGCTGTGTAGTATTGGCTGATACCATAACAATACCATCTGTTTGAATTTGATGTGTGTGTGTATATATGAAGAACTGCATGCTACTTGGATGTAAAATAATTGCCATCAAGGCTTTGTCAAGCTGCTGCCTACCTTTGTGAAGCAGGAAAAAGACTAATACAAAGTGAATCCAGTAGAACTTTTTATTGCCTACCTGGAATGGGTGACAATAGTAACTTTTTGGCTCTCAAAATGGTATCAGTTCCCCAATTGGCCAGCAAATCCAACTTTTTCAGCTTCAAAAAAATCTTTTATAAAGGGATTTTTCCCGTTTGTGCAAAAAAATTGTGAAAGCTTATTGTGATTGTAAAAAAGGACCACTTTGTGTTTTTTTTTTTTCAGGCCACAGAGAGTGACTTAGGAGATGTAGACCTGTCAGGACTTCCAGAGGCTCCAGTGGACAGTGAGGAAGAAGAGGAGGAAGATGAGGACTTGGAGAGAGCTTCAGACACTCTCTTGGGCCGGGACCTGGTCAGGGAGTGTCTGGAAAAGGATCCAGTCGACCGTAACGATGACGACATTGGTCAGTTTCATTTCGTATTTTTCTTCTACCTTGTTAGATTTAAACTCACTTTGGATTTCAATCAAGTTATTTAATCATTAAACACGTGAAATTCAGCTGCTTTAACTTAGCTGTCATTCTTTAGCACGCTTGATTCTTCTGTTGCTTGTTTTGTGATTTTGTCCGTCACTCATCGAGAGCCCCCAGAGGAGCTGTAAAAGTTACCCTCCCCTTTAAAAGCCCCGCTGAGTTGTCTAAGCAGCACTGTCCTTCTAATGTGTTTCTAAGCAGGCAATCAGATTAACGGCCTCATTAGCGAAAGCCAGCAGGGTCCTGGGGAAGAAGGTGACCACATCAGAGAGCTCAGAGCGGCCTGCTGTGTGCCTGCCAGGGAGGCTGGGGTCTGGCCTTTTCATGGCCTTCTCTGGAACCATCACAGCTCATTCTGTGGAGATTCATAATGAGGAGAAGAAAATTAATCCAAAACAGCCTTATACTTGAGATTTTCCTAAAGATTAGATTTCCAATCTGTGTCCTCATATGGTCAGCCTTCTTAATTTTAGCATTTATAATGAAATGGTCAACATAAATTAACTTTAAATTCAGATTATATCGTTATCACTGACATGCAGTGGTGGTAGAGGGCTTATGCACAGTTATATCTGCATAATGTACTCTAGAGTTTGCTTTGCAGAATAAAATAAATTCCTTTCTTCTCATTGTCATTTGCATCTGAAAAAGAACAAATTCAAGTAGAGTCCAAAAAGAAAAGAGAGCAGGAAAACATCCGATTACTGCAGTGAAGATGCGACGAAAAAATGTCTTAGAGTATATCAGCAGCTTGGATCAAGGTCACTCTGTTCTCAGCTGCAGCACAGAGACAAATTCTACATCTCTTGTGGGATTCCATCTTTATGATTTATACACGCTGGTGCCTGAGTGTTTCTTTGCTCCGGCTGTCATCTTTAAAGGTGGAAAACTTCTTGCAGTTTTGTTGCAGTTATCGTTTTTTTTTAAACCCCTCGGTGTAGTGTCAGGTTTAGAGGGTTTGGTTTTGTGCGGTTAGTGGAAATATCTAAACCTTATATTAGAATATGTTGCTATTTAATTCTTTAATGTTTTTTTTTTGTTGCTAACAGAACAACTGCTGGAGTTTATGCATCAGCTGCCTGCATTCGCCAACATGACCATGTCTGTGCGGCGGGAACTTTGCAGCGTTATGGTGTTTGAGGTGGTGGAGCAGTCCGGCACAATCATCCTGCACAACAAGCAGGAGGTAGGAACGTTTTCAGATTCACATTTTAGCCAAATTTAACTTCAAACTCAAAATCCTAATAAAACTAAAGACTTAGGTCCCAGGAGCTCAGTATTTTCCAGTCCTCCTTTGAGGTTTTTCCATTGTAGCAAACAAGTATAAAGTTGTATGGAATTTAAATGTTAGGAAACACATAAAAAGTCGTTGTTTTAAAATGGTTTGGTCACATGTTAGACGGATAAATCACCTCTCTTAAAACCAACCCAAGTTAATAACCAGCCATATATAGATGTGGCTTTCCTCTTTGATTCTCCTCTCTGCATATTAAGGAAATAATCTCTACTTGCTGGACTAGAGTTACTTCCCAAAATGAGTTTGAAATGGTCCCGCACAAGATAGATTATCATTAAAGTAACTTCTTTATGCACTTCCTATGCATGTGCTGATAGAAACCCTAGTGTGGTCAGTAGCTATATCAGGGCTGGGCCATTAATCAGGGTGATAATTAATCAAATCTGTTTATGAAGATTAAATTTTTTTTTTTATATTTTTTATTATTTTCCACCAATCCACTCTTTAGGCTTTCAAAGCTCAGATTGAGATCAGTTCATTACTTTAAGTTCTCATATATCTCCTTGTAGCTTACTGCATGATAGCAGTAGCTGCAAACATTTAGTGTGTATTTTCATTGTTTCACAGCTTGAAGTTCTTTGAAATTCAAATCCAGGTAATTTCGTGAAGGGGAAAGATTTATTTATTTATTTTTTAAATTATTGTTATTTTTCATTTTTCTCCTCTCAAAACTTAAGGGAAAAAAATATCGATTAATTGAATTTGGTTGAGGGAAAAAATCCTTGAATGTATTTTTAAGCCATATGGTCTGGTCCTATAATGTGGACACAGGTCATATAACCTTAGCCTCAGTTCACTTCATAGTTCCAGATTCAGTGTCGTCTAAAAATCAAAGGTAGATGATTTTTTTTTTTTTTTTTTTTATCATCTTCCCTCCAAAAATCCCATCTTTGTATAAAGATGCTTGAAGGGGATGCTGGGCAGAAATAAAAACCTGTCATTTCTTTATTGAATCATCTCATAGTTTGCAGCAGAAATCAGGTTTGCTCTTTTTTAAGCACGTTTTCAACAAGGTTTTATGTAATTGTGTGTGAATCATTAAAACCGTTATTCTTACATAGATTTCTTTAGAAAATATTTCCTTTATTTCTGTAGTTTTTACATGAATCCTCAATAGAGCTACTGTCTTAATGGCAACAGTGATATCACTCTTAGCACCATGAGGCAAACAATAGTTCACAGCTTTAGGAAACATTTCAGCTCGTTTGCTCTAAGCCACAGCAGCTGATGTGTGCAGAACAACTGCAGCAAGTGAGCCTTGTCAATTACTACAGAGCTAATTAATGAAGTTACATGGCCGAGAAACAGGAGATCCATTAGCCTCCACACAGCAGCGCTTTAACAGACGGGGCCAATAAATGACATTGAATTGGCTAATTTAGGTCAGAAAACAGGGAGAAATATCAGCTGCAGTAATATAAAAAAAAAACTAAACAAAAAAGGATATTTGAACAGGCTTCAGTTGTGTCCATGCGCTTCCCTGTCAGGTCGATTGATGGCGAGTTCTCCTACAGTGTCTCTGAGGCTCCACATGGTGAATGTGAAAGAGAGGCTCTTGGCTCCACTCAGAAGTCAAAACGACTTGGCAGAGGGAGAGGGAGATAAAGACTCTAAAGTGGTTTTGTCCTGGTCAAAAGGGAGAGGATGTGCTGAGAAAAAAAGAGATTTATTCTTTACTTTTAATGTAATTTATAGTTGCTAATTATTTCTGTTGGAGGCTTTAACATATTCAATAAATAAATCCAAATGATCTATAATATGGAACAAAAATGCCTCTCAGCAACTTTTGTGTTCTTTATCTCTGGTCGATTGCCTTCTTTCCCTCCTCTATTTCCATTTCATCACCGTTAAAAAGCAAGTTGGACCTGAGGTATAATGACAGAAATAGAAAGGAATCGGGCAAAGAAAGGGAGAACTACACAGTTGGGTTGGAAATTCTTTTAGGGGTGAGAATGAGAAGGAAATATCATGTATGACTGCAGAGGGAGCCAATAGTTTACCATCCTTCCAGTCATATTTTTTAACCCTCAGAAATGAAGAAACTAAAAATAAAACTCAGAAACTTCAATATAGTTTGAAATCTACTTTTTTTCCATAAATCTTCGGATTTTAATCATAAAAATCAACAACCTAGCCAGTATGCAGCCTTGTGAATGCTTGTTAATATTGTTAAAAATGCATTTTAAAGACTTATTTTAATGTGATTGAGTGTTGGAACCTCACCAGCACCTCACCAGTACACTATAACCAGGTGGTTTTGTTGAACTGTCTGCAGCTCGACCACTGGTATGTGATCCTGAATGGAGCTGTGGAGATCAGCCATCCAGAAGCCAGAACCGAGACTCTGTGTATGGGGAACAGTTTCGGCATCTCACCCTCGTTGGATAAACAGTACATGAACGGAGAGGTTCGCACCAAAGGAGATGACTGTCAGGTAATGCAAGACAAACATACTAACGGGTTTTCTGTCGTGCAAATTCCACAAATCATTTCTTTTTAGAAATCAGCTGCAGATTCATTAAAAGGAAAAAGGTTTGCTTTAGTTTTAATGTTTTGATCTCCCACCTGTTAACATGCGCACAAAGTTGAGCTTCAGCTTAAACATTAATTTCAGTCTTAAAAACTAGACAATTATTTGATATATCCTTTTAAAATTAATAACTTTTTCATTAAAACTGTTGCTAAATTTAGTAAATGTTTGTTATAATTTGATAACTTGTATTTAAGGAGCTATGTTTTCATTAGATATTGCTCAAGTATACACTTTTATTTTATATAAAGTTACTGTTGTTTATCGTTAAACTTGCATATTTGCTAAAGGTTAATCCGAAACCTTACGAAGTGTAAAAATCAATATAAAAATCAATATCAAAAAGGGCATCTCTAGAAGAGGGTTCAGGGTTTTGAGAACTGCTGCAGGTTAAACTTTAAGAGTTAAGCTATATTTAAGAAAACTAAAGATACCACCATCTACAGTTTCACAGCAACTCAACAATTTCATGCTAACAGTTCAGGAGACTTAAGTGTTTTAAGATTTTTTCCATCAACTGTTAGATTAAGTGTGAATTTTTATGACCTGCTCCGACAAAATGATGACATCCTGCAATAGACTGTGGACATATCTAATGTATCACACTTGGTTTGCTGCGCAGTGTCACCTAAGTGATAAAAAGCACACATATTGCGACTCGCTTTTTCTCACTTTATCCTCCTTGCTGACATCAGTAAAATGTCTGACTGCTTCTTCCTTTAGTAAAAATAAATAAATGATTTGATGCTTCCGTCTTTTATAAGCAAGAATAAACTGTTCCTGTACAGCAGTTTTTTTTTTATAGCTCTAATTTTAGTCCTGTTTTGCTTAAAGTAAAAAAAGAAAGTCTATCCCAGAGCAAAAAAAAGGCCAACGTTGAGTTGTTTTTCATTTCTGCTTTTCTTCTTCAAGTCCACGTCTTCCTCTACAGCTAGTAGACACTACTCGGTTATTTCCCCTTAGCTCTCTTATTTTTAAACGCCCATTATTTTTCTTTTTGGCAACAAAATCTTAGTTACATGCTTAGTAACCTTAGTAACAGCAGTGTTTTTTTTTTTTTGTTTTTGGTTGAGATAACAAAGGTTCAATAGAAAGAGGGTCCCTTTTTCCACACTGACCAGTTCCTCTCCTGTGCACATCATTTCCTTACCACACATAAACAGGAAGTTGCAGAGGTAGAACTTGTGAGACACATGCAGAAATTGACGAGTTAGTCAAGAGGAGCCCCGCGAGTCTTCTAGTCATGTCTTAGAGATTTCAAGTTCAGCGGGAGATAATGGATGGTTGGATTGACTGAGATGATTTTGGACCTCATCTACTTCCTAGTCAGCTCGCTTTAGTTTAGGTCGTCGCGTTTGGACGTTTCCTTCCTCTGTCTGTCCGTCCGTCTCATGCCTCACTCTGCTCACTCTCATGCCTCCTCTTTGCTGTTCACCGAGTATCCAAACGTGGTGCAGAGCAATGTTCTGCTCTACTACAAATTCATCCGCTGTCCCCATGTCGTCCTCGACCAGTTCGTCTGCATCGCTCAGGAAGACTACTGGCGCATCCTCAACCATGTGGAGAAGAATACGCACAAGGTTGAAGAGGAGGGGGAGATCGTAATGGTGAAGGAGCACCGCGAACTGGACCGCAGTGGCACCAGGAAAGGACACATAGTCATCAAGGTTTGTGGCACTATAATGTCTCCTGTGGTTAGATAGATACAGGATGGAATCACAGCCAACCAGAATCATTTTCAGTTTATAAGCTTATGAAACCGCAATATTGGGTCCAAACCTCAGTTTAATGACTTTTACAGCCAGTTTCTTAAAAATCAGCTGCATTAAATCTGCTCCATGGGCTTCAGTAATCGTTATGAAGCACCACTAGCAGTTTATTGTTTGCTGGAGTATTTTCTTGTCAGCTGAGATGCTTTCTGAAACCCTTTGATCCAATCCCCAAAGCTCCAGAGGCAGCCAGGTATCGATCAGCTAATGGGCCTGAATGATCCTCGCTGCTGCTTCTCCAAAGAAAAGCTGTCGGCTCTAAATCATATCCAGTGGAGACGAGTCAATTCACAAGTGTTTGCTTTTCCGCTTCTTTTCTCCAACTTTGTTCTCTTTGTGTCCAACAAAAGGCAGACGCATTTTCTAGTTTCTGTTCCCCAGTCACAAAAGTCGTTTCCTGCAGAAACCGCTGCTGTGGGGACATTAAAAAACCTGGAAAAACTGAAAGAAAATGATGCATCTTAAATGCTTTGTATTGATGTTGAAGTTCTATTCTAAACTAAAAGCTTTGATTCTTTGGTGCTATGTGGCTTTACCCTAAACTAGGTTTATATGAGTGACTCTGTGTGTCCTTGTTTTGATGATCACTAGTTGTCTCTGACATTTCTTTGTTAATGTTAACCTCCTGTATATTAAAATGTATGTACCTGCATGTTTTGGATGTTTAGTTCAAGAATGTGTTCATTCTTTTTGGACTTTATACAAACAATATTCAGTTTCAATCAGTTTTCTGTGTCACAGAAAAAAAAAAAAAGGTATTGTAATCAAGTTTTGCAGTTAAAAAAAACTGAAATTGGTTTTATTGATTTTATTCAATCACTGAGAATCAACGTTTTGTAGAGCCCCCTTTTTTTTTTTTTCTACTGCTCCATCTACAACCCATTAGAGATCTTTCTCCACTAGGGCTGAAACAATCAATCAGATTAATCGATTATTGAAATAATCAGCAACTAATTTAGTTATCAATGAATCATTAAAAGAAGTAAAGGGATTGTACGATATGCCTTTAGCTAACAGAGGGACCCACTTAAAGCAGTAATTATATACAAATGGTAAAAACATATATCAACATTTTGCATTTAAGATAAGAGCTTTTTCGTCCAATATGCTCTATCCAGAACTCCTTAAGTGGAAACGTTTCAGTGTCTCCTTGTTTCATTTTGTTAAAAAAAAACTTCTTTAAAGAACCCTTTTTTTATCCGATTATTAATTGATTAATCGAAAAATAATCAACTGATTAATTGATTTGCGAAATAATCAATAGTTGCAGCCCTAATCTCCTAAGTTTGCACATCCAGAGAGGAATGTGTGTTTTTTTATTTTTTTGCTTACTAAACTTCCAAAAATCAGAAGTTCATTTACACCGGATGCCAAGTCTGTAAGCATTTTTTTTCGAGTTATGACACAGTTTAGATTTAAGTCTTCCTTTAAGTACGCCATTCATTTCAGTTCTGCCTGATTCATACTGTAACAATCCAAAAGTGAGAATAACTTTTTATAACTTATGTAATAATTTATAAATATGTTCTGATCTTAATCATGTCATCATAGCTCTGGCTGTTAAGTTTAGGGCTGCTGTCCTGCTGAAGGTGAACCTCCAGCTCAGTTTAAAATCTTTTCTCTGACAGGTTTTCCTCTATAATTCCCCTGTATTTACAGGAGCCCCATCACTCTCTTCATTTACACTTACTATCTCCCTGTACAACTTAGAGGAATCATTCCCAAAGCATAATACAGCCACCAGCGTGTTCTAAAGTGCTTTACATTTAGGTCCTACCTATTAAAGTGATGAGCATGTTCCGTTTTTAATTTGTTAAAAAGTAAAACTATGGAATATTTTTCCATCTGCTTCCCTATTGTGCACTAGTGTCTTAGTTTTGGGGTGCAACATGAACATTTTTTGTTGCTGTATGCATGTTCTTTAAGTCTTTTATGTACGTGTTTATCTCCAGGGCACCCCAGAGCGTCTGATCATGCACCTGGTAGAGGAACCATCAGTGGTAGACCCCACCTACATTGAGGACTTCCTGCTTACCTACAGGACCTTCCTCTCAAGTCCCATGGACGTTGGCAGGAAACTGCTGGAGTGGTTCCAGGTGGACAGCCTCCGGGACACGGTCAGTTTTGACAGTTATTACATATGATTTATCCTGGAAATAGTTTGCAGTTTGAAAATTAAAGCTCTGTTGAAGGCTTAACATACGCTAAACTGCTCTGGTTACACCATGTACCTTTATTATACTAATGTAATGCAAGGGTTTCAAGTATTTAACTAAATTACCTCTTAGATTTTTTCATATCATAGTTATCGATCAGAAATTGATGCGTTGTGCTGCTCACCTGCAGATCAATACAAGAATAGCCAACTCAGCCATCTTTAAGCCAGCTACTGATTTGTTGATGCCCGCCGCTCTTCTTGTCCAGAACAACTTTAGCCTAAGATTAGAGTGGTAATGTCAATAGTCTTTATGTTGTCATTCAGCCTTACAATTTCCACCACCTTTAAAGTGGATCTAATAGGAGGATGTTAACAGAATGTAGAAACACTTTAAAAGATTTGCCTGAGAAAACTAATGGTGTTATTTTAGCAGAAACTATTGTTTCCCTTAAGTGATTTTGCTCTGGGGTAAGTAGCGAGTGCTGAATCTATGCTTGCCTTTGACAACGGGCCTTTTTTGTTGTTAGATTACGTTGGTATTAATTCTAGGTCTCCTAAGTCTTATTTCTAAACCTGAAGTAACTTTTGCAAATAGGTCTCTATTTTCTGACAATATCCTCCATTGTGTTTTCTCAAGGTCTTCAGGCTCAAATCTTTTCTGCATACCCAAAAGTACCAAATATTGAGAAGCAGCCTTTTGTTTAGCTTTACCATAAAGTGCTTTAAATTAGGATTGGAAACGTCTTTGTTTAGAGTGGCCTTCGTCAGCTTCCAGTCCAACTTTACATTTTTATATTTACATAATTATCTCATCTTAATTATTTATTTGAATTCTCTTTGATTATTTGTGTTAATTTTATTTCACTGCAATAAAATTCTCAGGTAAAGCACTTTGACTAGTTTTGCTACTGAAATGTGCTCTTTAAATGTTCCTTCCTTCCTTCCTTCC
>NW_015150489.1:2127083-2161990 GCF_000732505.1 Cyprinodon variegatus
TTTTTTTTTTTAGGAATGGTTTTAATGAAAGAGGGTAAAGAGTGTCACGGGAACGCTTTGGATGATTTTTCTCCTCTAAATGTAGAAGCTTCTGTGTTGCACAGGTAACAAGAATCGTCCTGTTGTGGGTCAACAACCACTTTAATGACTTTGAGGGTGACGCCGCCATGACACGCTTTCTTGAGGAATTTGAGAAACATCTAGAAACATCGGTAAGAACATGAAATGGTCTGTTAGATGTTTCTTTTAATTCTCTCCTTGTAGTTCCCAGTTTTCCTGACTGTCTTTCTCTTTGTCAGAAAATGAAGGGCCATCTGCGGCTGCTGAACATTGCATGCGCCGCCAAGGCAAAGTGGAGACAGATCACTCTGCAGAAGGCGTCCAGGGAGTCGCAGCTTCATTTCAGTGTGCAAGGAGGAAGCGAGAGAGGATTTGGTGTCTTTGTGGAGTCTGTAGAAGAAGGAAGCAAAGCAGCAGAGGCTGGACTCAAGCGAGGGGATCAGGTCAGCAAAAAGTGTATAAATATCTGTCTTTTATTGCTGGTTTCACAGCTACTTCATGCTTGGAAGTTAAAAAGGCAAAATTATGACATATGTGCTAGGCTGCTCATTTGCCTGTTGATTAGTCGAATTATAATTTAACGTGTAGCCAATAATTCACTTGTTGAAGTCTGAAAATAAAAAAACAAGTGTAAGTGATCCTAATCAGTGGCACTGAAGGCTTTCTGCAAGTTTTTTCCCTGAATTTTAGATGTTTAAATATTCCTTTTTTTTTAACTTATTTTCTCTACATCTGATATGTTTATGAACCTTTTTTTTTTCCAACTAAGCCTCTTAACTGTTAACTATGAATTATTAATAAATTATTTAGGAGCCTCTGCATTCAGGCATGCAGAGGCTCCTAAATGCAAGGGATGAAGTTGTGTAATGATTCATGAGGCATCTTGGTAAAGAATCCATTTAAAAAAGGATCTTATGATTAATAACTATCACAAACACTTATTTTCTCTTTAGATTCAATGATCAAAAAAGCACTATGTGATAGATAAGGTAGTATTTTAACTTCGAAAAGGCTCTTTACTGAGAACTGTCTGTGCAGCAGATGAACCACTGAAGGATAAGCTGTTTCTCAGATCTAGTGTCAGGTCTTTGTGTGATTTTTATGTCCATCGATCCCTCCATCCCTTTTCTCTGCCCCCGTAATCCTCACAGGGCTGGGGGTGCTGATGGTTCCTATCTTGCAGTCAATGAGAGAGAAGCGGAATGACAGAGAAGGGCGTCTCTATCATTGGCATACTCAGAAATGCATTTTAGGATAATCAGAAAAGTAAAAACGCCTCAAATTCAGTTTTGCAATAACAGATTCCTCATTGCTACTTTAATTCAATTCAGTTTATTTCTATAGCGCCAATTCACAACACATGTCATCTCAAGGCACTTTACAGTTCATCCAGATCATACAGTCGAATTGATTCAAAGTTTTCTATTTAAGTAAAACCAGTTGATTGAATCGACTCATTGACTCAAATACAATCCTTCACACTAAGCATGCTTGTAGCAACAGTGGAGAGGAAAAACTCCCTTTTACTTGAATGGATTGCTGTTGAATTAAATTGAGTAAAATACAGAATGTCTTTAGATATTTACTTTTGTGAACCCTCTCCAGTAGGACCTGTTGCTAGCTGCCATGTTTTCAGGTCTGTCCCATAGTTACGGAGCTTCCTAGATGCGTGGTGCAGGAATTCAGTCTAAACGGATGCCACGCGGAGGGGCGTGGAGGCTAATAATGACATAATTTGGCCACGTGGACCTAGTTATGCATAATTCAAGCTTTAGTTAGTGCGTTTGATGTACCTTCTCACAGCTTCAGCTCAAATAGTTTCAGTTTCTAAGTGTGCTGCAATGTCTAAACTGGTAATTTTATCTAAACATTTCTAGGTGTTCAGTTGTTACCTATGGAGCACACTCTCATATTTTTATATTATCGTTAACTGATGGTAGCTGATTGTATATCTTTCACATTTTATTTTAGTAATTGTTTAACCACTGCATATTATATTATTCCTCTGAATATTACACAAAAATAAAGGCTTTTTCTGAACTTCATGCCAACTAGCTTAGCATCTAATTAATGAATGAACAGAGACTGAACAGATCCGCTGTTTCATTACTGCCCTTCAGATTTTAGAGCAAAGAAAATTGATTGTTTGGATTGGATGTTTAGATCTATTATCACATAGGCTGCAAACAGTCCCCAATGGTGATGAGTCAAATTTCCTATGTTAGATGTCTCATTTTATTTCATCTGTGTTGTTATAGATCATGGAGGTTAATGGTCAGAATTTTGAGAACATCGCCTTATCCAAAGCAGTGGACATCCTTAAGCATAACACACACCTCTCCCTCACTGTGAAAACAAACATCTTTGGTGAGTAACTCTGCAAGCATTTTCAAAATGTTTAATGTCCCAAAAGCTGAAAACACACCTCACTGCTTATCTAGCAAACATGTGAGTAATGACTATAGTGGAGCAATCTTGCCAAACCTTGTCTATTTTGTTCATGTTGGGACCCCGAACTGTGAAGATTGTTTGGTTTTACGTGAAAGACCAACCTAAAGTAGCACATATCTGAGAAATAAAAGAAAGAAACCAGACATTTATTAAGCATCAACAGGAGCGTATTAAAAATATTAGCAATTGTTTTGTAGCCATGTTTCCTCAAATCTCACAGAAATTCACCTATATTTTGTTTTTAATTAAACAAAATTGCCAGTAAGGAAATTCAACAGAGTCCTAGAGGTATGTTGTCCCGCACCTTTTAGATGTGTCTCTGCTTCAGCGCACCCGAGTCAAATAATCATGTCATTAGCGGGACTCTAGAGAACTTGCCTGCATACTGAGGAGGTAATTTAGCCTTTCATTAAGCTGTGGAAGCAGAGATGCATCTAAAATGTGGAGGACATCGAAACTCCAGAACTGGAATGGAGGAACCCTGATATAGAGGGATTCTCAAGGACTGGTATCCTGCAACTCTTCGGATGCAGCACGTATACGTCAAATTATCTCCTCGTCTTAAAAGATCTCAGTCAGTCCTGCTCCTGACCTGATCATTCGTTAAAGTTGAGGCAAAACTTAAAGTTGCAGGACTCTGACCCTTAAGGACTGGAGTCTGATCCCTCTGTTAGAGGCTACAGAAGGAAAACCTACACAGTATTTCTTTGTTAATCTTTCCACACAACTCGATTTCATTAACACGGCTGGTATAGATGTGCCATATAAAGCTTGCATTTGTGTTGTAATTCCTGGGTTGGTAAAGACTCACTCTTTAGATATCAGTTGACAGCCAGCCGACATTCTCCCTCCATCCTGTGTTGTACCCTCAGTAAATCACATTGAGTTGTTTTTGTCATTTAACAAAATAAAAATAAAAAAACTTTTTGGAAATATTTGGAACATTTGGAAAGCACTAAACTTTATTTATTTTCCTCCATCGATCCAGTGTTCAAAGAGCTCCTCAGCAGGATTGTGCATGAAAAGAAGAATGGCGGCCCTCACATTCCTAAGATCCAGGAGAAAAAAGGCAATCGTTTCTCCATCGCTGATCTTCCTGGAGATATTGAGTTCCCCACGGACAGCAAGAGCACACGCAAGATGAAAGCTAACACCGTGTCAGGGGGACGAAACAGGATCAGGAAGATGCTAGAAAAGACACGCTTCAGTATACTGCCACCCAAACCATTCAGGTAAACACAAACTCTAAGAAACAATGAGGAACAACAAAACTTTTCTTATCAGAAATAATATACTTGGCCATAGAATAATAAAAAAAAAAGATGGGTATTTAAAACTCCACTATTTAAGAACATAACATGCCTTTAAATATCTGTAAATCCCACAGTAAGTGATATTTGTTGGATTAGTCGGCTCAGATCATCTATAGATTTTATGATCTGAGATTTTTTATTTTCTGACCACAGTATTCTTTTTATTTTATTTGTTATAAGCTGGAAACCATGGGACCAGTCTTGTTATACTAAAACTGTCATTGTTACCTGTATTTGTGAGTTAGTGTTGGTCTGCAGTCCCCTTCATACCATGTTTATATGAGCCTTACTCTCTCTTAATGTTATTTTATTTCCAGCTGATGAAATAAAGACAGTTAAAAGGGAAATAAGAGCAAAGTAAAAAGCAGGATGATCAGCATATAATCATGTAACCGTTTGCAGGGTCCGTAACAAGCCGCCATGTGTGCTGCAGCCAGAACAATTCTGCACACGAGGCTGTATTGGATTTTCCACCCGTAACATGGTGATCCAGATTTGATTTGATTTCATCATTTCATTTTCTCTCCATGCCTCATTTAACTGGAGGCTGCATCAAGTGCTGCAGAGAAACAGCAGATACTGTTCTCACCCTGTTAATTAGACAACTAACTCATTCACAAACGCCCATACACACTCTGCGGGCCCTAACACAAGAACCGCTCACCAGCACTAGCTCCTCTCAAAACGTTAATATGAGTGATTTGGGAGAAAATGTCACTTTCCCCATTTTTTCCTGTTCCTAATCTCTCAGGTTTGAACACATTTTATGAGTGTTCCAGACTTGACATACAGAATAGAATAGAATAGAATAGAATAGAATAGAATAGAATAGAATAGAATAGAATAGAATAGACTTTACTATCCCCTAGGGGAAATTTGTCATGAACCCAAGTGCGCAAGGCAAAGTAGTAGCTGCCATTAGAAACAATAAATACACATAAAAACAAATACCAGCTAAAACACACACAGGCTAAATACACAGAAAACAAATGAATTAAAAATAACAAATAATACTTAAACAACAAGAACAAGCAGCAAGTTATTTCACACTTCACACATATAGTAGAGTTGCACAATCGGTGAGCTGTTATCCAAACCTGGTTTTTCACTAAATGACTACATTTGTTTTACTTAGAAGCAATTGTTCATTTTACCACGCTATATCAATATATATTATACAAATCGGTTATTATAAATTATGTTTTTATTCGCTTAGATAGAAGAAAAGAACAGTCAGATTAATCTACAGTTAAAAAAACATCTGAATCAGACAATGGCTGGAAAGTTCATCAAAGCTCCTCTATGGGAAACACTTGAATTCCTTTCATTCCTTGGCTTTGTTATTACACTACATGTGGAATAATTGGGATGGGGTCTGTTTGACTTCATCAAATCCGTTTTGCTTTCAACATTTTATACATGTTTATGGGTTGTGAGAGACGATGAAAGGATGACGGACATGGTCTGGAGATGTACATTACACGTGTGTTCGTGTATTAAAAGGAGATTTAACAGAACGTTTTTATGTTGGTGGATGGAAAACCCATATTAAACATCTGCAGCATATTTTGCACCTCTTGCCTCCATCAGTAGTTTTTTATTCTGTAACAGTGCATTTATGTAATTTACAGTTCTTGTCATTAATTATCCACTGTTACTGCCTCGATACGCGAACCTTTAAAAATTTCTTCTCCATCTTCAATGACATTTCTTGGAATCCGCACCCTTATATTGAATAATCGGGGCGGTAATTCTGCAGATTTACATTTCTCGGGAATAGGCACTTGCTTACGCTCAGGTGCACTGCATCTCGTTTACAACAATTATTTCCGATCATTTGAATCTGGCGTGCTGCGTTCGTAAAAGCCCTTAGTAGGAGAAAATGTAAGATAAATTTAGGATAAAAATATGAAAATGCTTTTGGATGTGTACCCAATGTGTACATCTTTGTCCTCTCTCCTTTGTTTCTGGTGTTTACAGCTCAGTGTTGTGCACTAAAATAAATAATCTGCATGAAACCCTTAGATTTGTGTCATGACAAACCATCAGCTGACTGTTTGATCGAAGCAGTTTGCATCTTTCAAAGGTTTTCCACCGTTTAATCATTAACCAAATAGGGATTTTCCCCTTTGCCACTATCACTCACTCTACCCACAAATTGGCTGATTCAAGTAATAGGATATGATAATAGAACAGGTTATTGGAGCAAATGTGTTCCTGAGGGCATTTTATGAGGTATGAATGTTGGATTTAAGGCTTATGTCTGACTGTGTTTGCAAACAGTACATAAAATGAGACTTTAAATATGCCCCTAAATATAATATGTCTCCGTTTAGAAAAATGCTTGAAGTTTCAGTGCAATGCAACAACCTAATTCTTGGTAACATAATTCATTTTTACATTGAGCTAAAATCTGACACATCAAAGGGCAATCGGTGTGATTAAACTGGAGTGTCTGTCAGTTAAGTTCAGTTTTCCTGCTTTGAGTATATTTTAAGGTAGAAGTAATTTCTCTAATCATTTATGTTTATATTTGGGGGTGATACAGTATATTTCTTTGCAGAGTTTAATATTTTTGATTAATTAAAAAAAGAATTATAAACCGCTTTCAAAGTCTCCATAAAATGAAAGCACATCTAAGCATCTCCTCTAAAACCTAAAGACATCCATGCAGAGTTTGTATTTTGACAGATAGTATTTTTAGAGGCCTTTGAGCACTATTTTATGACAAGTTGATTCTGCTCAGCAATGACAGGAAGTCCACCATCTTGTTATTTTAATAAATACCCAATGTGTGCAAATTAAGTAACTAATTTATATTAGTGTCAGTCTTTCACACTTGTAGTAGATGACCTCAACATGTGTGATAAGCTTGTTCTAGAGTTGTTTCTTTTGTTGTTGTCACTTATGATGACCACAAATAAAAGCTAGGACTTGTAGAGGAAAAAAAAAACATCTTTACAACCATGAAATATGATGGAGGCCTTTGAATGGTTTATACTGACTATCTAACGTCACAACCTTTTTCTGGTCTAGATAACGCTCCAAAACAAGTGCAGTGTGGTGGTAAACACTAGGGATGCACGATATAATCGGCCCCTATCGGTATCGGCCTGTATCGGCCTTAAAACTGAATATCGGACATCTGCCACCCCACCGATATTTAACCCGATATTTGATCAGCTTCTGAGTTTCTACAGTCTAAAAAAATAAATAAAAAATACTACTACTTCTTCCTCAAAAACTTCTTTTTTACAAACTTAAAAACTTCTAAAGACGAGGGAAAAATATTGATACATTAAAATATCACAATATCTTCATATGCTGATATATTGCTATTTAAAAACACCATATCTTTTACTAATGAAATATTGCTATATGTCATCATTATGCTACGAAATCCCCCGAAAATCCACAAAATTTTGCCATAGTTTTATATGTTGATATATTGACGCGGTATCGATCTATTTTACTAACAAAATCTCACAAGAATTTGCAAAATATCACGAGAGTTTTGTAACAGAAAGATGAAATTTCACGAGATTTTGAAAGCGTTAAAAGCGTTTTTAAAAATCAATTTGATATCAGCATATGAAAATATATTTAGGTATATTATTTTTCAAAGTGTCAGAAATGGATAACAAAACTGCTATTTTCAATGACTACTTATTTTTGTCCAGCTTTAACATCGGTATCGGTTATCGGCTACATGAGTTTTAAAATATCGGCATATCGGATATCGGCCAAAATCCCAATATCGTGCATCCCTAGTAAACACCTTAATTCAGCCAAAATAACATTAACTCTGTTCTTTTACTATAGTCATACCTAACTTAGTAAAACTCCAATTATAAAAGTGCAATAAAAAGGTTGAACTTGAGTTGACTCTCTTTTTTACTCGAACCAAGAATTAGTAATAAAAACAAATGTTCTGCTTTGTGTCGTATTCATTCTTTCATGTTATTTTAATTTGATCCTGATGTCTTCCTGTTTAATGACACAAAAGCTGCTGTTATATTCCTCCTTATGGTTAGGCAAACTGATCTGTTTTTTCTGCTCTTCATTGTGTCTTTGGAAGAAGCTTTGACCAACATCTGCTTTTGTCTCGTTGCTTCTCCTTAGCAGAGCCCCGTTTCCTGTTCTTTTCAAAATAAGCTGTTTTTCATGCATTTTAAATGTTGTCTCTCTTCTATCTGTCTGTCTCTGCTGCTTCAGGGGCCTGTTTGGGTAAGAGCTTTTGTTGTGTTTATCCCCATCCTCCAAATGTGTTTCAGTGTCCATGTGCAGACCTGCGCTCAGCAGGCCCCTTAACAAAGACATAAACACACGCACGTTCATCAACAATACTAACCCTGTTTGATTCCTGAAAATTGGACGTTTACTTGGTTCCTGTGTCGTCTGGGAAGAATATGTGGAATCTAAACTCCGCAGCAATGAGACTCCAGAATCTAGAGTCTGAATTAAAGCATTCTTCTTTTTTTCCCCTTAAATTAAGAAGTCTAGAACCATTATCAGATATCCTCAGCCCAAATATTCATTCTTACTGAGTGTTTCCGATCATTGATGACAAATAACAGCCCAGAATTCTGTCATTTAAAATAGGAATACATTAATATTGACATCGGACTATAAAAAATTAACCACAGTGCTGACTTCTGCTGACCAGAACAGATGACCAACCCTCCCCCATCTGTAACAAAATGCAACTAGATGAACATTGGTTTTTAAAGCTAATTTATTGGACTGATAGTGATATGCTTAAAAATGACCAGCATCAGCAGACACCAATATAAATTTCTATGTAGAACCAACATCTGATATGATGGAGGGGGGAAAAACTGAATATAAATGCATTAAAACATGCATTTTATAACAATCTCAGTTATATTTGTATTGACTGTCAAGCAGTGCAATAAAAATAAAGTTCTTCTGATGAAATCTGTAGATTTGCACATATTTGAATAGTTTAAAGACAGATGTACATAGGAGACATACTCTCCTTAGTTAAAAGGTATTTCATTTTCCGATTCCATTTAAGATGACGACGACTTGTCGTCGTCTTGCAGCCTTTACCTGTCCTCCAACCTAACACGCTTAGCTTTCTCTTCTTCTCCTATTCAGTAACAGTATTTTCTTTTCTTCACTTCCTCTGCAAACTGTGGTTTTATCGAGCTCTTCTGCACTTTTAAAGTAAAACTTTCATACATTTCAAAATGTACTTTTCAGTTCTTTATGGACCTTTTTACCTGTAGGTGGCCACATATCTTATTATCACCCAGTAAATCAGTGACAACACAGCCTTTTGTTCAGTTCTAATGTGGCTGTGTTAGTAAGTGAAATTAAATTACAACAGATATGAAGTAGGAGGAGGATTTAATAATTATAGAGGGAGGAGGACATGAGCTCTTCAGCCTCAGAGATACTGTTGATGTTACCATGCATTTAATTTTTACTTAACAGGAAATACCTTAATTGTCTTGCATTATGATTTCATAGCCAAAGTGTGGCGTTTACCTTGTTATGAAAAGATTCAGGACTTTACTAACACAACTGATGCTCTGTAATGCTAACTGTCTAAAGGCTACTGCTGGTCTACCCTGATCTGCTCTGGAACTGATGTTCTATTGGTGAATATGTGTAGATCTTCTAGATCTCTAAAAGCTTAGCTGGAGTTTTACCTTTCAGTAAAGAATATTTTCATTGGCGCTCTTTCTGTCTTCGTCCTGTGAGTCTGTGTTTGGTGAACCTGTGTTTTCTATCCATGAATCCATACTTTCTGTCACCGATACTCGAAATATTTTCATAGATCAATCTCAGTAAGGTGATGTCTGCAGATCTGTTCAAAATAACATTCTTCTCCTCTTTGTGTTGTAGTTGTGCCACAGTGGACATTTTGATCAAATCTATCTTTTTTTTGTTCTTTTTTCTGTCATGAATTTCGATATGCTCTAGGGTGAAGCTGTCATTCCGCCAAACTCATAACAAAGGAGGAAGCGTTATTCTATCTCCTCCCCTTTATTTCTCCCCTCTCATCCCACTGCGCCTTCTCTGATTTCTTTCTGTAGTGATGGAGGCCTGGTTCAGTCCCAGGATGACAGCATTGTGGGAACCAAACAGTGTCGTCACAGCGTAGCCATCATGCCCATTCCTGGAAACCTGTCGTCAAGCAGCCCTGACCTGCTGCAGCCGGCGAACAGCGTACTGGACTTCTCCAACCCCGCGGGTAAGGAACAGAAATGAACTGCTTTTTTCCCCCCACTCTCTTATGTGAAACATCGAATTAGAAGAAAGCAACAGTGAGCGTGAGATCATATTGATGTGGTAAAACTCACTTTTTTCTCTTGGTGAAATTTTCTATTTATTCATTCTGAAGCTTTTCTTGCTTCTTCAACCCAAAAAAGTATGGAAGTACTGTTACAGTGGACTTTACAGCAGACAACCCAAAACATCTGCGATGTTTGAATACACCGTCTTGGATAGAAGTGGACAAGTTTGTTAAAATACTGATTAGGGCCTTTCAATTTTATATGATGATGGAAAGGTTGGTTGATGCTCTACCACAGAAAAGGGAATCTGACAAAGTTCAAAGACATCACTAACAACAGACTGTTGCAAGATCTGGGTTTTCAGTCTCACAACAAATCCATATTGAAAAGTTCCCGCTAATACTTCCATCTCGTAACAACCAGCAAGTCAGACCAATGACATGCCAGCAGCGTTTTTTGGGACGCAACATGTAGTATTGACGACAGTCAGAAGGACCTTGCATTACGAACATGGCTACGCTTGAAGACTCACCTATCGATACCACAATTGACCTGGTTTTTTCTAAAATAGTGACAATTTCTCATTTAAAAGGGTAGCAAAGAGGAGCACTTTCTGCATTTGTAGATGGGGAAGATGTCTGCTTTTCATCCGACAAGATTTGGACAAAGTTAGATTTATCATCTTATTCCGCTAGTTGGGAAAACAAGTAAGAAGCTGCAGACAAATCCTATTGTGAGCATCGTGTCGATTGGGTGAAAGCTTATTATGGAAGGCGGGTCCTAGGTGACGTCACCCAATCAGCTCGAGGTATTTTACTAAACTAAATGCATCCCAGATTGATATGTGTAGAACTGAACTCAGTTTTACACATATCAATATGGCTACTGCCAGGTTAGACTGCTCCAGCTGTTAATGCTTGGAGAGGTGATCATTTTGTAGATGTTCTATAGATTGAAGATCATAGAGGCCATTCTGCACGTTTTTTTTGTTTGTTTGTACCATGATCTGTAACCCTGTGAGTGGACCTAGACTAACAGATAGAAAATGATTTTGAACTTTTAGTTTAGTTTTCCTATCGACACTGTCTGTCTTATCAGCCTTGTTTGCATTTCCTCTCGAGCTGCAAAAAAATCCCTTAACCTATTACCAGTGTGTGTTGTTTCTTGATTTTAAAATGCTGCTTGGATACAATATTTGGAAACATCTATTTTGAGTGCATAATCAGAATCAATATTGGCGTAAAAATATTCAGGACATGCTGCACCTCTGAGGTGAACTGAAAGGTTTCCTTAATTCATATTTTATGACTGGATGTTCTTAGATTTTTGCCTCCATTCATCTGTCGCAGATGGGAGACAAAGACAAGTTATTATCATAGTCTACTGACTGGTGTCACCCTGCATACAGATCTCGTTATATCTGCATTTCCACTCGGGCTTCTCTCTGCAGCCTTTTGCATAAATGAGCATCTGAAAAAAGTTGGGGTATTTCTGAGAAAAGAGGAAGAGAAGAAACCGAGACCTAAATTCTGCTCCCCAGAGCTGACGTCTCATATCAGAACTATCTCTGGAATCCTATTAATAATAAAACTAAAAGAAACGATGAAAGCAACATAAAAGGAGCAACTTTGGCAGATTTGTGTTATATTTAAGGATATGTTGGTAAAAATCTGCTGATAAATAGGATAAGGAAAAAATCCAAATACTTTAAGGAAGCACCCTCTATCTGGGTAGAAAACACCTCATAGAGCTGCTTTGCTTCTTCACTGAACTAGCTAGCAATCGCAGTTACAGCTGATGACCTCTTTAAAATATTTTCCCATCACTGACCGGACTAAAAACCATAAAGTTAAGGACTCCAGAGCTCAGAAAGCTTCTGCAAACCAGCTGCAGCTCCTGTGCAAAAAATAGCCTGATGCAGCCGCTTCAGATATGTATGTTATACTAACTCAATGTCTTCACACACATATTTATTTCTTTGTTTCCTTTTGAAAATACAGGAACTGTCAGGTTTCATATCTACCCTTGAATCAAACCAGGCACTGATGTACAGGGAGGCTGTGAAGGCTTGCAGAGAAAATCCCAGGGGTATTTCCATATTGTTTCTCTGACAAGAATTAACCTAGGGAGCCATTAAAAGGTTGTCTTTAATCTACTCCAGTCACAAAGGTTTCTGAGCCTATAATTATATAAACTAAGATGGACTAACTGGATGTGTTATTTATGTGTATGCAGACATAATGTCAAAGAGTACGCGGAGAAATGTGACATCGATTTATGGTGAACGTGATCCTCATTTATTCCTTAAGCCTTATATCTGCTCTGAGACACACACTCCTGCTTGTAGGCGTTACGTGACCCTTGATCCCCCACCACCATAACTTATTTCATATTGCCCCCCTTCCCTTTGCTAAGGTTCAACGTTTAACTAAAGATGTGCTGCAGATTTAAAAATCCCATTCAAACACCTGATTATAATTACATCAATATAAGAATTTGAAAGTTTTACCTCTTTCTGTTGTTCACTTTGCCTCATTTATTTCAGGTTAGCTGCATAGTTTTTTCCTTTTTTTTTTGCTATGGTTTAACTTTTTCCAGTTAGATCCTTTTTCTTTTATTGCAGATAATAATTATTTTAGGATATATTGGTATTTTTTAACCAAATCAGGAAATCCTTTGCACTTGCCACAAAGAAACAAATATAAACCAAACATGGAACTAAAAAATAACTAGATCAGAATGAACGGTGTATATAAACAGTGGGCTCAGCAGGATAAAAAAAAAAAGAAAACATCTTAAATCTTTCCAGCTGTTCCACATTAAGGCTTTAATTGCTTTAGACTACATCTAAACTTTCTGTGATTGTTCATTCAGGGCTTTTTCCATTTTTTTTTGTATCTTTAGCATGGGAAAAATTGTGTTTTAATGGGCTTGACTTGAAAAATTCAAACCGCCATCAATTTTGAAAAGCTTTTTGTCAGTGACTGTTATAAATCTTATTCTGTACTAAGTTAAAAGAGTAAAATAGATCACCGTGTCAAGGCTGAATGTTTTTTTTTTTTTTTTCAAACAGCACTCCCTTAGCGAAACAAAGACACTGTAACTTATATCCTGTAATTTCTGTTGTCCTGCGCTTTAGTTTGTGCATCTTTTGTGTTTTACTTTACCGATAGATGTATGCTAATAATAATTAACCTATATTTACAACATGGAGATGAAAAACACCAATGAAAGTTGACAGACTCAAATGGTCGATTTAAACATAATTTTCATGCAAGTTCTGAACTAAACTCTGATCCTGTTTCGTAATTGGTGTATAACCTACAGTAACAAGGTCTTAAACATCTTAAATTAACCTACTGCAGCTTGCAGGAACCCTTTGAGCATTATTTGGAGACATAATGAGACTTAATTAGTCTGATAAAAACCATCAATATTCATAACAGGGAACCTCTGGGTTGCTGTCATTTATTCTCTAACTTGTGATGCCATTTGGCTCATAAATCTTTTTTCCTCAGACATCTCAGTCTGTCAGCATTAGAGAAGTAGAGCATGAATATCAAGGTTTTTTTTGCTTTGCAGGATGACTGAAGGGGGCTCAAGCCATCGGGGCTTTTTGTTTTGTCAGTTTTGTGGAGACTTTTAAATTCACCCTGTGTAGACCCGTTTCCTCACATTCTGTTTGTTCTTCTAACTTTGTCTCTTTGTTCCTCTCTTGTTTTCTGATTCCAAACAGGTGTTGTAGTGTTGACATGTTGAGTCATAAGCCTGCATCTCTGCTTTCCCTTCACTTACACACTGGAGAAGCAGCTTAATTGGTCTTTCCTTCACTTTTTTCTATCCTGATGTTTCAAGGCACACTCTTTCATTTATACTTACTATAGTTTCTCTTTTTTCCCCACTGCTTTCCCAGCTCTTGGACTCTACTGTAAGTCTATATACCTTTAGTATTTGACTTTCCCCCCATGTACCCCCTAACTTATTACTCTTTCGACTCTTCTCATATTGAACATAGAGATTCTGTCTTTAAATCTAATCAGCACAATATTAAAGAACGCTGTGTTTTTCTGTTTTTTTGTGGTTCCAATAAAGGTGCAAACCTGGACAAAATTAGATATTTCAACAATATAATGAAAAAGCTTGAAAAAATAAATCAACTTATTTACAAATATCAGATAAAACTATCCTAATGTTCATTCCGAAGTACTCATAGTACATTTTAGAATAGAACACATAATATCTGATTATTTTGGAATTGACTGGTTTTCGATTGGATTTGAAAAACAGGAAGAAAAGTTGATCTTTGTAGAACATGTCTGTAGTTGGATTTTTATACCAGAACCAATTATACAGTATAAGAAACGATCATTGGTTTCAATTTGTCAAAGATTCCCAGTAGAAATAAATGATACCATAGTGAGTAATTTTATTCATTGGATATGGGAGCCTGAATGTACCCTGCATTCAGGTTAGGTTTGCAGCAATGGATTTATTGGGATTGGTTCTCCTCCCTTTCAGGGGATATAATAGGGGACTTTTTATCTCATAGCTTTGCACACTTTAATCGCAAGTCATCACAGCTCATAAGACACAAAGCATTTAGCTTCCACACCACTTAACTGTCAGTTTTCTGCTGGCTGTGAGCTCAGGCCTGAGGGGAGAGGGAGAGCGGCAGAATATAGCCTCCATCTTTGGCTCTGCCATTTGTCTGTCGCATACAGTAAATGTTATGGGATTAATATAAATAAGCGTATTCTCTACAAAGTGGTCGTTTATCTCCAAGAAAAGAGACTAATGTCAAAATATCAATATGGCTCGTCAAGTTAACTTGGGGTTAGAGCTGATTAATTCTTAACTCTACTGTTGGAAAAAGAAACATAAATACGCTTCCCTGGGAATAATTATAAATTAGGGTCATTTTAAATCAGAGAAAAGAAAATATTCAAGATATTTTACAAAAATAAAAATGATGTTATATTGGTCCAAATGTAAAATCATTAGCATATTTCTTTCTAACCTTTTTAAAGAACAAATGTCTTAGTTTTAGTTCACTAATTGATGTGTTTCTTTTATCTCTAAGTATCGATTGTATTAAACTCATGAGATGGAGTTAGAATTACTATATAGGCAGCTTCTTTACAGCTAATGTGGTCAAATTATTTTTTCTCTCAGAATGTAAGGCATTCCATTCTGTTTATATCAATTATTTCTGCGGTTTGGAGCGTGGATATTTACTTTATAAACTGAGATCTAATTGATCGTTGTGGTGTAAGTTATGCCTACATTATTAAATCTTATGATATGCACACAATAGTCTATGGGTGTCAAAATAATGATCAGTGCACTATAAAGATGAACAAATTAAGATCAAAGATAACCAAAAACATTTAGTCGACAAAAGAAAAAAGAAAACACCCTTATAGAAATGCTTTGACCCTTCATGGAAAATAAACACAACAATCTGAAAGGAGCTAAAAAATGAGCTCCTAGTTGAGATGATTGATTATCTGTTTTTACTCTAACTGCGCTTTTATAGGTTTTGCCTTAAGCAGCTTGTTTTTTCTTACGTGCTGCTGTTTTGTCATCTAAAACTCAGACACTGCAGCATCTTTATGTACAGGCTGGATAATGGCAACCATGTCAGACCAAAACACCTGGCCAGGCTGGTGGAGTCTAATCTACATTTAATTGCATTAGAGTTTAAGCAGCAACTAAACATTTCAGTTATTGTTGATGAATATTACAATTCTAAAAGCAAATGAGTGAAAACATCTTAAGTATTCAGATGATTGCTTTCGATGTTGGAGCTTCATGCATCCATTTTCTTGCCAATGTTTTAATGTCAAGTTGCTTCATTTCTTCTGCTCTGAAGACATCCCAGACCAGGTCATCCGGGTGTTCAAGGCAGACCAGCAGAGCTGCTACATCATCATCAGCAAGGACACTACTGCCAAGGACGTTGTCGCCCATACTGTCAATGAGTTTGGCCTCCTGGCAGCGCCTGAAACCTACTCCCTCTGCGAGGTGTCAGTCAGCCCAGAGGGAGTCATCAAGCAGCGGCGGCTTCCCGACCAGCTCTCCAAACTGGCTGATCGGATTCAGCTGAACGGCAGGTGAAGAAACTGTCATTTTGAGCTGATGTTAGGTATCATAATTTATTTTCCTATGGAGATGAAAAAGAGTTTTTCTTTTTTACTACCCAAAGAACAAAGACTGTGGCTGTGTTCACACTGCAGGCCTTCATTCCTGAAAGCGTTCTGAGAAGCTAAGAAAGAAAGGGGCTGGAAATAGACGACAGGATTTCAGACCCAGATTAATAGATGAGAAATTCAGCTTCCTTTTCTTTCTTCGATTGTTTCCAGATTGGTTTAACTAACAGAACTAAGGAGCAGACTTGAATATTCCTGTCTAAATCCTTTACTCCGCGGCTCTACATTTCACACTGTCTGCATCAGATTGGCTCTGTTAAGAAGCAGCTCATGTCCGCTGCGATGATATGGATTAAATCCTTCCTGAGGAGAGGTTTGGATCTCTGTTCCTGAGGACACACGGATTTATTCAATTAAGTCAACATTTTCTGGCTACACAACATGAATAAAAACTAGTAGGACTCCTTCAGTTGAATAAGAGTCTGTAAAACTTACTCTGCTGTAGCTCAGTGGCATTTAAACAGAAACACAAAGCTCTACTGTAATTTAGAAAATGATTAGCATTAGCATTGCTCTTGGAGGACAATTCAGAAATATAGTGGGATGCATATTTTCCAGATCATCACAAACCTTTGATTTCCTCCCTGTGTAAAGTCCTCACTCTTGTTGGAATATATCTTCCCCTTTTAATCTGAAACCTGGAGGAACAAAGAGGGAAATGGGGCTGCAGCAGCAGACACAGCCTCCTCCATTAGTTTTTCACGGTTTTATCCATCTCTCCTCCCTCTCCTCCTCTCTTGGGGGTCCCTTGTCGGTCTCCTCCCAACAAGGCTAGCATGAATTTTTCATCCTCTGTCAGGGGCGGAGGCCTCTGCAGACAGAGTGGCACATATGGAATAATTCATACGCTCTTTCACACATCATGCAAACATATCAAATCTGTGACAATTAAAATACAGCCTTTACTTTAATATTCTAATCTAAATACTAATAAAGCAAATATATACATATTAGTTTTGTTTTTAAATCTTCACTCATCTCCAGAGGCAGTCCTTCAGTTTCTCACGTAAAGATTGGGTAGCATTTATGCTTGTTACAGAGACTTTGTTGGTATGGTTTGTAGTGTCAGCAGTGTGTTCATTCATAGCCTTCAGCAGAAGGTCTCATTTACCAGAGACAGTTGGGAGAGCTCCAGCTCTGCCTCTTTGAATCAGCCATCCTCTAACCTCCGCTCTGCTGCTGCTGATTGACAGAAGCTCTGGGAGTGGCAGGCTTAACCAAAATCAGGCCGTCTTCACGCTGTCAGCCTACATATCAGTGAAGGGAGAGGAGCCTATCAACACAATACACACATAACCAGCACCCTCTCTCGCTATTTGCAGGGCCTGGATTAAAAAAAACAACTTTTTTTATCTCCAATTTTGCCTTCTCCATCTTCATTTTCCTTTTCCCTTTTTCTCCAAGTTTAAAAATACACCCCTTGTCCCTTAACATTTTACATTGTCTTCTTTAGCTCACTGATCTTTTTCATCTCTATAGGTAATTTATAGTCTATTATCTTGTTTCTTAATTAGCTACAGACATTTTGAAAAGTCCTTCAGGATATTGAAGCCCCCCTACTCGCCATGTCCTTTAATATATGCATGAAATAAGTTAATATAGTAAAGCAGTTCTCTGAAGCTGAATTCCTAGAGGGCCGGTGTTCTGCAGCTTTTCCTTGTGTTCCTTGACCTTCACACTGAATCAAAAGGCTAGATTTACCAAGATTTTAGCTATTTTCATTATCATTTTACAGATTACAATGGTTGATGTGACCCTTTGTAGTCATGTTACATTTAACAGCAAGAAAGCTGGTAAAAAACCCTCTAGAATTCATTTTTAAAGGACCAAAACAAGAGTTGAGTGTTCACCAGGTCTCAATAGTACTCAGTATTATTCATTAGAGGCTATTTACATGTTAACTAATGGAAAAATTGTTATTTAATAGCTAGATTTTTAACATGAAAACCTGAAAACCTTCTTTGCTCTGATGAAGCTGTCCCAGGATTCCTGCAACAGAAATGGATGCAGACTGTGAAATACGGTGGAGGATTTGTGATGCTGTGGGCATCTTTATCATTTGAACCCCTGAGAAGCTTGTTTGATCATACAAACCCTCAACTTTTTTTATATATATTTCTAGTGGTTATACATACAAATCTGGTGGACTCTATCTGCGAACTATAAATGTGGCTTCAGACAGTCATTTAACAGGACCGTGATCCCAAACATCTTGCAGAACAAACAGTAATGGATAAATAAAAACTGGTTCTCTTCTTCTTCTCGACCTTAAGCAAATATTGTTTCACATGTTGTGTTTTGTGAGTGAACTTAGCTCAGTCACATCACAGCCTGTTATTGCTTTGGTTCCAGCTTCTCTCTCAGCATTATGGATCAATTTAGACCAAGGTCTATGCCAACACTTTACTGCTGAAGAGTGCACACTCTAGGCCTTGAATCCTCAGAGGGTCTGCATTCCAGGACGGCTGCATTACGGCTCTATTAGAGGAGAAGTAGAAGGGTTAGATTTATAAACACAGAAGCATATAGAAGGAAATGGAAGGCCGGCTGTTGAAGACTGTAAATCAAGCTCTAATAGAAGTTTCTGCTAAAACATCTTTCTCCTCCCCTTTTGTCCTCATCCTCTTTTTTTGAAAATAAATCCATTATCGGAAGACATTTAATGTTGAGTAATGCTAATCATTAGTTGGAGAACTAAGTGGCCAAGTTCACAAATGACATTTTGAAAAAAAAAAAAAAACATTTACAGAAATTACAAACATTTTACAGCAGAAAAAAGGTGAAGAAAGTTCTAAAAATGGTCAACGTTGTTGTTAGATTCCAAACTAGGACAGTTAAAAGAAAATATTTTTGCTAAAGTGCCTCAGCTCACAGTGTTTCCGTTTTTTTCCATAAAGATACTACCTGAAGAACAACATGGAGACGGAGACGTTGTGTTCAGATGAAGACGCCCAGGATCTCCTCAGGGAGAGTCAGATCTCTCTGCTGCAGCTCAGCACCATGGAGGTCGCTGCCCAGCTTTCCATGAGAGACTTTGAACTTTTCAGAAACATCGAGTCCACAGAGTATGCAGTTTGTGATTTCAGTACAACATAATATCCTTAATTACTTCATACCACTTCCATAAATAAGTTTTTATTTAAACTCTCAAATAAACTAAAGCCCAAAAATTTTATTTAAAGTAGGAAAATGAAAATCTACTCCATCCCACTGCACACTTTTATTTTCTGTTCTTGGTTCTGTTATTAGGTATGTGGAGGATCTGTTCAAACTAGACTCATCTGCTGGATGTACAAATCTAAAACAGTTTGAAGAGGTGATGAATCAGGAGACATTTTGGGTGGCTTCTGAGATCCTCAAGGAGCCCAACACCCTTAAGAGGATGAAGACCATCAAGCATTTTATCAAGATCGCGCTGCACTGCAGGGAGTGCAAGAACTTCAACTCCATGTTTGCTATAATCAGGTCAGTTCAGTCTAAAATCTCACATGGTCCCTGCTTTACTTAGTCTCTGTGCCATTTTGATGTGCCTAAAGATAATAGCTGAAGGATCCAGACACAGTCTGATTCTATTATTTCTGTATGTCCTATATAAGCATTTGGACTTTCCTTGTAGTTTGGTTCCTTTACTAGTTGCTTCTTTAACTTTTCTGGATTTGAGAAGAAACTGTTGCACATTAGTTGGTTCTGCCTTGGTGACATGTGGAAGCTTATCGGTGAGGTTGCTAAGTAACCAAGCGCTTTTAGGAAAATGTTCAGGGTAAAGTGGAATCCTGGACTCTCTGGGTATCACACAGAGCTCATTGTTTATGTTTATCTCCCATACACTTGCTAACTGTTAATGGCAAATACACACAGTTTAAAATGCCACCCTATAGCTATTTGCTATCCACTCACAGTGTGACATTGCCTCTGCACCAGATTATTAAATATCAGGCAGTCATGGATTGGAAATAATATTTTGGACACGGATATTGATTATAATTTTTGAATTTAAATCTGAATTAAGGCCAAAGTGTCATCAATATTAGAAATCGCTTCAAGAATCCAGAATTCAAAAAATTCAAGAATCCAGATGTCTTTAGAAACAAAGATGAATAAAGAATAAATATTAATTTAATCAATCTAACTTAAAAGTTTTATCTTAATTGATGTCCTTTTTTTTACAGAACTATCAGGATTATGTATCTATTATATATTTTTAAGTGTTTAAGTTATGCTTGGTTAGTGTTGAGATTTAATAACCTGAAGTTGCAGCAGAAGGAGCTGTGCAGTGTAACAATCCTTTGTTCACGGCTGTTAGAAGTACTTCAGAGCAGCAGAGCCTGACCTCCATGTCCCCTTACACTCCTGCTCACAGCAGGAAGTCTTTGTGCATATGCCTTTCTGATGCTCATGACGGTCTACATCTGCCTCTGCCACTGCGGGTGTATAAGGAACATAACGCACCAGGTTTTCATTATGAACCTATTGCTATCTGAAATAAAAAAACATTATGAGTTTGTTATAGTTTCAACCTCAGTTTCCAGAATTACAGAGAGAAAAAAAAGCATTTTGATTTTAGGATGTTTTATGCAAATATATGCAGATGAACTAGGAGTTAAGAAGGTTTTGTATATGTTTTATTTTCAGTATACCTTAAAATCTTTAAGGGATTCTTGTAATTGGGTCCCTGATCTGCAGAAATCTAAATTCTTGTTTGAAAACTCAGTATTCAGATTTAGTTCTTCTACAAGTCTGTCTGGTAGAAGTGAGTCACTTCACTGTTTTACTAATGATGGCTCAGGAAAAGGACAAAATGTCCAGGATTTAAATGATTTGTAGTAACCTGTTTCCAATCCCTCCAGTACTTAGTTCTTCTTAGTCATGAAAACAAAATTATCAGCATCAGAGCTCTTAGTATCTAAAAGTAAATGGCAATTGCAAAGGTTAAAAAACTGACAGTAGAAAGGCATGAGAAGGAATATCTGTGTAGGAGCTGAACTTTCTTTCTTTCCTTCATCATTCCCTCATTTTTCTCCTTTCATCTCCCACCTCTACCTCATTTATCTGTTTCCCTGGGCCTACTGTCTGCCTTCCCTCTCTTTCCTCTCTTGAACAGCGGGCTGAACTTGGCACCAGTGGCTCGGCTGCGGAGCTCATGGGAGAAATTGCCCAGTAAGTACGAGAAGCTGTTCGAGGACCTTCAAGACGTCTTTGACCCGTCCAGGAACATGGCCAAGTACCGTAATGTCCTGAGCAGCCAAAGCATGCAGCCCCCCATCATCCCACTGTTTCCTGTGGTCAAGAAGGACCTCACTTTCTTACATGAAGGTAGGAAAACAAAGCCTCTTCATGTGTCTGTTTTTCAAAATTTAGCCATCTAGTTTTCCACATTCTGTCAACATTGACTTTAGTTCATTTTGAGAAGGTTTTGTGTGAAAAATCAACACAAAGTTGGTGTGTTTTTTTTTCTGTTTGTTACCCCCCCTGTGGTTTATAGTGACAGAGCTATGCTAGGGTCATGTCTGGTCTTAGTCATGGAAAACGCCAACAGAAATGGGAAAGCAACTGGAACTTTGCTCAATTTTTTGAAGGAAGGTGTGCTGGAGGATGGACCTCCATGCTGCCTTACCTAGACATTTCTCTGGTGCAAACTAATATTATTTACAAAGACTCCTGGATAGGAGGTGAAACGTCTTCCAAAAACTGAGTGAAAGTCTGGTTGCGTTCCAATTTAAGCCTGTTCTTGTTGCTTTCTTAGTTTTCCTTAATATCCAGGATTTTTCTCTATAATGACCTAAAAGATCATTTTGGATTTTAAAACAGATTAGCTGTATTTATGCTAAAATAGAGTCACACACATCAAGACTATGACCTATTTTGATTACCTTTAGAACTAGGAGGTTGCACTCAAATGTACTTAGGGCTGTAGGAGGAAAAGGCAAGGCAAGGCAAATTTATTTGTATAGCACAATTCAGTACAAAGACCATGCGAAGTGCTTTACATGATTAAAACACAGGAAAATAAAACAGAATCAAAGCAAAAGCAAAAGGAGCTTACTAAAAATATCTATGCTGCAATATATTGTATTAATAAGAGTGTTTGAAAACCATGTATCCTTTTCCCATCCACTTTACAAATATGCCCTTTGTTTCACCTCTAACATAAGGTTAGGTTTTCTTTTTCTTGTTTTTGTTTAAGATAAAACTATAGTTCTGTAGTCACCTTACTTATTTCCACTGTGCAGCAAAAAGTCTAACTTAGGCCCTCAAAGGACCAACTTCTGCTTCCCCATAACTTACCACACAAAGTTAGATCAAAACTACCAACATAAACTTAACTTTAAGAGGTTGGTGTTTTCTGCTAAACAGGATGTTCCGCTAGTTGTGCAAAAATCCAAAAATGAATCTGTTTACCAAAAAAAAACATTTATTATTAAAGAAGGAACTTTGATCTCCTGTAGCAGTGAACAGAAAAACAGCCTTTTCTCTTTGAACAATATTTTTGCATCTTATATTATAAATATAAAATGCTGACAGCTCACTGTGGGTTAAATAATGTGCCTGTCTATCTGTTTGCGTGTGTTTGTGTTCTCTCGTGTGCTCCCAGGCAACGACTCCAGCGTTGACGGTCTGGTGAACTTTGAGAAGCTAAGAATGATCGCAAAGGAGATCAGACATGTGGTGCGCATGACCTCAGCCAACATGGATCCCGCCCTGATGTTCAGGCAGAGGTCAGTTCTCATATGTGGCCCATCCTACCTTTACTTTTTCCTTATTTTAATGTGATGCGGGTTTACACAGATCTTATGAATGTTTTATGGTCTCAGATTTAATGTTTAAAAAAAAAAAAACATTGAGCCAAACTTTAGTGACTTTATTAAAAATCTCTTCAATCCAATTTAAACATATTAAGTCAATTCACAACTTCTGTTAGTCGGCTTTACAGAGTCAGTTCATTCAAATAACAAAGACAGTCTGAGTTAGTGAATTTATTTTATATCCTGAGCTTCATCTAAGCTCACTGGATCTTCAAACTTGCTTCTCCTCCTGTCTTTAGAGAATGGGTTAAGGTTAGGTGTTTCCAGAGTTCAAATCTGAAACCTAAGAAATGTTGGCAAAAAGGGAAGCATGGCTACCATACATCCACCAGCCAACCTGGATCCCTGACCTGCGGGATCATGTTCACACTCAAGTTCTTGTCCAATCAATTCCTATTCGCTTCCTTTCCTTTTCATGCTTGGATTAAAATCCCACTCTGGAAGGTAGCAAGCTTGGACTGGATGGAAGTGAACGTGGAATTGATGACAGCTGCAGTGTGTAGTTGGTATCACTGTGTTCTTTGTGGTGTCTGTCACAGTCTGTCACTGCTGCGGTGCATGACTGCCCCCTGCAGACAAATTCAGGAGATACACATGACCTTAAAGTGCTGCTGCAGCATTCTGTCACATACAATAATTCCTGTTTTATACAGTGTCACTACACTCACTTTTCAGGTTTATAGAGGGAGATGTCCCACATGTGGTGTCCTCCCATCTTTGGTCATTTCCTGTTTGTTTGTGGTGGCATGAACTCTACATAAGTCTTGTCTCCTCCTCTTCCTCCACACCCCCCAAAATCTTTAAACTTGTCTTTAAGTCACGCTTCAATCTTCACGCCTCTTGCTTGCAGGAAGAAGAGGTGGAAGAGTTTAGGGTAAGTTATAGCCCGGTTACCAGTTTTTAACCCAGTTCCAGTCTGGACCGGCCAAAATTTTGTCCACCCTGCATCTCAACACCCATAAACTCTGCATGTGTCCCGTTGTCTGTGTGTCTGCTTGTGCTTCAGAGTGTTTTAACCTTTCCATTTGCAATGCTCATTCACATGAACCACATTGAAATCCATCATTCACCCATTAATTACCTGCCATGCTCCAAAGATTCTGAAGTCAGATAGTAGCTTGTAACAGAGCATATTCAAGAGGTTATGATACGACTGGTTGCATATTTGCCATCTTTATATTAACACAGTTATGCCTATTGGCTGATAGGAGGAATGTGCATGATAACTCTGAATATAGGCCATTAGGAAGCAATGGCTTGCTTCCTAACTATACTGCATATTTTAATGTTTGCCTTTTAATCTGACATTAGTATTTTACTCAGAAACCACATTCTCTTTAATCACAGTCACAGCCAAAACCTTTATTCTAATTTAATGAAATTCGGCATAATTTTGAAGTAAAAGAAAACTGACACATTCCTTTGTAAAGCTTTACACTGTACATATGTTATCTTTGGACTCCTAAGATAAGAGCTAGTAGAACTAATTGTTCTACGCATAACAAACACCTCTCTGGTTCTGTGAAAACAAATTAAAAAAGATATTCACACTCTTGTTCTACTTTGATTTTGCCTATCAGTCTTAATAAAACACATTGGGTCATGTTGTAATGGTGGTTTAACATTTTTCCAAGTCATTTTATATAATGTGCCCACCAAAGGTGGGTTATTTTGTTATGACAAGGCTTTGTTAGACTACTCTATAAAGCTTTTAACTCAACGCTAATTCTGACATTTTGAACTGAAAATGCTTCCTGGATGGGAAGCGAAACATCTTCAGACTTGGAAAACAAAGTCGTTTTTTTCTTTTTTGGGATTTTGTTATGACACACAGAGCATAAATAAAGAGCTTCATGTGAAGCTTCTTCCCCCAAAGTTAAGGAGACAAATTCTCTGTTTAACACCCCCACTTATCTGAACACATTAGAAAAGCTACAAAATAAACTTTCAAAGCTGGTCAGTTCGTCCAGTTGTCTTTTTTTAGTCCCAAGCCAAACTTTTTGTTTGGCAATATTAAAAATGGAAAGTAAAATTAAGTGTTGCAAACGTGCAAATACTATTTGACTCCAGTTTAGTTCACATCTGCATCTCCACATTGAGCGTTCTGCACCTTGTTTCCTAACCCTTTTTGCCTCCATCGGACTGAATGTCCTGCTGTTCCGCACTATGTTAGCATGGCACAATAAGGGGTGCTGCCTCCCTCCCAGTTGCATGGTCCCATTCTAAAATGATGCTACAAAACAGGTTTAAAGATTTTACTGAAGAAGTATTATTACTTTTAGAAATCACAAATAGCATCAAGATTTGTCACTAATTGTCTTTAAATACTATTTGTTTGTTTTTTGTTGCATTTTCACTTCCTTCTCTTCTTTGTGTCCTTGTCTTACCTCTGCATCTACCTTCATTCTCTGCTTCCTCCTTTCTCTTTTCCTTCCTCTACATCAGGTCTTTAAGTCAGGGCAGCACCAACTCCAACATCCTGGATGTGCAGGGAGGAGCCCACAAGAAGCGGGTGCGCCGCAGCTCGCTCCTGAATGCCAAAAAGCTTTACGAAGACGCTCAGATGGCCAGGAAGGTGAAACAGTACCTTTCTAACCTCACGGTGGAGACGGATGAGGATAAACACCAAATCATGTCCCTGCAGTGTGAGCCATCTTACAACACCTGTGAGTAAAAATGGAGAGTATTGTGGTTTTATCAGACATTAAATGCAGTTTGACAGATGACTGCTTGCATCTGTAATGTTCGCCAACACTGCCACCTAGTGAGGTTACGGAGATTCTGCAATAAATGCAACACCCTCCACAATCACAGAATTCCTCGGGTAAAATTATGCTACTCTTGCAGTTGTGCATGTTTTAACAGAGGAGCATTATCTGCTGATTTTATTTACTTTTTCATATTTTCTCTGTATCCTCTTCACTGTATGTTGTTAGATAATCATAAGTATTTTTTTGCTTAGAAATGTTGAAATTAGAATTGGGGGGTCTGTCTCTCATTAACAGAAGTGATGTAACAATGAATAACATTTGATAGCTTGGGGCGTTAAAATCTGTTGTTTACATTAAATAGAATTTTATGGGCTAAAAAATCTGTGATGCTTTGTCCAAAACGCTGTTTAAAGAACGAGGAAATTTAGAACATCATAGGTGAATTTCCTCATTTGATCTTTTCAATCTCATTGCATATGCATTTAATCTTTAATTCTCCAATAGTACAATTTGTGGTAAAGGTGTGTTGTTTTAAAGGTTTATTTACCAATATTAATATATTTTTTCTTTAAACAGCTATCAGACTGCTTGTCAGTTTGCTGATGCATTAAAAGGTTCATTTATTTTAAATCTTGTTACATCGAGATATTTGTTTTACTTATAAATGAGTGAGAACCTAAATAGTGGAATAATAATCCTTTCTATTAATCCAGATTTTGCTTGGACAAGGTTTCCATTTTTTTGTTGTTTTTTTTTTGCAATTAAAAAGGCTTTATATGTCTGTCTTTAGTGATGGACAGGTTATTTAACTGATCCTTACAGCAGGCTCTACAAAGGGTGAGCAACTAGTGCGAGGCGTTGGTGGAACCATGTGTGAAGGTACTTTTCTCATTCATTGTCTTTGTTTTCAGTGGGCAAAAACTTGAGCGAGAGGCGGTCCAACAAGTCAGACATGTCTCCGGTGTCCCTTAGGGCAACCCTGCCCTCGGGAAAAACTCAAAACAGGGTGTCACAAGTCCTTCAGGTCCAGGTGCCACTAAACCCTCTTCGGAAGAAGAGCACTGCCAAAGACACGGGTGCATCCAGTGAGTACTCCCCAGCTAGATATCATCCTTAACATCTTTTTTTTTTTATTCATCTTTTGCATCATAGATGAATATCTAGTGTCTGTAGAGCTTCATGGTTGTCTATAAAGGCTTTTCCTTTTTCTTTCCTGTAGACTCCAATTCTCCTCAGGTGGTGAAGAAACCTGCGGTGAACTCTTCAGATGAGTGGAACACCAAGAGACCATCTGATGACACGGTTTCCACCGTCTCATCCCTTCACTCCAGCCCTACAGTGTCGCCTCAGGGCTCCCCACGCAAAGGTATGCAACGCTTTTCACCCTTTAGATTTCCTCATCGGGTAAATTATTACAAGATTTAATTTTGGATGGTTTTGGAAAAGTTCTTCATACAGAATTAGATTTCAGGTCTCTTTTCTCTAATTCCTGCTTTTATTCGTCTTATTTAGTGGGAGGTGTGGCAAAGTCGCAGAACTCCAGCCAGATGAACCTTTCAGGATCTTCGTCATCACTGACAAGTGACACCAGCACAAAGACGGGCACGATTAGTCTGCGAAGCTACGGCATAGGTGGGGCCCTTCTTCACAAGAGGATCCTACAGATGACCAGGCAGCGTAGCGAAGAGAGCAGCAGGGACAGACAGACAGAGCTAAAGGAAGAGACTGAGGAGCAAACAGAGGCAGCCCAGAAAGACGTGTTTTCTTCAGAGGGAAGCAGAGGACGATCCAGGCAGCAGAGCCAACAGGGTGCAGTACAGACAAGAGCAGGACTACCATCTAGGACACGTGTAGGGACACATAGAGAGCATCCCATGGTTCACTGTAGGTCTCCTCCTCCTCCCCTACATGATTTCAGGAGACCTCAACCCACAGTGTCACCCATCAGGGCAAGACTGGCTTCACCTTTCAGGGTGCTGAGGGAAAGGAGTCAGTCCAGAGAGAAACCGCTGCCAAAGAGTGAGGAGGATACTGCAGAGACAGAAAGAGAGACACAGCAGAGAGGCAGACGCTCTGTCAGTCCAAATCCTTTCCTCTGGCTGTGCAGAGACAGAGAAAGCAGGAGGAAAACTGTCTGAACCTCAAACAGAGTTTGCTGTGTTTGTATTGCATGCTTCTCTAAGGCAAAAAATTAGCCGTACATTATGCCTCTGAATATTTAATAACGATGGAGCAGAGAATGGATGTTATGACAGTGAGCCATTTATAAGGGTTAGGAAACCGTTCCATAGTGTTTGCACCTTTTGGTTCAGTTGCTAATGTTGTACAGATGCTTTATTTGGTATTTTATAGCTGGTTTTCATTTTCTAGTTTTTTTTTATAAAGATGTGATGCATTGATAAATGTCCAAACACAACCCAGTGATGGTTGGAGTGGTGCATTCACTGATCAGAGTTTTTTCAACATATCACCATCAGTTTCAATCCTGATGAATCTTTAAATCGTTTTCTCAGATCGAAAGCAGTTTTTCTATCTGTTCTAATTATAAGCAAAGAAAATGTATCACTAGAAGGTGTTTTTTTTTTGGCTTGTCTATAGTGTTCATGGATTCCTGAGTTATGCAGTTTTTTTCTGTTATAAAGTTGAAACAGTGAGGTCAGTCTTGTTTCCCAGTCATTTTGACACAAACTCCACAGTCTCTGTAGCCGTTCACGTAATCTCATCAGTCACATCAGCCATAATAAGATTCTTATTTGTTTTGAGTGAATTAACGGAGGCAGGTGGTTTAAAGTACAGGTAGGGTACAGAGCAGCTGTAGAGCTTGGATTACCTCCAACTTTTCATTTACTGTTCAGTCATTGTCGTTAATCCCTAAATGTTCCTTCTTCTCAGGTTGTCCCCTCCTTCCAATGGGCAAGTCGGACAACATGTCGGACTCTAGTCACAGCGAGATCTCCTCCCGCTCCAGCATCTGCTCGGTCGACTCGGCGCAGGCCTCTGGGCCTGACGATCGCTCTAACCGGACCTGTTCCAATACTACTACTTCAGCCACTCTGGCTCCAAACGCTACGGCTGCAACGGCGGCTGTGGTCGCTGAGGGCACAGCGGCATTAAATGCACACTTAACTGCTGATTACAGCCAGCCCAGCACAAGGTAATTGGCTCTGGTTCAGTTCCTTTTATCTAATCTGTCTGCTTAATTATCTGAGGTTGGAAGCAACCCTTGTAAAATAAAAGGCATAATGAGATGAATGGGATTTAAACTTTAAAGGATTACATGACGTATTTGGCCTCTTTAGGGTTTAAAACTTTTTACAGAAAGCTTTAAAATATTGCTTGGAATGAGCGATAGTTTCACATTTTTTGCTCTACAGCAATAAAACTTGTATTTTGGTCTGTGCCCCATGGAGTTAAATGTTCTTAGAAGGAGATGTTGCTTTAATTAAAGCCCCCCTCCTGTTTTTTGGGTATTTTATTATCACTTTTAAGAGCAGTTTTTAAATGTTTTTGTAATATTCCTAATTTAATTAAGGTCTGGGCTTAAATAAGCCCATTCCGTTATTGGTATCTTTTTTAACTAATATATATATTCTTATTCTTAGGACTTTAAGAACTTCAGAAAACTTTTTACCACAATCGCCCTGCATTTGGCGCATTCTTTCTGTTCCTTTTCATAAAATTATTCTTGCTACTTTTAGCTTAGTTCAACCACAGCTTTCCACTCACATATATACACTTTCTTCTCCAGCCCAGTAGGGGGCGTTATTGCAATCAGCCGTCGACATAAGACAATGAAAAAGAGCAATTAAAGTGATTTCTTTGACGATTTACATTTTTCGTGTCGTCTGAATAGATTTTCCATAATATGAAAAACGGCACATTTCACTTAATTGTATTTTTTTTTTAAAGCATCATCGTCAGATTACCGTATTTTCCGAACAATGAGCCGCTATAGTTTTCCCAGGCTTTGAACTATACTGCTTATAAGAAGGTACGGCTTTTCTGTGGAATTTTCCTAACTGCCAGAGTAGGAAGACAAAGACGGAAATGAAATATTAAGCGGTTAAATTTTATTTAGCACAAGAACATGCTAGCAGTAGGCATGACAGAGAACAAATGTCCCGAATTCACACATTTTGACATTTATGTGCTGCATTAAAGCTATCGAACCAATGAAGAGACCGAGCTCAACTCCTGCAGAGCTGAAATAAAGAGCAGACGAAGCCCCATCTTTCAGTAGAAGCTCTTACTGCGGCAAGCCAACAAGCTAAAGGAAGCTAGCATTCTTCTTCGTCCCCAGATGAAATATGAAGAGCTCCCCCTATAGGTTTAGTGGGAGACAGCTCAGTAGATATCAGCGGCTTATAAAACCCAGTGTTGCATATATATGTACATTTCCAGATTTATTTTTTAGCAGATGTGGCTTGTAGTGAAGTGCGCTCTGTTCAGAAAATACTGTCAATGATTTACTACTTGTTGGTTTCTTTTTAAAAGTATTTGTTTGGTACCAACCTTTGAGTGGGAGCATTGTTGTCACTCAGAGCCCACAGTAGCGTGCTCATGTATATCTGGGCTGAACAGGGATGTCTATGGAGCGTCCTAGTGACCCTAGTGGGTGGATGTAGATGATAATTCTGACTTTGAGGTATGAATCGTTTGTTAGTTTTATTGATGCCCGTTGTTACGTACTTTTGAAATGGTTATATACTAAGAAAGTGATTTCTGAAGGAATCTGGTGTAAATGACTGTAGGTATGAACACTGTTGGCTGCCTAAAATGAGTAGCAGTACATTTTGCTACTTCTGTTTCTACTCATTCTGTCACTCCTGACTTTTTTTTACTCCTCTCTCTATTCCGCTGTCGTTCCACCCATGCTCCATCTGCTGCTGTTGGCCACTCCTCCTTTCCTTCCTGCAGCAGCTTCCAGCTACACCCCGTCCTCATTAAAAACACCAAGAACTGGAAGTCGTAAAAATCTAACGACTGTTTATTAGCCTCCCCACGTTTTACTGCTCCCCTTCTTTTATCCGCTGTGTTTTAATCTGAGTAAACAGAAGCGCTTCTTTATTGTCTACTGTTTGTTTATCGTCCGTCCATAATCGGACCGTTCTGTCTCATAAAGAGGAAACGGAAATATCTACCTCTCTAATATTTTATTACCTTGGCTGCCTTACTCTGTAACTGACTTGTTTTATGAAATAATGCTCAGTTTCATCGACGGGCGTGTTTGTCCTCTTAAACACTGTCAGTGAATCAAATTGCTGGTCTAAAAAATAAAGCTGAGGGGGGACTTTTGTTGCCTAACTGCTATGGGAAAGTTATTTACAATGGACAGGCTGTTTCTTTCCTTTTTAAATGAGGTTTTCAAATTTTTTTACTTATTCTCCTTTTGTTGCTCACATCATCATTGTTTTACTTCTTGGAGATGTGCTTCTTTATAGCACAGCAAACCCAGTGGGTACCTCAAAGATCAGAAAACACAAACTGACTAAATGTGTTTAAATAACAAGTCATACAATATTTCAGCATATTTATTAATAACAGCCGAAAGAAACTGACTTCTGCTCTTAAGAACTTTGTTACAAATAAAAATGCTCTTGTTAATTGGAAAGCAGCCCTCTTTACTCTGATGCTTATAAATCAAATTCATGGCAACCATTTTAAGAAGTCACCTAATTAATAAAATGGAAAATGTGCATTAATAAATATAATAAAGAGAGAATGTTTTGGAGGATGAAGAAACTAACGAGAAAGGTCAGGAATAAAGCTGTAGAGACAATAAAGAAAGGTGTATCAAGCTTAAAGTGATGAAAGAGTCTCCTTCACAGTTTAGGAACACATGGAAAATGTTTTTCTGGTCAAATGAGATCAATATTAACAGTTTTCTCTTCAAAAGCTCTCAGAAAACTGATGACAGACAGTGGTGTTGGTGTCATCATGAGGGTTTTCTTGTTCTTCAGTAAGGACAGGAGAGTTTGTCAGATAGATGGAGCTAAATACAGGCCAGTTCTGGAAGGAAACTGTAAGCTTGAGCAGAGAATTGCTTCCCAGCATGTATTAGAGTGGCCTAGTTAAAGTCCAAATGAAATCCAGCTTAGCATCTTAGCGTACCTCCAATCAGTTTGATTGGTTATATGTGTAAAGATGGTGGAAATAAATTACGCAAAGCTGTAATTTCACCAAATGTTCTCTATTTTGGACACTGTCAAAAGGTTTATGTTTACCTTAGATTGATGTAGAACTTTGATAAAAGTCATGAAGGGTTTTAAGATTTTACGTTTTGAATGTTCCTAGTTTTTATATCAGGTTTCTTTGAACAGGAACTTGCATAATGTGCCATATTTGAAGTGGTTATTTCTCTGCTTTGTTTTTCATTTGATAGTTCTTCAGTTTTGGCTCGAGGATTTGCAGGCCGACCTTTCAGCTCGTCTCTCTCCACGGAGGAGTTGACCCCTGACCACACTTCCCTGGACTTGGCCGTGGACAGCGGACGCGGCAGCTGGACGTCCTGCTCCTCTAACTCCCATGAATCCTTCCAAATACTCCCTACCTCCTCCTGTCGGCCCTGGGACCACGGCATCCACGGTTACCCCCTCTCCCTGCCACACGCGCACTTGAGTGGATTCAAGCACACGGCGTTAGGTCGGCCGATAGCTGAGGCGGAGGCCGCCGGGCCCTCATGGGCTAACGACATCCCTGCTAACCGACACACCAGAGACTCGAGCTCCGATCTGAGCAGGCAGGGACATGAGAGCTGGACGTCTTCGGGCTCTCTGTCCGATAACTACGAGGGAAACTACGGAACTATAAAGCGGAGAAACACTTCGGAGCATCCTTCCTCGCCGGTCACCGAGGAAGGAGGGCAAAGCACGGACGCTTCCTACAAAACGGTGACATCAAGCACAGAGAAGGGCCTGATAGGTGAGGGAACAGAGAAAATGTAGCTTAGCATTCGTCCATCTCCTCTTCTGCATGTATGGTAGTCTGACAGGAGGAGGGATCTTGGAGAGATGGTCAACAATTTTTAGCATCATTACCATCCAGGAAGGATTATTCCTGTTTATCTATTTTTAAAGTTATTTTAGGAGTTAGGCTGATATTAAGATTTAGCTTTTCTTTGATTCCTTTGTCTAAATGATGAATGAGAGACGAATAAAACAGTCATTACATCTTTAGGCATTCCTTAATGCACTGCAGCCATCCATTTTATTGGTTGTATATATGTTTTTGTATTTTTTATTTTCTGCATGTTTTGTGCATCTGTAGTTGTGTGTCTTGCTTGTGAAACCTCACAATCATTTAATTTCTCCATTTTATTTTCCTTTTTTTGTTCCTTTTCCACCAACCCTTCATCCCCTCCTTTCTTTTTCCATCCTTCATTTTCACCTCCACCTCCATCTAGTATACTGTGTCACCTCCCCCACTAAGGATGAGCGTTACCGTGCTCCCCCTCCCACCCCTCCAGGCTACCAGGGTCTGGCTTTAGGCGATCTGGGGCTCACAGACGGAGTAGTCAGCGGGCCGGGCTCTTCTGCTCCCCGACCTCCTCACCTCAAACCACCGGACTACAGCGTGGCCCTGCAGAGAAGCAAGCTCCTGCAGAGCCCCGGAGCGGCCAGTGGTCTGGCTGAGGTGCGGAGGCTTCACCACCAAGAGTCCCGAACATCCAGCTCCACGCAGGGCAAGTCCAGACCTCCCAGCATAGGCCACCGATCACAGGACCTGGCTGATAGTGAGGATGGTAGGTCTGACCTCCTGTGCTCTTATATTTTCAGGAAATACATTAGAACCCAACATTAAATAAAAAAATAAAAAAATCTGATCTTAAGCTAAAATTACTTGTTAATCAATGAATTGCTGTTTAAATTGTTTTTCTGAATTGGGCTCAACTGCATGCATGCAGTTATGCATCAGAAAACCGATTAACTTCTCCAACATCAACAGGTTTATTTGCTCTACATCACTTTGGATTGGACTTCACTAGTTGTTATAAATTAGCTAAATTTGGAGCCTTTAAGCTCTCTGTATGTTCACCACACAATCTCTGATGAATTGAAAGGGAAATGTTTTTCTCCAAGTGGTGGTTTAAAAAAAAAGCAGAGTCAGCGTGCCATTAATTGGAGCCTATGGCTACATTCACACTGCAGGCCTTGATGCTTAATTCCAATTTTTTTGTAAAATCCAATTTTTGCGTTGCCGTTCACATTTCCAAATATATGCAACTTGTATGTGATCTCCTGTTTGAACTGCATTCCTACAGCTTAAGTGTCCCGCATGCACAGTAGACGACGCAATGACGTCACAAGCCAGCGTGCTTCGTATTTACAGAAGTAAACGTGGATGGAAGTGCTAAAGCGCATCTATCAATCTTTTCAAACCTTAAAACCTCAATCTTTTTAAGATGGTTAAACATAAATACTGCTCTCCGCATCATCGCCTGCAATGGTGTTTGTTTTTCTTGCCGCTTCTGTGTAGCAAGAAGCAGAATAGTGACCTATGTCGGTTACTAATGGCGTTCAGGTCGGATGAATGCGACCTGGCCGTTCAGACACAGGTCGCATTTGAAAAGATCAGATTCGGATCGGATTCAGGACCACATAGCCAAGTGGTCTGGGTCGGAATGGAAAAAAATCGGATCTGTGTTGTTCAGACAGCCATGAAAAGATCAGATCCAGGTCACATTTGGGCAAAAAAATCGGATTTGGGCCACTTCAGGCTGCAGTGTGAACGTAGCCTATGATGCATCACTGCAAAAGCACAGGGCATTATCTTCTAGAGGCAACTTAAAAAAAAAAAAAAAGACAAGATGTTAGGGCTGACTGATCCTGACATATATTTAACTTATTATATGGAATGTCCTTTATTTTTTGGAAATGTACACTATATTGCCAAAAGTATTTGCTCACCTGCCTTGACTCACATATGAGCTCAAGTGACATCCCGTTCCTAATCCATAGGGTTCAATATGACGTCGGTCCACCCTTTGCAGCTAGAACAGCTTCAACTCTTCTGGGAAGGCTGTCCACAAGGTTTAGGAGTGTGTTTATGGGAATTTTTGACCATTCTTCCCGAAGCGCATTTGTGAGGTCGCACA
>NW_015150489.1:2162935-2172155 GCF_000732505.1 Cyprinodon variegatus
GAAGTGATTGGAACACCTGATTCCAATAATTTGGATGGGTGAGCAAATACTTTTGGCAATATAGTGTATATATGATATACAAAAAAATTTATTTAAGCCTACCCTTTACAATAAACTTTCCTGCAAACTTCAAATTAAACCCAATCAATTTCCTTGTCTCCAAAAATCAGAAAAACTAGCTCATTCAGAATCAACACTTCCCCAAACACTGGAGATATTTGCACAGTTCTCTCCTATCCTTTTGTTTTGCTGCTGCAGGTTGTGTGTGTTTTTTTTTCTTCCCATCAGTGGTTCCTACGTGTGATGTTCACTTCCAGGTCAGGGTAGAAAAGCCACGTTCCTTCCCAGTTCTTTGCCTGTAGGAGATCACTGGTTTTTACCTCACTTAAACTACCTTCTCAATTAAAAAATAAATAAAATGAAATCAGGACTTAAGGTGTAACAGTAAATTTAATCTTAACCAAACATATGTGCAGTCCTGGGCTCCTGTTATTGTCATTAGGAATAAGGGATGCAGAATGAGCGCTGAATAGTGTTTGAAACGGCTTTCTATAGATCAGCAGGGACTCACCCTGCAAGTAGAGGAGAGGCATCACCAGAACGCACCTTTAAGACTGTGATAAGTAAAATAGAGTCTGAGGTTTATCCACATGCACACGCTGTACCAAGATAACTGACAGCTTGTCTAAGCGTGTCACATCTGTGACATGAACAGTGTCAGTGAATGATCTTTTGCAGGTTCATATATCTAACAAAAGATACGCAGACAAAGAAGGGTTAAAAATGAATCAAGTGCCACTTCTGGCATGGCTGTTAAAAAATGAAGCCCTAATGATTTATGGGTTTAAAAATTAACAGCCCGAGCATTAATTTATGAATGTCAAACATGTTTAAACTAAACTGGAATTAAGAAAAATAGTCTTGAGTGGCTTTCAACTTCCCCATATCGCAGATCCCTTTTGCCTTTTTTAAACCTTTATAAACTGGAATTGAAGCAGAGCCCCATGTGTGCGTCATGAGTGCATCATGTTTGTGTCAGATGGAGCCAAACTGATGACAGGAGCTGAACAGTTTAAATTTTTTTATTTCAAACTTTACAGTCACACAGAAAATGGTAAATATCATGTGTCTCTTTTTCAGATGAACAAGTGTCAGCAGTGTGACGTTGCATCTTTGGCGCTGATTAAGTGACCACGTTGATCAGACATGGGACTGAACTTAAGACCTGGTCATCATCGTCAGAGCACATTATCAGACTCCGCCCACAATCCAAATGGGTCATGTGATCGCTCTCCTCCACTTGGGACTCAAACCTTTATGGACCCGTTTCTCAGATTTTAGAGACTTTTTAAAGAAACTTTTTAACGAAGCTGAAAGAGCCGACAGGATGGGATCAAATCACATAGCAGGAGACAAGACTTTTTATAAGAGTGACGATATTTATGCTCTCGCTGGAAAAACAGACCACCACGTACCTCCATTCGCTCTCCAAGCTCACTCATCTGCACATGTTTTATGTTCTTAGCTGGTTTGCTTTAATGTGCGTTTAACGTTTTTTGTTTCAGTTGGATTTCTTATCTTGCAAATGTGAGCTGTTTGGACTTTTTCTTCAGATGACTTTTAAGGAAATTTGAATGTAAATCATGATCTGGGGTGGAAGAAAGAAAAATAGATGTTTAGATCTTTAGATTTCTAATAGTTAAAAAAAGCACTGATGAATTTTTGAGGCAAATATATAAAAATTCAAATTCACAGTAAAGCTCTTCACTATATTGTTCAGGCGGTGGGGGAAAAGCACTCCCTACCAAAGCTTCAGAAAACACACATGTCTGTGTTTAGCACTTAGTTTTATTTGCCTCACTTGTCAAAAAATAATCTATTTAACCCTTTTCCTGTACCTTTGGGTGACCTTCACCCGGCCACCTCTTCTATTGCTCTCTCTGTCTGCCTTGTGAGGTTCCTCAGCGACCTGCTGCCTCCTGCACATGCCATTAAACCTGTATTATAACTGGTTTTTAATGAGCTGAAGAACAAATGCCTCGCTGCTTCCCGTAGAGTAAAACGCACGCGTCCATTTAATTGCAGCAGCTGTGATGAAACAATAAATTAGCGCCGCGTGGCACCGCGGCGTGCATGCGCTCCGACTTGCACTCACACCAAAAAATTAAAAGGAAAGTGTTTACTTCTAGGCTTACATGTTTTGTTTACAGTGTTTACTAGGCCGGTTGTCTGTGGAATTACGAGCTGCAGAGCGGATCACTCCAGGTTTAGCTGTAAATTTGTTTATAACGCAGCAGGATTATGCTGACGCAGCATTATTTTGTGCTCATGGTGTACCTCGCTCATCCTGCTTCTCATCCAGAGGAGGGGGCAAACAGGAGGGAAAAAAAGCCTAATTTCTCTCAATTCATGTTGATAATTCTCGTGTGTTTTGTAAAATATTTAAAGAACACTTCTGATTATTTTGTTTTTTCTTGTATTGAAAGCAGCAGCTGATTTGTACAGTGAGATTAAAAATCCTAGTTTTTTTCGGGGGGGGACAAAGAAGGTATAACTGGACTTGTTCTTTTCCTCCCTCTGCCTGTCTTCTGTTTGCTCCTTATTTTGCCACACAAAGACTTGAAATGATCAATGCTAATATATATATATATATATATATAAATATATAGATAGAGATACTGAAACAGCAGATATATAAATCTGTACATATATATTTTTGCTGTTCCTTTGCCATAATTTAATGTAAACTGAATCCTGTATAAACATGCGGAGAGGGTTCTCTAAAGAGGCTATTTTTTAAAGTTGTCAAGGCTCTGCTGCGGCTTTAGGGGCAGGAAACCGTTTCGGTTCTTGTCCTTTTTTATGACCCCTCCCCGCGTTTGATGCTCCGTCTTCGCTGCCACTTCCAGTCTTTGAGTGTAATTGCTGCTGAGTTTCAGGAGGATGTAGCAGAGTGTGTGAGCGTGTATTCATGCGATGTATTTGGGAGGCTGGGATCAAAATAGGTTTTCCTTTTTTTTCTTTTTCAGTCTCTGGGTGCTGCACTGCTCGCACATTATTTCCGACACGAAACTTCTGTAGCCTGCAGTTTTGCTTTGACGGCTGCTGCCTACATGATGGCTGGCCCCTTTCTGGTCCCTTGCCATAGGTTTCATTAAACAAGGCGAGTTCAGGCAAACTCCGACACTGAAAAGAGAGTTTTTGATGCCAGTATATCCCCGCCTGTTTGAACTGAACTGACAAAGCCTCTCCTTTATTCCCCGTTTCCCCTCCTCCGATCTGTTTTACACCCCCTTATCTTAAGCTTGGCATAAAACTTTTAACCTGTATTATCTCTGCTTGCCTTATCATGCATTTCCCCTCAATGCAAGTTTTTCTGAATTGTAAGTCTGTATTAAGGCCTTCACCTCACCCTACCCTTCTTTTTTCCCCCCCCCTACCCTTCTTTTTTTCCCCCCAAGTACATTGACATTTTGCACAATTCTTTTTTATATGTAAATGGAAATCAGTATTAAAGAAATCCACCTATCTGAGATTTATAGCCAGTCACTTTCTTCCATTCAGATTTCTTTCTAAAAAGTATGAGGAAAGGAAAATATAAGAACACACTTATAATATCCTTTCCCATCTCCAGGGAACGGTGATAGATTAATTGTATTGTGACCAGTGGGTAGACAACATTACATCTATGGGTGCACAGTCACTGCAAAACAAGATTTTAATAATGTTCTAAAAGAATGACAAAATAATTGACATACTAGTTTGATTTAAGTATTTAGTAAAGCTAGCATTACTAAAACAGCTTTCTCCATAATGGGTAGGGGAATGTAAATCTTTACCTTCTAGGTTTCTAAAATCCGCTAATGTTTCCTAATCTAGCATGTTCCAATATAGATTAGCTTGAAGAGGCTAAAAGGAGAAGCTCTGCTTTGCTTTGCTTGCACAGCCTTCTTGTTATCTGCTTAAAGTCTTGTTCTCTCTCGCTCTCTTGCAGCCAGAATGAACATCAAACACGCTTTGATGTGTTTTAGAAAATAGCTTCCTTTTAAATAGCTCCTTGCCTTCTTCCTTCAGTAAGGGCCGCCATACTGAACAGTTTAGTTGATCAAGTTGAGAATGATCCGAGGTCAACAGCCGCTCTCTTTCCATCTCCACAGTATTATTGCTCTGTATTGAAGTTTACTTCTTGATGATCTACTCAGTGTGTTGTTTGGATCGCCCAGTTAAAGCAAAACAAATCTGTTTTATTTCTCGGTTAGTGCCCATGTTTTGTTTTTTTTTGTTTTTCATACATTCTTAGATCTCAAAAATACCAATTAAGTGTTCTGTTTTCTGTCTCCTGGAGCTTGTAAAGCTTTACTGACCCCTTTTGTTTTTTTCACTCCTCTAAATAAGCAGTCTAAACAAAACACGACTGTTTTCCTTCAAACATGAAATGAGAAAAACATCATCTTCCTCAAATCGGTCAGAATATAATTTAGCGCTCCACGCTCTATCATCTTTTCCTTGTTTCCTGGAATGCAATAACAGAGATGTGAATGTGTTTCTTTGTGTGTGTTTGTGTGTAAAAACATCTGGCTTTACAGCAGAAAATGCACAATAAGCTTAAATGTGGAGAGTGAGCTGCACAATCTTGTATAAAGAGGTATTAACTCGGTCTGTGGCTTAACGTTGGCTTTTCGTCTCATGTGTAAATGTTGTTACTTATGTCTTTTAGAAAGACAGACATGATTTTAGCTTGTATGCTTTTCTGTATTTTTTACAAGTGATTGTAAATAGTTGTTATATTTTTGTTTAAAAGAATGTTTAAGAAAAGGAACAATGAACTTTTATTTCTCTGAGTCTACTGATATTTGGACTATGAATAAAATGTTAAACTTAAACAGTCGTTGTCTTTTTTTATTTATCTTTTTTAAAAACATAAAGAAATGGTATAATCTGATGATTAAATATGTTTTAAAATAAATTAACGTTAAACCAACACTAATTAACCCTTCAACCTTCATAAAATGTATTAATTATATCTGTGATTATATATCAACTTCCAAAAAAGACACCTGTCATGGCCAGAGGAGACCTGTATCGCTTTAACAGCACAAAGCAACTTTGAGGATGGTGGCAGCAACCCTGCAACACAAAGCAACTACAGATCTGCAGACTGCTTCCCCCTTTCCCCATTAGTTATAAAGACAGAAGTTGATGCGACTAAGTTTCCCTATGTATAAATATAGTATATCTGTGTATATTTTTAGCAAATTGTGCAGGGTTAATATCCAGGCAGTCCTGTTGGGATCTATACATGTGTTTACTGTGAAATGATCAAACAACATATTTATCTGTTTCAAAGCTCTAAAGTCATCAGCATATCACTCGCTGACGAGTCAGGTGTGCCGGAAACAGAAATGTATTTCAGTCCAACTGCAGGTGACCGGGAGATCAGGATTATGTTCTTTACCAAGCTGGTCCTCATGGGAAATGCTGTCTTCCTTCAGGCAAAAATATACAGCTTTTGTCCACTAGGGGGAGCCAACCAAAACTGAAAGTTCCTTAGAACTACTTAAAGCAAAGAACAGACTTTAGGATGGTTTCTTCAGCTGATTGTGGTGATGATACACATCTGTGGACATATTTATGTTACCAGATGATTGAGCTTATAGATTGACTTAAAGCTATATCTAATGAGAAAGCTTTGTTTCTGAAAATATTCCAGTTAATTGAGACAGAATTGGATGTTTTGGTGTCTTTTTCAGGGATTTTATCTATTTTTTTTTTTCTCATAAAACTATATGTCCCTAGAATTTCTTGTTTGTTATAGTTCACACCTCAGACATCAGATGATTATCCTCCTTCTGTCTCTTGGATGTCGTCTCCCCGACATTCTGCTTTGTTCAGCTATTAGATCTGATCCAATCTGGAAAACACTCAAGGTGAGTCTGTTTTTTATTGCTAATTAAAGGTTTATTGTCACAGAGAGGAAGGCTGCTTGACCTCCCTGTGTGTATGAAGAAGAGTCTGTGTTCGGATGCAGCGCTGCCTGTTCTGGGTGCATTCCTCCTGCAGATGCACATGTGGGGCTCAGCTAATCACCGTTAGGTCTGATTCACTGGGAGGAGGGGTCATTTTTCTTTCAAATGGGGATTCTCGTGGTTCACTTCTCCTTTTTCCTGGTGCATTTAGTTTTATCACCATATTTCCCTACCTGAGTGTTGAATCTTTGCAGCTCCTCTAGAATTACATTTAGCCCCTTAGTCCCTTCTGTGATTAATGCTCTTCTTACTCTGCTCTTTTTGCTCTGATTTATAACAGCAACTTATTTCATCTTATTTGATTGATGTGTACTAGGCAAAAACTTTTAGATAAAAAAAAAATGTAAACCTTTTTTCTTCTGTTTTCACAAATTAAAAAACAAATACATTAAAGTTTGTATTTTATTTCAATTCAGTTTCAATTCATCCTCTGAAATTCAGTTTCAAAGTAGAACTTTGAAACTGAATTTCAGAGGATGAGTTCTATGCTTTATTTTTTTATATAACCAACATTTTCACTTTAAAAGCTGGACTCTGCAGAATTTGAAGATCTTGAATGGAGGTTCTGTAGTTGAGCCTCAAGTTAAAATTTCCTTTTCTCATATTTGGGATATTGGCTTTGGATATAATTGCAAGCAAGTCAGCAAAGAATTGAATAAATTATCATCTGGGGGGCATGTGTTCAATGTTGCCTAAAGTAAAGTGAATTTTAAAGACATTTTACTTTAAGTTTAAATGAATTATGTTGGTTATAAGTCAAAGTGGGGGAGAAGGATGAAAGGTTTCGACTATTAACCTGAGAAATTAAAACTCAGCTGCTCTAAAACCCGTGGGTGAAATTATACACTGTCTCCAAAGTATGTAACAAAGAGAAAAGGAAACAAGACAGGAGAGAAAATTGGAAAAAAAGAAAAAATCTAGGACTCCTAGGTTCTTTACTGAGTGCACCCTGCATGCACATAGAGGTGTGTGTGTCTAACCTTTCCACTGTTTTGACTTTGAAGTTGTGACTTTGTTGGGAGCAGAAGCTGAGAGCAGGAGGTGGGAAAACGGAAACCTGCCTCCTGAGGTGTGTGCTCACACATGGGGGCTGCCATTTAGCATATTCCTCTCTAAATTAAAATTTCAAAAGCAAAATAGCTCAGAATAATATTCTACCACCTGTACAGTCTCTGCAAATCCACTATTGAGATTATGCATATTTGCCGTGTGTGAACCTAAAAGCAATGTGGTACCTTTTGTTTCATTAAGCTGCCATGTCTTGTTTTAAATGTTTTACATCTCTATCTGATAAAAACTATTTTAGAGGCTTCCCCTTAGAGATTAATGATGACCACCAATTCATAATTTGGCAAAAACACTTTGGACAATCACTTATGTTCTTTTTTTTTTTTCATTTTAATGCCTTGGACATGGGGCCCTTAGCAACACTTAATTTTTTGGCCCTACATTTATGCCGGTAATATTGATTGCTGCAATCAATAGTTCGATGATCAGATCACTCACACACCTACTTTAAAATCATTTTAGCTCTTGCAGTCCTGTATATGGTCTCCTGTATTATTTAGAGTTATTAAAAGTAATAAAATAAACTAGTATGTTGTTTATTTACTGTAAAAGTGTCCCATGTTTATACTTTTTGGTTCCAACTGCAACAGCAATATGCAAAAATGACCTTTACTGCAAGAGCAACAAGCCAAAGGAAATAAATAAAATTTGTACAAAACGGAGATTATTCAAATAAAGTATAATGCAGGCTCTGAAATAAACAGAAAAAAGTTTAATTATTAGCTTTATAGATTATTTAAATTAATATAACTTTATGTAAATTATCCATTTTAAAATATAAAGTTTTTGACCCACAAAGCTTTATGTTACACTGTCCGTCCTTAATGCTCCACTGGCTCTTTACAGCCTGGGCTTCCCAGCTTTTCTGTTTGCAAAGTCATTGATGACATCACACTAACAATCTAACAGCCAACTTTGTTGATAGACTCAGACAGATTTATTTGTCATTTTGTTTAGTGTAAAACAAAAAGAAACTTCCTTTAGAACAGCTCTCTGGACAATTTAATTTTTTTTTAAAGTGTAGCCTTGATTAATACTAAAACCTATCAGGCATCTCAGTCATTCTTCTGCAATGGAAGATCTCAGGTAGTTTTCTTTTTATAGAGAAGTGGTGGCCTAGTGGTTGGGGCATAGAGCTTGGAATCCTGAGGTTCTGAGTTTGAACCCCACTCTAACAGACTGCCACCCTGGGTCTCTGAGCAAGAACCTTAAACCCATGCTTCTTCCCGGGCACTGCAGGATGGCATTATTATTATTGTCATATATAATTAATGCTTTTCTACATGACTAAAGATATATTGACTTTTTTGAATTTTATCATGAATTTATGTTATTGTAAGTAGAAATCAGTACTCAAAAAAAAACAAAAAAAAACATCAACTCTCAATCAGTTATTCTCTGGGGGCGGGGTCCTGTGATTTAGTGTCACAACTGAAACGCATAAAAAGTCCTAAATATTTCCCACATGTAATATAAACATGTGGCGGTCCCACACGATAGTATGACATTTCCCAACGAAGCCTTGCTGGGTCGACCATCACATACTGTAAAGCTCAGTAGATTAGGATCCTGTGGATGTTTTGTAGTTTGCCCTGGAGCCATTTTGTTCTCTAAAAAATCATTTTATATTTAGTTTAAAGAATAAGACCTAATTCTAAACCCTGCCCGGTTGAGACCATTAATATTTTTTTGTAAAATTGTCTCTTCAGTCCATTTCAAGCACGTTTCAGGATATTTAATATCCTTGCAACATAGATGATTTTCAGCATTATAACTCTTTGACCCTCCAAGGGCTTTTATCAGACAACTTTCATTGATCTATAACTTTGTGCAACTCAGAAAAGGAAGAGTTTGTGTTCCTCTGATGAGTATGAAAGATAATCAGAGGCTTGATCCCTGTGGTGTAACACAGGGGTCAGTATTAGGCTACATGCTACTTTTTCACACTCTGAACATGAAATTGCAAATAATCTAATTTCTTCACTTTAGATTTCTGCTAATAATTGTTTATCTTTAGACTGTGTTTTTTGAGTTTGAAAACTCCACACTTATTTTAGTTGCTTTGTCTTCATGTTGACTTCTAATTAAACCATAAGACTTTATTTTGGTTTAAATGGTTTTATATA
>NW_015150489.1:2172510-2179437 GCF_000732505.1 Cyprinodon variegatus
TTGTCTTCATGTTGACTTCTAATTAAACCATAAGACTTTATTTTGGTTTAAATGGTTTTATATACACAGTAGCAGCACACATCTAGAAACTATTGCATAAATCCATACACTTTGACTTATGTGAACAGTTAATGTTGACTACATCATACAAGGAAAACTCTGGATGTCTTTAGACTCACTGGTCTGTCTTAAAAAGTACTAACAACACACAGGTTAACTGTATGTTGATCCATTCCTTGTTTTAATCTATGCTTTTAGTATTTTACCTCTTGTTAAAATGCATTTTTTTCACATTACCTTTTAAAATTGTATTTATTTTTATAATTTCATTCATTTTACTGAGCTTGTAAAGTAGCAGAAGCACATGAAGCACAATATTCTGATCTATTTACTCCTATGTAGTAGAAGAACGGACATGTGATGCTGCAAAGGATACCGTCTGCTCAAATCAATTACCTGTTTTATTCCTATTCCATAAAAAGAAGAATGTGTGATTCTAGTTCATTAGCAGCTACAGTTCACTGTGAGATCGCAAACCCATATGTCAACAAGGTCTCACAACAGAAGGTTTAGTTTATTTTGGACAAATGTTGCTTTGCTTGTTAGGTTGTTTGGGAAAGTGAAAGTAAAAGTCTGAAAAATAATAGCAAAAGCCTATTTAGGTTAAAATATTTACAGGTTTACAATTAAATATAGTTTAGATGCTAGAATTTTTTTAACCATAGCATTTATTCCACCTAAAAAAACAAAACTAAACATATATATATAAATATATATATCCACTGAGACGTATAACACTTTATAATTCAGAGGTAAACATGCATGGCTATCTATTTGTTAGACCGTATGAAGTGTCTACTGATGGAGGACTTGTTGGTTTTTCATGCATGCTTCACCTATTGAAGTCTAAACTCATTAAAATTTTATCCTTTGGTCCCAAATATCAAATTAAAAATCATTTTATATTAAAAGTAGCAGGATTTTATCCTCCCACTCCAGTGCCCTCTTCTTCATTGTGTGTTTTAAGTGTTGGGTTTGAATGTGACAGAGTTTCATTTCGACAGCGCTGACACAGCGACAGGCAAAGACTAATTATTTTAAGGAGCAGCTTATGTGCTATCCAAATCCCCAACTATTCAGGAAATCAGTGGAGCAGGAAAATAATCATCAGGCTCACCTTTATCTTGTTGAATTAGATAATAAAAACATTTTATAGAGGATCTTTTCAACCAGCATTTCACACACTAAAGACAACATCAAATTTACCTGTTGCTTCTCAAATCTCACTGAAACCATTTCATGTAAAAGAAGTTATTGACAAATTGCGTGACTCTAAAACTCCAGCTTTATTGTTGCAGCTACTCTGGCATACCTTTAACTTTTTACAAACCTTGTAGTTCTTCAAATCCTTACATAAAAAAATATCTGTAACAAGAACACCCTTAAAAATGCAATACTTGTTCTTCTTAACAGTCACCACCATGATCAGGTGAGATTGTTGCTGACTCTTCCCACCCGGGAAACCAACGGTGTCAACATGAGGGGTGAGGTTGCTAGAAGAACCAAAAGCAGAGATGAGTTCTTGAAGGTTTAATAAAAAACTCAGGCAAACATCGAAAAACACACAAATATTGATAACCAAAAAGAACAAACAGAAAACATCAGGGAAAAGTCACGTGGGGAGCCAGAGACAAGGGAGCAACACTGAAGAACTGCACAGGGAAAGTATAGATGATATGGAGAAGGTGTGAATGGAAGTGACTAGAAGGGAGCGATGGGAAAGTAGACTGGCACAAGGGGTTAACAGAGAGTAACTAAAGACTGGCTTAAATATATCACAAAATGGAAAATAAACCAAAAATCAACAAAACAGAATTACTAAGATAGTGAAAACTAAAAAAAGTCCCAAAAGGGGAGAACCATAACAAACAGTGTCCGACTCCACCCTGGTAAAAGACCACAATCCATCAAGACTAAAATGCTCCCACCACAAAAACAGCTTCTTCTCATTGGATACAAGCCTCAAAAACAAGGCCCACTGACACTTTCCAATTGCCAATAATCCAAAATTGGCTTCTGATATAAACATTTTATTTCTTATTATTTTTATTTATATCTACCACTCTGCTCGTTCTCTTTAAAAAAATTCCTCACTTTTCTCTTTCCTCCTATTATTTCCATACAACCTCACATTTTTTATTCCCCATTGTATATTTACCTATTTATTACTACATGTTTGTCAATGTATAACACTTAATCACCAAAGCAATATTGTATTTTTCCTCAATACTCTGTTTCTAAACTTTGATTTCAGTTCCTTTCTTTAAACACAGACTAAATGAACCTTTAAGGAGCCGTGACATCTTTCTGCTGAATAAATGTATTGCATATTGTACGCATTTAAATGTTTGTTAACCTTAAAGGGTTTTAGCACTTTTGGGTTAATGTAAAAAAGAAAATGTTGTAATGTTTTTGCCAGGTGATGTAAAGATTATGAAGACACAACAAGAACTCTAAACATAGAGAACTTAGGGTAAAATAGATGCTATCTGAAGATGTTGGAAACACTGTGCAGAAAAAAACATGCAAATATGTTGTACACACAAACACTGGTTCTTACTCTCAAGTCTGTCCTTGGAGCATCATTTCAGACCCCGTCAAACTTTGCAGTGACACTCTAGAGTTCCAGCCATTTGTCATGAGTCCTCAAGGTGTCCCTCTCATAAAAGGGTTGAGGTCAGCATCCTTGAGTCTCACCGTCCTTGGTGATGTCGGCAGCACTTTGCAGATAAATGACCAGGTGAGCCAACCAAATGTAACCTGGTTCTCAAAGGACTAAAAGTTATCCTTTAAGTTTTATGGGTTTTTTTTTTTTTACACTCAGCGGTCAGCACCACACTTCTGTCCGCTTCATAAGGCAACATAATTATTCCGTTATTCAGCCTTCTCTGCTTTTATGTCAATTATAACTGATAGAGAAAGCAATAAATCAATCAAAAGCATAAATCTTCCTTTAATATGGACAGAAAATAAGGAATTAATCTGTTTTCAAATTAAGATTGCTCTGTTTTGGGCACTTATGGGCTTCTAACAGTCCCCCGACCTGACAAAACTGAATCATTTTCAACACAAATCATCCAAGTCATACATAGTTACCACATCAGAAAGCTCTAAATATCTCACTATGGTTTTCAGGTTAATATAAATTAATTTAAGATTTTTTTAATATCTTTTCACTTTTTTCCACAATCAGAAATTTATTAGAAAAACTAACTAGGATTAAGAGATAAAAACAACATAAAAAATCCCCCTACCCTTCCACTGACAGCCATAAGGGGGCAGTGCTGCATTTTAACATGCAATCCATTTGGAACAGCTCAACCTCTCTGTGTCCATGCCCTCAGGCTTTAGGCAAGATTTGTGAAAGAGGACTATTTGAAGAGCATGTTTCGCCCCAGAGGTTGGCCATCCTATTAAGGTGCAAATTACCAACATGTTGTCTGTGCTGGAACAATGCAAACCCAGCTCTGCGGAGGAGGCGATTGCATCTTACTCCGTTCTCTTTGCCCTCTGTGTTAAAGCCTCCCCTCATCCTGGTGGTTGATAAATGTTGGGTCCTTAAAGGGTCCTCTACCCCTCCATACCAGGGTGATTGTGATTGTGGGTTTAATGGGCAGTCATATATGTGTGGTGATTTCCTCCTAATGTCTTGTCTGCAAACTTTAATAGGTACAAATCAGTCTCACTTTGTCGTTATCTGTGTGTTTGTGCCAATCTGAAGGTGTGGGAACTAGGTAATAAGGGAGTGTTTTATGCCTTTTGTAACTTTACCTTAACTAAGTGACTATTTTAATTTTTTTAGAAGCATAGTTGATTTTCCTAAGCAGTCACTCCACGTCACACAGTTACCTTTACTTTAGCCCTAACACCAAGATGGAAAACTCACAGCTTTGACACGGAAAATGTGAGAAATGGTCTTAAGTTCTCAAGGTTTCCCACAAACACTCAGTCAATAGGTTTATACAAGCACTGCTGCTGCAGAGCTCCAGATAAACTGCGGTTCACATCCCCCTGTGTCCTTTTTTTACACAAAGCTAACAAAGGATCCAAAAGGGAGTGCGTCTGTGTATATGCAACAGGTTGACTTTGATTCTGAGCAGTGGCAAAGAACTGTTTGTGGAAGCTTAAGAATTACTTTCATTTCTGCCAAAAGGTAACACAGGACATCCCCAGGTTGTAGCATATTTTTCACAAAGTAGATGAGATAGAATGCAGTCAGTTTTGAGATATCAGGTTTGGTTCAACTCTGATAAGCATCAGAAACTACTCAGTATTTTTTCTTTGTGCAGCACCTGTGTTGTCAGACATCTGTTCTTCACACAAAGTAGGACACCTGCTCACACCTTATCTTTCATCTATTTATGATAGCCGGCAGACAGTAGTTTTGTCTTTAATATTGAATATTAACTATGAATTAAATATTCAGCAATATTGCAAACCCCTGCAGGTCTACTTAAGGTTGAGTTGGGAACTTTGCATTATATTTCCAAAAGTATTTGCTCACCCACTCAAAGAATTGGAATAAGGTGTTCCAATCACTTCTACAGGTATATAAAATCAAGATCCTATGCATGCAGACTGTTGTGAAAGAATGGGATGCACTGAGGCGCTCAGTCAATTCCAGTGGTCTCTGATAGGATGCCACATGTGTGACAAATCCAATCCTGAAATTTCCTCACTCCTAAATATTGAACAGTCAGCTGTAAACATTTGTTTTAGGAAAGACAGCAACTCAGTCCTGTGGTGGTAAGCCACATAAACTGGCAGAGCGGGGTCAGGGGGTGCTGAAGCCCATAAGGTGAAGAGGTCGCCAACCTTATGCAGAGTCAATCACTAAACACCTCCCAACCTCAGATTAGCTCCACAACAGAGAGCCTCATGGAATGAGTTTCCATGGTCCAGCAGCTGCATCAACATCACACAACATCAATGCAAAGCTTTGGATGCAGTATTGTAAAACTCTGGACTCCAGAGCAGTGGAGGCATTCTCTGGCATAACAAATCAGGCCTCATCTGGAAATCTGATTGTTGAGTCTGGGTTTGGAAGTTGCCAGGAGAACAGTACTTGCCTGACTGCATTGTGCCAAGTGTAAAAATTGGTGGAAGGGGGATTATGATGTGGGGTTGTTTTTTTATGGGTTCAGCTTAGCCCTTAGTACCAGTAAAAGGAACTCTGAACGCTTCAGGAAACCAAGACATTTTTGACAATTCCTGATCCCAAATATGTGGGAACAGTTTGGAGCTTTTTCCTTCCTCCTTCAACCTGTGTACGGGTTTAACTACTGTGGTCCAGAACGCATACTGTAGCAGGGTCCATAAAGATATGGATGGTAGACTCTGCTGTGGATGAAATGGAATGGCGTCCACAAAGTCTTGACCTCAGCTTGATAGAACACCTTTGGTCGGAAATTAAAACAGAGACTAGGAGCCAGGCCTTCTTGTCCAACATCAGTGTGTGACCTCAAAAATGAGCTTTCTGAGGAATAACCACATAACCACACTACTAAACCTTATGGATGCCCTTTCCAGAAGAGTTGAAGCTGTTTTAGCAGCAAATGATGGACCAACGTCATACTGAACCCCTATGATAGATCAGTAATTGGATATCACTTCTGCTCATATGTGAGTAAAGGCAAGTGGATGAATATTTTTGGCAATATAGTTTACTTTAGTTATGAAATAAATGTTATATGGACAATGTGGGTTCTCTCTGAGTTCCTTGGTCATTTCCTTCCTGACGGCTAACTGATGTTTGTCTGCTGTCTTTTGTAAATATCCTGCCATCTCTGTTTTCAAGTTTAATTTTGTTTTCACTTTTTAACTCTTTCAAATGCCTTTGTCACACCATCCTCTGCTAATTTAAAACACCTTCACACTATGAAACACACACTTTATTACAGACCTGATTTGGTGTAAATTTGTTATTCTTTAAGAACTTTGACACATGAGGAGGTATTGTTTTTGTCATGGCCTTTGAGATTGAATATAAAAATATTGTGCATATCCTTGATCATGGGAAAATCATTTGGTGTGTTGAGATCATGTTTTTTCTAATTCCCAAAGGTATAATAGCATGCAGATCTTGTAGTTTTCAAGCTCCTTTTTTGTGGAGCACACTCTGAGTTTTTATTTTCACACATCTTTTGACTTGAGTGACTTAGATTGTGGTTTGGTATCTCTTTATGTCTGTGCAATAGTTATGCACTGCTGGAAGACTTTCCTGCAACTTCTCCTCACTCTGCTGTTTAGTCTTTTGTCTCCTTTTCGCCTTGCTTTACTTGTGGCTGCCATCAAGTTAATGTTTTCTCTCTTCTTGGTTATCTTTCTCTGAAGTTGTGGACATCTGGCCCATGATCATGTTTAGTTGTGCATTTTGCCAGGATAGTGGCACTGAGTTCGCTACTACTGTGCTTAACATTGTATGACTCCACTTCCTATGTGACCCTCTGCTGAAATGTCTGTCTCTTGTTACATGTGCTTTTCTTGTGCTGAGTTTTTTTTTTTTTTGATATCTCAAACTGTATCCTTTCAAGATTGAAGTGTGAAATATGCTTTTTTCCCCGTCTCTTCCCCAATGTGGCTCCTATCTTTCCAGAGAGATAAAGGCAGCGCAATAGGTAACCGCCTGGGACCTGGGAAGCCAGGTAACCATTGGGAACCTTGGAAGCCATAAGATCGCACCACAGGCAGCGTTCTGTGGCACGCATGGCTAAAGTCCTGCAACAGGTGGGGTACCTGCGGGTCCCCGACGGGTCACCCGCTAAAATACTCTTTTGCGGGTGAAAAATACATAAATAAAAATAAACGGGTATGCGGGGTCGGGCAGATATTTTTTTAGTGCGGGCGGGTAGTTGGTGATTTTTTTTT
>NW_015150490.1:0-2209 GCF_000732505.1 Cyprinodon variegatus
TTATGTTATAAAATGTGAAAATGTCTTATACTGTAGCAAAGTACTGTTTGCATAATTCTAAAGAAGTAGTCAACATTTTAGGAGGCATTTTAAAGATAATCAATAATCTAGCTTGAATTATAATTTATAATGGTTGTTACAACTACTTTTTTGCTTTTTTTATTGTTTAATAGCAAAGACATAAAGGGTTTTTCAATCTCCCAAACTCCTTAGATGATCGAATTGCACAAATATTCTTCAACATTAAGTTTTGGCCTTTTGGGGGGTGGGCAGCATCGGAAGAATGCAGATTACTTAGCAGGTTTTTAAACAGGTCCTGCTGCCTTTTGTTTACCAGGTGATGCATTTCTTGGATCCTCAACACCCATTTAGTTCCTTTTAGATAAGATTAGATGAGCTTTATTGATCTCAAAGCGGAGAACTTCACTCATCACATATTGGCATAGAAGTTACAAAAGGTGCAAACAGGGAGGAAAAGGTGCATTAAGAATAAGCAATATATATACAGTATATCCAGGTATATACCGTATATCAAGATAAATAGGATTAAGGTGCAAGTGTACATGTATCACACACAATGAAAAAAAAATAAAAATAAGAGATAAAAAAATAAGAAATAAAAATATGTACAACCCGGATGGCTTATATACAGGAGGAGAAATATTGCACATTCAGCATATTGCACAGGATATTGTTCACAGTCAATAAATAAAAAACTATAATGTAGCTGCACAGTGGTTTTTACAGGAGTTATTGTTGATATAGTGCATTATTATAGAGTCTGGTGGCAGCAGGAATGAATGACCTGCGGTAGCGCTCCTTCTTACAGACAGGGTGTCTAAGTCTCTGACTAAAGGAGCTGCTCAGCTCCTCTACAGTCTGGTGCAGGGGGTGAGGGGTGTTGTCCATGATGGATGTGAGTTTGGACAGCATCCTCCTTTCAGCCACTTCCTCCACCGAGTCCAGAGGGCAGCCCAGGACAGAAGTGGCCTTCCTCACCAGCTTATTCAGTCTCTTTCTGTCCCGCTCTGAGCTGCCAGGGGCCCAGCAGACGACAGCGTAGAGGAGGGCTGAGGCCACCACAGAGTCATAGAAGGTTTTAAGCAGGGGCCTGCTGACTCCAAAGGCCCTCAGCCTCCTCAGGAGGTGGAGGCGGCTCTGGCCCTTTTTATAAAGAGCGTCAGTGTTATGAGTCCAGTCCAGTTTATTGTTGACGTGAACACCCAGGTATTTGAGACTCTCCACAGTTTCTATGTCCTGTCCCTGGATGTTCACGGGGGGGTGGGGTGGTGGTCTTCTCCTGAAGTCGATCACCATCTCCTTGGTCTTACTGGTGTTCAGAGACAGATGAGTTCTCTCACACCAGTCCACAAAGTCCATGATGACCGACCGGTATTCCAGCTCGTTCCCCTCAGACACACAGCCCATAATGGCCGAGTCATCAGAGAACTTCTGGAGGTGGCAGCTGTCCGTGTTGTAGGTGAAGTCCGAGGTGTAGAGGGTAAAAAGAAAAGGAGACAGGACGGTGCCCTGGGGGGCCCCGGTGCTGCAGAGTGCCACCTCTGCTGGCAGCCGTGCAGCCGCACGTACTGAGGACGGTCAGTGAGGTAGTTGGTGGTCCAGTCAGCTAGATGCTTTCCACCCCAGCGTCCTCCAGCTTCCCCCTCAGCAGCACCGGTCTGATGGTGTTGAAAGCGCTGGAGAAGCCAAAGAACATGACTCTCACAGCGCTCCCAGTGGTCTCCAGGTGGGTGAGCGCCCGCTGCAGCAGGTAGATGATGGCGTCATCTACTCCGATGTTGGGCCGGTAGGCGAACTGCAGCAGGTCCAGGGTGGGGCTCACCACGGTGCGGAGGTGGGCGAGGACAAGGTGCTCCATGGTCTTCATCAGGTGAGACGTCAGGGTGACTGGTCTGAAGTGGGCCGGATCCCTGGCGTGTGGCGTTTTGGGAACCGGAACCACAAAGGAGGTCTTCCACAGGGTGGGGACCAACCCCAGGCAGAGGCTCAGGTTGTACATGTAGCTGAGGATCTGACAGAGCTCATCTGCACAGGTCCTCAGCAGCCTGGGGGGGAGGCCGTCTGGTCCTGAGGCCTTCTTCTGTTTCAGCCTCCTCAGCTGCCCTTTCACCTGCATTGGTGTTACTGTGAGGTGGGAGGAAGGCATGACTGGAGGTGTGGATGGGTCAGGGGTTGGTGGGAGAGGCGG